>NC_133771.1:68618187-68700360 GCF_003597395.2 Chelonoidis abingdonii
CATTACTTTGGATTGTTATTGAGGAGAACCCGTCGTCAGCATGGATGCCTGTTCCCTGGAACTGTGGTTAAAGCATGCAGAGATGTATGAATCTTTAGTACATCTGGCATGTAAATATCTTGTGATGCTGGCTACAACAGTGCCATGAGAACGCCTGTTCTCACTTTCAGGTGACATTGTAAACAAGAAATGGGCAGCATTACCTCCTGCAAATGTTTGTGTGAACAATTGGCTGAACAAGAAGTAGGACTGAGTTGACCGGCAAGCTCTAAAATTTTACATTTTTTTTATTTTTTAATGCATTTTGTACATAATTCTACTTTTGTAAGTTCAACTTTCATGAGGATATTGCACTACAGTACTTGTATTAGGTGAATTGAAAAATATGATTTCTTTTTTTCAGTGCAAATATTTGTAATAAATATAAAGTGTACGGTGCTCACTTTGTATTCTGTGTTGTAATTGAAATCAATATATTTGACCATGTAGAAAACATCAAAAAATTTTAACAAATGGTATTATTATTTAACAGTGCAATTAATCACATGATTAATCATGATTCATTTTTTAATTGCTTGACAGCCCTAGATATTTCTCTTTCTACAATCATTCTCACAAACAAAAATATGCTCACACAGTAAGAGTGGTGGAATAGCACCCAAAGTCAACTGACAAATTTTACTGGAAGAAATGTTCATGGCTACCTTTTGTATACCCCATATTTGCCCAGCTTTACCCTAGAGAAACACTAAAAAATAGAACAGTGACTTTTGTGCACTGGTGGGAACAAAACCAGGAAAGAAACACAGATGGGCCTGATACTCCTCTCACTAAGGTTACGCCTACACAGCAGCTGGGAGGCTGCTTTCCAGTGGAAGTAAGCAGATGTATTAGCTCTGCTTGAGAGAGTGCATGAAAGTTAGGTGCATGGCTAGCGACCTGAGTACAATCCTGCCTTATCCATTGAGAACGTACTTGGACAGCTAGCCTGAACCATCTCCTATTCTGCTGCAGCCACACTGCTAATTGTAGTTAGTTAATTGTAATTAACAGTTTGATTTTGACACCTGGTGCATGGAAACAGCTAACCTGAGCACAACTTGATCTTAAGAACATATGGACAAAATCTGCTTGTTTACTGGCATTTTAGTTAATGTTTTCCTGACCCTTTATCAGTGGTCTAAAAAACAGACCAACAGTACAGAAAATAAAATCAGTAGCACCATGGCTAATCCAGAAGTGTGCACTTTTCTGGATATTATTAACCCCCTTCAGTTTTGAATCCAATACAAAACAAAAATATGCTGGAAAGAAATAAGGAAGTTGATATTCATAAAAATACTGTAACAATCTTTCACATAGTTCCTCTTAAGTGCTCAAAGATTTATCCCCCTGGTATTAGACTAGAATCATCTGCAGTGTTATAAATACTCTATAAAATCATGGACTTATCTCATCTGCATGCATGGACAAGAGAATAGGCATGACACACAGTACCCACTGAAACACCAGGTCCTTGAAAGGTATTATGGGGGTTCTACGTGCTATGGGTTGGAACTGCTGATAGAGAAGGGCAATCAGATACTGTGGAGATTAGTGCCAGACCAAAACCTTAAGACTGATAGAAATCAGGGCAGAATTACCTAGATCTTGAATAAAGATAGAGAACATTAGGTGTAGTTACAGTCCCCTGGGAAAAAATGCCAGTTTAGCCCATTCCCGATTACACAAGTGCTAGGGTAAAATGCCCAGCAGTAACATGACCTGAGAGTTTGAAGGGTTCTTTAATAGAGGAAATGGAAATTCTGACACAGAATTTGCATCCTAAGGCAAATGCACAAAGGAATTAAATTAAATTTACTAGAATTAAGGTTGCCCAGGCATTCATGACTTTTGAGTGCTTGACTTTCAAGCCATAGTATAGTTTTATCTGTTTTTCATTGGTGATTTAAAAAAAAAATACCTCATTAACACAAGTAGGTAGTGGGCATGCTGCCCTCTGTATGATCACACAATTTAATAGCAGAACAAGAGTATGCAGATCATGGCTCAGAATTTGACAACTAAATAAACAAAAAGGGTACCCAATGCAGGTGCATTTTCTATTGTGCTATTACTAATATACTTTTAATATGGTGTTCTAAGGCCTGCAGTCAGCTGGTAGGTGATTGTCTTGACAGGTGACAAAGCCAGTCCTCTGAGTTGTCAAAATTGTCACTAAAGGGTGAGTAAGGGTAATTGCACCACTGCAGTTCCCACACTTCTATCTCTTGGCCACATTGGGACTCCAGCGGTGCAGTAGGCAATAGTCCTTAAGCGTTGCTCGGAGCAAGAGGAAACAAAATATGACTGCATGGCCACTATTGGAAGAAGGTTTGTGGGTGGAAGTGATGTTTTTTACAGATGTATTGGAGGAGATTGCAACGTCTCAATGCTGTCAAGAAGAGAAGCCTCTAGAATCCAGAGGTGAAGGACTTTAGATTTGATTCTTCTCCCACCAACTTCCATGGGAGCAGGAGTAGGTCCTATGTTATTACTCTACTATGCCTCATTTTGTTCATGAATTCACAGTTCCCTCATTATTCATCATAGAAATAATAGAATAAGAGAAATGTAGGGTTGGAAGGGACCTCAAGAGGTCATCTAGTTCAGCCTACGCTGAGGGAGAACCAAGTACATCTAGAACATCACAAACAGGTGTTTGTCTAACTGATTCTTAAACTTCCAGTGATGGGGATTCCACAACCTCCCTTGGACTCCTATTATAGAGTTTAACTACCCTTATAGTTAGAAGTTTTTCCTAATATCTTACCTAAATCTCCCTGATTAAGCCCATTACTTCTTGTCCTACCTTCAGTGAACATGGAAAACCTCAATCACTGTCTTAACAGCCCTTAAGATACTTGAAGGCTGTTATCAGGTCCACCCCTAGTCTTCTTTTCTCGAGACTAAGCATATCCAGTTTTTTAACCTTTTATTATACCATGGGTTTTCTAAACTTTCTATCATTTTTTAACTCTCCTCTGGACTCTCTCCAAATTTATCCACATCTTTCCTGAAGCGTGATCCCCAGACTTGGACACAGTACTCCAGCTCAGGCCTCACCACAGCCAAGCAGAATGAGACAATTAATTCTTGTCTTACATACAGTACTCCTATTAATACACCCCAGAATTATATTGGACTTTTTTTCACACCTGCATCGTACTGTTGACTTTGTGATCCATTAACTTCCTGATCTTTTACAGCAGTACTACTCCTTAGCCAGTTATTCCCCATTTAGTAGTTATGCATTTGATTTTTCCTTCCTAAGAGGAGTATTTTGTACTTGCTTTCTTTAATTTCATCTTTTTGATTTTAGACAAGTTATCTAATTTGCCAAGGTCGTTTTGAGTTCTATTCCTGTCCCCCAAGTGCTTGCAACTCTTCCAGTCTGGTGTCATCTGAAAATTTTATAAGCATGCCATCAACTCCATTAATCAAGTCATTAATGAAAATATTGATTAGTACTGGACCCTGCTGGACCCCACTGGATGCATCCTCTTTCCACCAGTTTTGAACCTACCTTATAATAATTTAATCTAGATCATAATTCCCTAGTTTTCATATGAGATTCATGTGAAATTGTCAAAAGCCTTATTAAAATCAAAATACATCATGTCTACAGACTTACCTCCCATCCAATAGGCCCAGTAACCTTGTCAAAGTAGGAAATTAGGTTGAGTTGGCATGATTTGTTCTTCACAAATCCATGCTGGCTATTAGTTATTACCCCATCATGCTTTAGGTGCTTCCTTCTCCAGACCTAAAGAAGAGCTCTGTGTGGCTTGAAAGCTTGTACCTTCTACTAATAGAAATTGTTCCAATAAAAGATATTACCTCATTTATCTTGTCTCTCTAATATCCTGGGACCAACATGGCTACAACACTGCATACAAATTAATTCTTTAGCAATTTTTTGCAGCCTCTTTATGTTAGGCTGACTGGTCTATAATTCTTTGAGTCCTTTTTGTTCCCCTTTTTACAGATAGAGCCTACTTATGTTTACCCTCTTCCAGTTTTCTGGGATCGCACCCATCCTCCATGAATTCTCAAAGATAATTGCTAATGGTTCTGAGATTGCTTCAGCTTGTTCTTTAAGCACCCAAGGGTCAATTTCATCAGGCCCTGCTGACTTGAATAGATCTAACTTATCTAAATATTGTTTAACTTGTTCTGTCCTTATTCTGACTTGTGCTCCTTTCCCCTTGTTACAATTTAATTGTGTTTAAGCATCTGGTCCCAATTCATCTTTTCAATGAAGACTGAAACAAAATAGGCATAACACACTTAAGCCTTCTTATTGTTCATTATTAGTGCTGCTTCCCCATTAAGTAGTGGACCTACACATTCTTTGTCTTTTTCTTGCTCCTTATATATTAAAAGAACCTCTTCTTATTGCTTTTTTTTTTTAAGTCCCTTGCTAGGTATAACTCATTTTGTGTCTTAACATTTCTGATTAGCTTATGCTATTCTTTTGTACCCGTCTTTAGAAATTTATTCATGTTTCCACTTTTTTGTATTATTCCTTTTTGATTTTTAGTTAAAGAGCTCCTGATGGAGCCACATTGGCCTTTTACTATTCTTCCTACCTTTCTTTTACATTAGGATAGCTTGATAATTTAATATTGCCTCTTTGAGAAACTGACAGACCTCCAGAACACCTTTAGCCCTTCGATTTTCTTCCTATGAGACTTACCTACCAGTTCTCTGAGTTTATTAAAGTCTGCTTTTTTAACGTCCACTGTCCTTATTCTGCTGCTCTCACTCCTTTCCTTAACAATAATTAAAACTATCATTTCACCAGTACTGCCTTCAACCTTCAGATTTACAACCAATTCCTTTCTGCTAGACATAATCATGTCTAAAATGACTGTCCCCCTCAGGGGCGGCTCTAGACATTTTGCCGCCCCAAGCAGGGCGGCATGCCGCAGGGGGCGCTCTGCTGGCCGCCGGGAGGGCTCCGGTGGACCTCCCGCAGGCGTGCCTGCGGAGGGTCTGCTGGTCCTGCGGCACCTCCCGCGAGCCCCGGGACCAGTGGACCCTCCGCAGGCACGCCTGTGGGAGGTCCACCGGAGCCGCCTGCCACCCTCCCGGCAACTGGCAGAGTGCCCCCGGTGGCATGCTGCCGCAAGCATGCGCTTGGCATGCTGGGGCCTGGAGCCGTCCCTGGTCTCCCTGCTTACTTCCTCCACCTTCTGAAACAAGAAGTTCAATAAATTCCAATAACTTATTGAACATTTTTGTTGTATTACTTTTCCAACAAATGTCTGCATATTCAGAGTCCCCCATTACTCCAAGGTCTTGTGTTTTAAATATTTCTATTTGTTCTAGAAATGCCTCATCCACCTCCTCCTCCTGATTTGGTAGTCTATAGTAAAAATAGTATAGATTAGTTGTAGATATAGTAGACTTTTACCTTCACCCAAAGACTTTCACGTGGTCCTTCTCTGACTTCCTTCTGGACCTCAGAACAAGTAGATATATTCTTGATGTATAATGCAACACCATCTCCCTTTTTTCCCTGTCTGTCCTTCCTAAACAAGCTATACCCCCCTATATCAAAATTGCAATCGTAAGATTCCAATCACCAATTATCCCACCAACTCTCAGTGCTGCCAATTAAGTTCTAATTTAGCTTAGGTACTAAAAACACTGGAACAAGTTTTATAATGAGGGTGCGGAAAGCTATTTAACAGAACTGTAAACCCTGTATCTGATGGAAACCACTTGAAGCCAGGAGGTGCAGATTCACCCCCAGCACTTCTAGTTCCAGCACCCCTGACTCCAAGATCTCTTTTTTGAGTGGTAACAGCTAATTTAGATACCATCATTTTGTCTGTATAGTTGGGATTAATTTTTTCCCCCATGTGCATTACTTTGCATTTATCAGCATTGAATTTATCTGCCACTTTGTTGCCCAGCTTAGTGAGAGCCCTTTATAGCTCTTCCTGTTTATTCTGCATCCTCCTTGCATTTGTATATAGACATAAGTTGTTGGGCAGATTTCCCCCACTGTTTCCCCTCTTGTTGCTCCCATGACCGTATTGTAATTTTCCATTCCCCCACTCCAACATCTAGTCCTCTGTAAAGGTCACTTTTTTTTAATATCTATCTTGGGCTTTTGTCACCTGCTCACTTTGAACCAAATTTAAAGCCCTCCTTACTAGGTTAATGAGTTGGTAGCCAAAGAGGCTTTCCCCCTTTTTGCTCAGGTGGACCCCATCTCTTTCCAGCAGTCCTCCTTTCTGGAACAGCACCCAATGATCTAAGAAGCCAAACCCCTCCTGTTGACATCAACTTTGCAGCCATGCATTCATCAGGATGAATGTGTCCCTGCCTGGGCCTTTACCCTCACTGGGAAGTTTGGACCAGATCACCATCTGTACCCCCAACTCCTTCACTCTCGGTGCCAGAGCCCGGTAATCATTGCTGATCTCCTCAGAGTCACACCTGGCAGTATCATTAATGTTCACATGGATTAACAGTTTGGGGTAGTGGTCAGACGGATGGATGAGCCTCTGCAACCTTTCTGTAACATCTTGAATTTGTGCAGCAGGCAGGCAGCACACCTCTCAGGACATTAAGTCAGGTCAGCTGATGAATGCCTCAGTCTACCTCTGAAGGGGGAAACTGACCCCCCACCCCATCCGTCCGTTGTCTCCTCTAGCCATGAGTCTCCCAGCTGTGTGGACAGGTAGTTCCGACTCTTCAGCCATTGTGGTCCGCTCCTAGCCTTCTGTTACCAATACAGCATACTGTTTCTTGACCTTGATGGACTGGAGACCTAGGTGAGGGGTGGAGCACAGTGTCTTGCTCGAGGTCACCAGCAGCCAGTCTCCTCTCCTGAAAGCAGCTGGTTCTTCTTCCTTCCCTGTTGCCACTGTAACCTTCACTAGTCAGCTAGCATCCTCCATCCTGGACATCTTCATGTGCATCCTGCTGGCGCAATCCTCATACTACCAGATTCTAAGAAGCAACGGCAGTTTCTAACACACTGGCAAAGTTGGTGAACCTGACATTTCTCTCCTCTCTGCAAATACCTGTAGAGACAGGGACATGAACAATAGATTTGATACAGCCCTTATCTAAAGTCATTATGCTCTTTACTAAAGGGATTTTGCAATGAAGAGGGTGGTTTTTTTACCTGTATCAAGAGATTGAATCCCTGAATTAGAATGATTTTTAACAGCTGTTCTCCTGTTTGTAAAACACAATTTGAAAAGTTTGGTTTTGCAATGCATGAACTGGCCTGTTTAAAAGTTAATCTTTTCTGTACGAGGGAAACTGAAGAAGCAGCAGCTGTGACAGATGTTGCAAAAGATCAGCTTATTCCTAACAGAAAGTCCAGGCCAAATCTTTGGAAAGGGCAGGGTTTTTTTAAAATATATAGACTTCAAAGAAATGACTTGTGGCATCTGTAACATCTACCAAACAGTGCTAGTTGAAGCCAGTGAAGCACAGTCTACAGCAGTACAGTACAAGTCATGCAATTATTGGAGTTTGCAGTCCCACTTTCTGGAACAACATATGGTCTGCAGCAAGGAAGCCAGGATTTTTAAAAGAGCTCCTACAGTGTTTCAAACTTTGATTTTACAGAGGTGTAGGAAAAGAAACAGACTCCATTCAGGCTCTTATATTTAAATACATGTGTTGCCGTTTTGGTGATTGAAGAGGCCCCTGTTCTGCTCTTACATATGCAGAGGATACTCTGGATTTTTAAGTAACGGATGATCATATAAAAATCGCATAACAAACCCTCCTTCTCATTTACAGTTGATGAAGCATGGATGTAGTGCTGAGCACTACAGGACTGGAGAGGGAAGTGACACAACATCATAAAAAAACCAAGAAACAGAAAGTCTCACTTGCCACTATGAGTAAATTGTCTTTATTTTCTTCTCTACCAATAAAGGCATAGCACTTTAGTTATGAATTCCCTTGTTACAGAAACAGAATTGTTGACAACGTACTGCATGGAGTCTGACTGGGGTCTGAGGCTGCACTGGTACAGGGTCCACCCATCCAGATCCTGATGCAAGATTAGGATTCAACCTATGTTCTTCCCAAGCAGCAAACTGGAAGAGATCAGATATTCCCGCTAAGCAAACACAGCAGAGTTGTGGCAGTATGAGTTATAATATATGTATGTCGTATTACTCATAACAGCAAGATAGAGTCCCCATTTGTCCCCATTATATAGTTCAGTCATCCATTTATCTTATTTTTGTCAACCACATTTTATAGGAGGTATTTGGTTTCACAAACTCAGGCCCTGCTCTTGCAAACATGTGACTTAACAGGACTATTCATGTGAACAAGTGTTTACAGGATCAGGGTCACATGCTGAAATTCTTATATTGGCTGCAGTCACAAGGATTTTAAGTATATATCTCTTTGTACTCTTTAACAAATCAGGAGAATTCCTTAACACCATGATAGGACTTTGGGAGATATATCCCTGAAATGACTCTTGAATCTACTGTCTAAACACCCAATCTTTTATTCAGGACAATCTCAGAAGATTGGAAGATTTTGAACATATTTGGACAATATGAATTGTATATCATTGATGATCTTACTGGGACTATCACGGAGTTCAATTAATTTCAGGGTTCAGACCCCAAGGCAAGACAAACGTAGACCTTAACAGAATTTTTATTTAAATCTCTCAGAGGACTGTCCTATCCCCAAAACATCTCTGGTTCTGCAGAGCATGCGGTGACCAACTCTTGTGATTTTATTATAAAGCATATGATATTTGGTGGTTTTAAGGCCTCAGCTCCTGGCATCAGGTTATTATGTGACAAACAACTTTTTTTTTAAGTGTGTTTCTGGTTCTCATGGTTGTGGAGAAAAGCCTAAAAACATGAATCTCAAAAGTTCAAAAAACAAAAAGGCAAATCAAACTTATTTATTTTTAAAATCTCATGATTCATTGGAGCCTGACTGAGGATTTTGAACCTGTGGCAATACTGAGAGAATGTGACAATCACAGAGTCTTCCCCCCTCCTCCAATCTAAATTCAGAGTTTCCCTCAACATGCTGTTAAGTGCTGAACTAGGATTGCCAGGTGTCCGGTTTTCAACCAGAATGCCCAATCTAAAAGGGACCCTGGCAGCTCTGCCATTAAAATGCCGGTTGGTGGCGCAGTGGGGCTAAGGCAGACTCTCTGCCTCTGCATAGCTCCTGGAAGTGGCCGGCATGTACCTGCAGACCCTAGGCGCAGGGGTGATCAGCAAAGCTCTGCGTGCTGCAACCCCAGCACCAACTCCGAGCTCCCATTGGCTAGCAACCGTGGGCATGTCCACCATAAAGAGCCGCCTGGCTACACCTGCACCTAGAGCCCAGACATGCCAGCCACTTCCGGGACCAGTGCAGAGTCAGGGCAGGCAGGGAGACTGCCTTAGCCCCGCTGTGCCACCGACTGGTAGCCACCTGAGGTAAGTGCCACCTGGCACCTGCACCCTGAGCCCGCTGCCCCAGGTCAGAACCCTCTCCCGCATCCTAACTCCTTCCCAGCTCAGTATGACTCTGCTCAGGCTTCTAGAAAAATCCAATTCACGCTATGTTTGCTCAGAATTAATTAGCATTAGCAAAGGCACGCCTATACTCACTAAATCATCTCATTAAAATAGTCACTCCTGTTCTGATAACTTCATACATGTTCTGGCAACATTTCTGAGTGTTAGCTAACTCCCAGTTAAGAAGTCAAGACAGTTTCTAACACAGTGGCAGAACGTGATCTCTCTCCTCTCCAAATAATACAGCTGTTATTTAAAATGATTATGCTGTTTACTGAAATTATTTTGTATTAAAGTGGGGGTTTTGTTTTTACCTATGTCAACTGTCTCAATTCCTGAATTAGAGTAAGGTTTAACATTGTTGTTCCCCTGTGTTTTTAAAACATAATCTGAAATATTCTGTTTTGCAATATATGAACTGGGAGGGTCCATTTACGTTTGATTTGTTGCTATTTAACTGAAGGTAATAAAAATGTAACCTGTTTATTAGGAATCTTTCTCAACACATTAAGACTGCTATCTCCAAGCACCATGACCAAGCACCTTCAGATATAAGGAATCTGATTTTCAAAGATGTATGTGCACTTGTAACCATAAAAATGCATATACAACTGCTTGTCTAAGTTGTGTGCACAATTACTGTAAATGCACATGGAGATAGGGTATTTGCTCCTCTGACTGGCCAATTACAGACATAGCAGCTCTCTTGCTTGTACAGATACATTATGTGTGCAAAAACCAAATACGCGGCCCCCCCCAGTAATTATACAAGAAGATTAGGAGTGCAGTTGCACACAATATTGAAAATCAGTCTTAAAGGATTGCTTCAGCTCCCTTTGAAGTTAATAGCACAGTTTCCATTGACTTCAATAAGAAGAGGAGGCCCTTAACCTAGTAAAAAATCTTAATGAATTTTCATAAGCTCTTAGATGAGATTTCATTTCACTTGCATTTCAAGTATATTTTGACCCTACACCCACAGACGAGACTCTGCGTCCAGCTGGCAGAACTGAGAGACCTCCATTCTGCATCCCCAGTTGCTGTCACTCAGTTTAACCAGCTCTGGCTGAGTATACTATTTCAGTACAGATGTAGCTAGGTACCAAAATACTCTAATATCCCAGCCAACTACTGCCCAGTCTCAAATTTCACCTTTCAGAGGAAGATCATTGAAAAGTAGGTGACAGGCCAACTCCAACATCTGACATCCTTGGGTTCCCTGCACCCATCCATTCAGGACCAGACAGGGTCATGGTCATGAGTAAACGTGGTCAATGACCCTTCATGGCAATAGACAGAGGCCAGAAACCCCTGCTGATTCTGCTCAGTCTTTTCTTCATTTTGGATACAGGGAATTACAAGAATGCAGGACTTGGCAGAAATGGCTGGAATTGCATTAGAGTGGCTCTGCTCCATTCTTTCTGGAGGGTGGTTATGGGCAGCCATTCCTTCTCCTTAAGAGGTCTTAGCTGTGAAACACCTTACAGCTCAATCATGTTGCCTCATCATCAGTTCAACATTTATATGAAGTCCCTGGAGATTTCATGAAATACTATGGGCTACACTAGGATCAGTAAACTGAATATACTTAGCTCTTTGGCTCCATTGTCACCTGAGTGAGACCCCCTAGTCACGAGGCTTACCCAACATTTACAGAAACTGTGATTTGAGTAAAAGGCAGCTGGCTGTAAGTCCACCCAGACTAGATGGAGATGATGCGTATCAGCAAAGATAAATACATATGGACCTGACAACATCAGTAACTCTTTCATCAGCTGAGACCATCTGCCTGACTACTGTCAATATGGTCCACAGTCTGAATATTACTACAGTCATTGCTGCTCAGACTGTATCATTAGTCAGAAGGACCTTCTTTCATCTTTGGCAGCAAAGAATGTATTCCCATTCCTCTCACATCTCAACTTTGTCCTTTAGGGTGGGATCCATGAGGGGACTTAGGCATTACAATGCTGAGCATAATGATGCTAAAAAACCCAGGAACAACAATGCGATCAATAAAGCTGAGTTAGGTGCCTAGGTTAGGTGCATCTGTCTCAAATGGGAAGAGACAAATGTCTAAGAATGATGTCTACAAAAGCCAGTATGCAAGGCAGGGAATGGCCTAAGCTGGCCAGTAGGGAGAGATGCCAAGGCGATGGGTGGGTTCCAAGCCCCTCCCCTCTCCCAGAAATAGGTGTCTACATCCAGGCTGCAGGGAAGTGCTTAGATGTGCTTAGTGGTCCACAAATGGGCACTTGCTGCCTGGAGTCAGAGGTTTCTTGAAGGAAATGAGTCAGTCACCTGCTTCACACCACACGAAGTGGATGGAGGAGGATCACATCTTAACTTGTGGGGTTCCCTCAGTCTCCCTTATTGAAGCCAACTAACGAAAGTGTGGATGAAGCAGCGGGCTGGACCCAGGGTCTCTCACCTCCCAGGTGGTGCCCTAACCACTGGGCTACAGATTCATTCTCGCTCGCTTTCTAACTATTTAACTATTCACAGTGGAACAGTCACTGGGCCAGAGACAGAGATAGTTGAAATGATTTTGTGGCCCATTGGTTAGCACACTCTCTTGGGAGGTGAAAGACCCTGGGTCCATTCCCCCTGCTTCAACCACTCTTTCATTATTTAGCCACAGTGGTACCACTCAACAGGAGAGACTGAGGGGTCCCCACATAAGAATATCCCATAGTCAATGGTTAGGACACTCACCTAATAGTGACATATCCCCTCTTCAAATCCCTTCCGCTCCCCAGGTGTAGCGGTGTGGGGGGAATTGAACTTGGGTCTCCTACATCCCACGTGAATGTACTAGCCACTGGCTAAAAGTTATAAGGTGGGCCCCTCTTCCTCAGTTTTGAATGGGACCCAATCCTGAGGCACATCTTATGGATTGGACCCCACATGCAACTTAGGCAGACACATGCCTATTTCCCGTAGTATGTGGATAGCTCTTATGTGATAAATAAGTGCCTGAACACCTAGGTTGAGGCGGCAGTGCATGTGCCCAGAGGCAGAAACATAAGCTCGATGGAACTTTTACTCTGAAAAACTTAGCTACGGAATGAGTTTAGGGATCTACAGCATTCAGTGGGAGTTCTGTGGTTGGCAGTAATACCAAAACTGGGACTTCAGCACGTAAGACAGGGACTTACACAGCTAAGTTTTGGGTTTAGGTGCCTGAAAACTTATGGATTCCACCCTTTGCTACCTCTAGATTTGCACAAAGCTGCACTTTGGACTATCTGTGAAGAACACTCAGAATCTTAACAGACCAAATAGCAGTTGGCCACCTGCTTAGTGAGTGGAACCATATTCCACAATTGGTGTAGAGGGCCTGAGGCCTCTATTCTAACACAAGCTACTCCAGCCCAGACTTTTCAGCCCTTTTCCCTAGCCCCAGGAAAATCACTACTCAGACCCTGCACTATATCGCCTCCATCAGGCTTGAACAAACCAGTAGGCAAGCTTTATTCATGTAAAGGAAATATGGAATATAGCAGGATCAGGATCAGCAAGGGAAGTTCGGTTTAGTGTAGATGAAGGTAAAATAGGAAGCTTCCATGGTTTAACACAGACACACACACACACACACACAGATTTTCTTGAGTCTTTGACAATCTTCCCCTTAAGTTATATCCAAATATTGAATAATTTATTGGTAGAAACTATATAATATCATCTTAGATTCTGAAATCATTTGACTAGCTGAAATAGAGACAAACATTGTGTGGAAAAATACACACTACTCGACTGGATTCATTAAACGCTAGTAATTTTAGCTCAGGTTAATACATCTGAGCCCTTAACTAGAGCGAGGGCATAGCATAAATCAACACAGTACATTTCTAATAGAATTTGGCCTTGGGAAATTTTTCTACATATTCTTTCTGGATGATGTTATTGTTTTTAGGGAGCTTATCCACTATCTTGCTGGGAACAAATATCTACTTTAATAAAGAGCCTAAAATATCGTAATAAACACACAGCTTATATCAATAGCATCAGATTTCCCCACATAGTATTGGTGTGTGGTTTAATTAGATGAAAGGATTATGGGAGACGTTTGTGTAATGATGATTTTTTTAAAGGCAAACCATAGATCAAAGTTCATAGCTGCCACATATACAACTTTCAAAATGAGCTCAAGTGCTGCTATTAATCTTGGCTGCTGGGGGATTTGATGACAAAGATTACACTGCTGTAAAGGATACTGCTGTGCATCAGATTCTTGCAACTGTCATCAAATACTTTGCCAACCATTAACAGGTCAGGAAAGTTGTCCAGCATTTACTGCAGGTGCCTCTGTCTCTGCACTGGGTCAGAAAGTCTATGCAACAGTGACTAATAGCTAATAACATCCTAGGCAGGGATTCTGAAACTTTTTCATAATGTGGGCCATAGCCCACGAGGCACTCTCTAAGATATCTCCTCTCCCATTTGTGAATGTGCAGACCATCTCCCTCGCATTCATAATCATATAATATCTCTGTGGGCAGCTACAGTAGATGCTTACATAGGAATGTAATATTAGGAAAGTATTTCATGCATTTGTATATATGTAGTTTCTTTTAATGCAACTTAATAGCAAGAAGTAACCAGGTGAGCCAGAATCATGTGACCAGCCAGCTCTCTCTGACCCATCAGCAAGTGCCCTGTGGTGGGTCACCATGGGCCTTTAGACCACACTTTGAGAACTGTTAACCTAGAGACCTGTAAACTGATACTGCTGCTGCTTTATACGGAATATGAGAATAGTACACTTTAGAAGTGGTGATTGTGCTTAGTTTAACCTACAAAACATTCTAAAACAAGACATCAGAGACATTATAGCACTGATAAGATATAGCTTATATTAATAATAAACATAATATTACATGTAACCTTGTAGGTTACAACAGTAGAGCCTATAGCTAAAGCTATGTTGACTCTTTATTTATACCTAGACTTTCATTTACATATATGCTCTTTAAACATAGTTAAGAGCAAGTGAAAACATTCTGAAAAACTCTTTTGGGGCAAAAAACTTTCAATATTGAGTCTCAACCCACAGGCAATTTTATTTTTAAGAAAGTTTGAGAGACTCAACTCATTCTTTTTTGACCTATAATAAAGTGAAAATAAATGTTTTCTTAGATTAACCCCCTCCTTGCACATGTATTTCTTTATCTCCATCACAAAAATAGCTGGATTGTATGGGGAAAAGTTCCAAGTTGGGCATATAACTAGTCCTCACTGAGAAAGAATCTCTTGCTAAAGCTTTGGGCACTTTGTTCTGGGGTGGGATCTGCTAAGATTTATGAAGTCACCATCATCTCCTACATAACATTATTAGGGCCAGATACTGACATACACTCACCTGTAGCACAAAAAGCCTCCCTCACTAGCACCCCCCTTAATGCACATGGGCTGCTTAATTTGGGAGAGTGCCTACTGCCTTAACAATGAGGTATTTATTACAGTTTTTAAAAAATATCAAACAAAACTACCCACTAAGGGTATGTCTACACTATGAAATTAGATTGATTTAATAGAAGTCTATTTTTTAGAAATCGATTTGATACAGTTGATTGTGTGTGTCCCCACTAAGAACATTAAGTTGGCGGTGTGCATCCACAGTACCAAGGCTAGCGTTTACTTTCAGAGCATTGCACCGTAGTAGCTATCCCACAGTTCCCACAGTCTCTGCTGCCCACTGGAATTCTGGGTTGAGCTCCCAGTGCCTGAAGGGGCAAAAACATTGTCACAGGTGTTTCTGGGTACATATCGTCAGGCCCCCCTCCCTTCTTCCATGAAAGCAATGGCAAAAAAATGTTTCTCGCCTTTTTTTCCTGGGTTACCCATGCAGAGGACATACCACAGCAAGTATGGAGCCCTCTCAGCTCACTGTCAGTGTATGTCTCCTGGGTGCTGCTGGCAGATATGGTACTGCAGTGCTATACAGCAGCATCCCCTTGCCTTGCCTTGCAGACGGCAGACAGTGCAATACAACTGCTAGCCATCACCGTCATCCCATGGGTGCTCCTGGCCAACCTCAGTTAGGTTGGTCAAGAGTGCTCCTGGCCAGCCTCAGTGAGGTCAGTCAGGGGCACCTGGAGACAAATGAGAATGACTCCAGGTCATACTCTTCTTTAAGTTTCGTCTAATGGAGATTCATTCCTGCCTGGAATATCATGCCAGCTGGAAGCTGCTGCCTCAGGCTGATCTCCCAGTCGGCAGCACCATGTGGTCACACCTACCCCAGCCTAGCCATTGCTCCCATGGCTCATGAAGTCTGGACAGTAGTAAGAAGCAGTTCAACTATAGGCTAAGCAAGTGCATAATGGTGGTAGCATGTGCCTTTGGACATGTAGATGAGCAGACTCACCCCTGCAGCACCTCCTGCTGGTGACTTCTGGGAATTAGCTCAATTCAGCTCTGGAGGGCCCTCTGCAGGCCAGTGATCCGCCTGTCCTCTGGCCCCTGTGTCCCTCCCAGGACCTGGTGCCCTTTTACCTGATTTGCTGCCCCATGGCAGTAACACCTCAATCTTAGGGTTTCCCCTCCCTGGGAAACCCCCACCCTCTATCCCCATCTTGCCTCAGTATATGGCTACTACCAGTCATTGTCTAGCCCCACACCCTGGGGCAGACTGCACTATCAGCCTACTCATCACTGGCAAGGAGGTTTTGGACCTGCTGCCTTAGCCTACCCCTGGGCTGCCCTCTGCAACCTCCAGTACCTTTTAGCCCAATGCTAGGCCACAGCTTGGGGCTTTCCAGGCTGGAGCTCCCCAGCTCCTCTACCTTTCCCTGGCCCTGCTTCACTCAGGTACCTTGTGTCTAGCTCCCTGCAGCCAGGACCTTCTCCCTCTACAAACAGAGACTGGCTGGGCCTCTGGCTCACTGTCTCTTTATACAGGCCAGCTGTGGCCTGATTGGGGCGTGACCCAGCTGCAGCCACTTCCCAATCAGCTCACCTTAGTAGCTCCCAGCCACAACCTTCCCCCAGGGCTGTTTTAATCCATTCAGGGCAGGAGCAGGATACAGGATGTTTAAAAGTTCGCTGGCGCAGTTTACTGACTCAGTTAGACCTCAGCAAAACCAATATTCCCATTGGTATTACTGCTTGCTGTGTGCTCCACAATATCTGTGAGAGTAAGGAGGAGATGTTTATGGCAAGGTGGGAGGTTGAAGCAAATTGCCTGGCCGCTGATTATGCACAGCCAAACAGCAGGGCAGTTAGAAAACCACAGCAGGGCATCAGAGAAACTTTGAAAACCAGTTTCATAACTGGTCAGGCTACGGGGTGAAAGTTCTGTTTGTTTCTCCTTGATGAAAGCCCACCCCCTTGGTTCACTCTACTTCCCTGTAAGCCAACTGCCCTCTCCTCCCCCCTTTGATCTCCGCTTGCAGAGGCAATAAAGTCATTGTCATTTCAAATTCATGCATTCTTTATTAATTCATCACACAAATGGGGGGATAACTGCCAAGATAGCCTGGGAGGGGTGGGGGAGGAGGGAAGCACAGGGGTATGGTAGTTGTATGGGGCACCCCTGAGAATGGCATGCAGCTCATCATAGAAGCGGCATGTCTGGGGCTCTGACCCAGAGTGGCCTTTTGCCTCTCTAGCTCTTTAGTAGGCTTCATGCAGCACTGCTGCGGGTCCCTGTTATAACCTCTCTCCTTCATGCCCTTGGAGACTTTTTCAAATATTCCAGCATTTCATCTTTTGGAACGGAGTTCGGATAGCATGGATTCGTCTCCTCATACAGCGATCAGATTTAGTTCCTCTTTTTCGGTCCATGCTGGAGCTCTTTTGCTATTCTGGGACTCCATGATCACCTGTGCTGATGAGCTCTGCATGGTCACTTGTGCTGATCAGCTCGCTGCGCTGGGCAAACAGGAAATGAAATTCAAAAGTTTGCAGGGCTTTTCCTGTCTACCTGGCCAGTGCATCTGAGTTGAGAGTGCTGTCCAGAGCAGTCACAATGGAGCACTCTGGGATAGCTCCCGGAGGCCAATACCGTCGAATTGCATCCACACTACCCCAAATTTCACCCAGCAGGGTCGATTTCAGCACTAACCCCCTCGTCGGGGAGGAGTACAGAAATCGATTTTCAGAGACCTTTAAGTCGACAAAAATGCTGTCATGTGGGCAGGTGCAGGGTTAAATCGATCTAATGCTGCTAAATTGGACCTAAACTCGTAGTGCAGACCAGGGCTAAGAGTTGCATTAAAGAACTGCAGCTGCTGTCTCTAGACACACTAGCAGCCATATTATTTTCAGGGAATAGCAAGGCAACAACTTTAAAAACAAACAAAAGAACCTCAAATATTAAATCGAACAGAAGTTAAACCAAGTGTGCTCTCTCTGGCTTCCTGATGCTCAATAGGAGTCTGATCCTGCACTCACAGAAGTCAGTAGTGAAGTTCTCATTGACTCCTCTAGGGCAAGAGCAGACTCTTAATGGCAGACCTCCAAGGGAAGCAAATTCCCGAACAGGGAGCCTTCAAATACATGCCTTTCTTCTAGTCCTTAGACTTAGAGAGGTCAACTGAGGCATTTTTCTTCATGAGAAATATATTACTCACTGTAATGGAGATAGGGTTTTTTTTCATTAGGTTAGTGGAAAATATTGCCTTAAAAACAGAAAAAAAGCCTTTTTTTAAAAAACTTTTCTCCTTAAAAAAAAAATAGTGAAAAATGTCTGAAATGAGCTGTGAGTGCAGCATCCGCTAGCCATTCTGTGAATAGTTTATCCTTCTTTCAGTGTGAAAACTGCACATGTAAGGCCTTTTTTTAAAAGTGGCTGTATAAACTGTGCATAGTATTCATGTAAGAAGCATTGCCCGCCAGTTCTGGCCAAAAGAATGCTCCTGCTGAATGTAATACAACCATAACTATTGTACGATGAAAAGTACTTAACAGAAGAAAGGGGCATGATTTTCGTTTACCAGCTGTGGTGCCCCTAAAAAACAACTGGAAGTCAATGAAGTCAGTGACCAAATGCCAGAAGATAAACTAAGTTACTTGTAGGAACTCTTCAGTCATGTTTTATCCTTCTCAACCATCCGCTGTTGTTGCTTATCATTTTGGCTTGTGGGCTCCTCAGAGGGAGGAACTATGACATATATTTGGACAGTGACTATAAACCATGGGTACTACCATACAAGAAATAATAACTTCTTTAAAAAAATGTGTATGCTAGGATCCTTAGGTCCTGTTTGCCTGTCTGCCCCCATTTTTCCAGCAGCGTCCTGCTGCAGCAGTGAAACTCAGCTGTTTGCTTTAAAGTTGATGCATAATTTCTAACTGTTAAAGAAAGTCAGTGAGGGAAAAACTCACCTAGATGTACAGCCACTGGAGCTCTAGCCATGCAGTCGGATGTCAACCATTTCACAGATATTAGCTACTTCATTGCTGCAACCCCTTTGTGTGGTAGATATTGCCTCCTCTCCACAGAAATTCAAAATGAGCTACAAATACACTAAGGCCAACATTTTTCAAGTGTTGAGTGTATATAGTTCAGCACTGAAGTGCTCCATTTTAGGTACTTCACTTAGAAAATTTCCACCCATCACATGATTAGGAGTAGGGAGTCTCTGTCAGAGATGGGATTAGACCTGGGTAAAATTTTCAAAAGTGGAAGTCATAAAGGTATTTAGAAACGTAATGCCCATCCAACACCTTTGTGAATCCTACCCTTAGGAGCCTAAATCTTATTTTATCTAGTGCTAACTTCCATTGATTTCAGTAGCGAGGCAAGGTAATATCTTTGAATTTCTTTCTGTTAGTGAGAGAGACAAGCTTTCAAGCTTACACAGAGCTCTTCAAGTCTGTGCAAGCTTGAAAGCTTGTCTCTCTGACCCAGAAAAGTGGGTTCAATAAAAGATATGACCTCACTCACCTTGTCTCTAATATCCTGGGACCAACATGGCTAGAGTAGAACAGCATACAATGATTTCAACGGAAGTCAGAAGCCTGAATATTTTTGTGGATCTGGGCCTCGTGCACTTTTCAAAAGATTACCCTTTGTTTAGGCCCCTAAACTACACGGCCACTCTTTGTAGCCAAAGGTCATGCTAGCTGTTCAGAGTGGTAGCTGGCTCAGCTGCAGGCTATTAGCTGATAGGAAGCTTATTCCTGCATCATCTGTAGTAGCCTGCGAAGTTCTGACCCCAACAGCTGTGAACTTGATCTGATGCCTTCCCAAATCTCAAAGGACTGATGGATGGGAGGGAGCTGTGACTAACCTTTGATCAGTGACAAGCTTTCAACCTGAGTTTACATGTTACCACGCTATCTTTACAAGGAAAGAGCTAGAAACTTATTTTTATACTAAGGCCTAGAGTCTCTTCCCTCGGCTCAAAAGAGCACTGGCTTCACTTTCAGCATGGCTTGAAGACATCCCTCATCTAGACCTAAATCTTCTTACAAGGAAAACGGCACATTAGGAGAATTTAAGTTTTCAGTTGTCAGATTCCACTGGATCCAGAGTCCACAGGACCATTCTATCCTAGCTATTTTTAAAGGCACTTCTGTACCTAAGTGTGAACAAAAGCTGATCACATAAGATTTTATTCTGGATGGTTTTCCTTCTCATTTGTTTAATAACACTGATAAAAAGTATTTAAACCAACCTGTGGAGATTTTATTCACCAGTCACTCAATGACAACCTCAGTGAACACTTGTTAAAAGAGTATGTCATCTCTTTGGCATGATAATGTTTTGAATTACGTACATGAGCTGATTAATGTGCCTGAAAACAAAGCAGGACATGTATGTTGATCTAGCACTGAACAGATTAAATAAAGTGCCATATAGTCAACTTTGTGACATATACACAAATATTGTACCTGAGCCTTCATGTGAATAAATTCGGAGTCCAGCTGGCAAGCTAATATCTTTTGTCAATGTAGTTTAAAAGGTAGTCTAAAAAGACTAGCAATTCTCTCTCAGTTACACTTATTTAATTGAAATCCACACTTGGACTCCAAACTAAACCTGAATAATCATCTATAGAAGTTTGAGGGAATATTCAGACAAGCAGAGTGACAAATTCTTTTAATGTCCAAGTTGCTACATAAATTAGTAAAGCAAGTTACTCTGCAGCATTAAAAAAAACCCACTACACTCCTACAATATACAGAGCAATTAGGTCCATTATATTTACATAAAAACTTTAATATGGTTATGAAATCTCAAGGCTCCTTCTAGTGATGAAAAAATTTTCCATTGATGAACAACACAAGCAGGGCCGACCCTACCATTTAGGCAGCCTAGGCAATCACCTAGGGTGCCAGGATTATTTGGGGGGTGGCATTTTGTCGGGGGGGCGGCAGGCGGCTCCGGTTGACCTGCCACAGTCGTGCTTGCGGAGGGTCCGCTGGTCCGCAGCTCCGGTGGAGCTGCCGCAGTCGTGCCTGCGGACGGTCGGCTGTTCCCGTGGCTCTGGTGGACCGCCCGCAGGCATGCCTGCGGCAGCTCCACCGGAGCCACGGACCAACGGACCCTCCGCAGGAATGATTGTGGCAGCTCCACCGGAGCCGCGGGATCAGCACAGGGGGCATCGAAATGGCTGTGCGCCTAGGGTGTGAGAAACCCTAGCGCCAGTCCTGAGCTCAAGTATATCTTTACTGGAACTAACTCCAGTATCATGAGTTTAGAGCTACTCCTTCCTCCCCTAGTTGATATGAGCAGTTAAAGTCTAAAACATGGGGACTGGTTCTGCAGTTCTTATAGGGGAAATATTTTTACTATAATCATTATTTGTTTTCCATCCATGTACCGCCAGATCTGGCCCCCTTATGACTGAACTCTTCAGGCCTGATTCTCTCTTTCATCTTGTATCTTTCATAGTCATTTGCAACAGTACCCAAGTGCCTGTAAAACATCACCATTCCAGTCTGGTAGTGTTTTGTACCCACTCTGCACTGATTACCCATGTGGTATAAAATGGCACCACTAGGCACAAAAGTATTTTCAGAAGTGTTTGTTTGCATGGCTGTCAATTAGCAGCATGGTACAACCGTTTGATTATGCTCATTCTTAAAGACTTTGAAATCAATGTATTTTGGCATTTAGAATATGCAAAGCAAACACTGTGGTCGGGAGAGCATGGAGGAGAAATTCTGCAGGGTACTAAAGCTCTCACTGAAGCACTTGATAGCAGGCAAGTGTTAATTTCCTAGATTTGGTTGATAAAGAGAGGCTGAGATTATCCCATCACCACATTTTTTGGAATCCATTCAGGTATGTTGAGTTAACAGGGGTCTGTCACTAGCTAGTCAGCCTTGCAAGCTGCTCATTCTTGTGTTCCAAAATAAAAACCTCACTGTTCTGCTACCACTATTAGAATCTTCATTTGCTCAACATTTGTCATGGCCTTCACCTTCACATGACAAGGGAGCTCTCCAGAAGCTAGTTAAATTTAAACACACAAGAAATGTCTGCTAGTCAAATGCTCCCAAACTTGTTGTATAACTCAGTGCACCCTATGGTAAGTTCCTTTGTTATTGTTGAAGTCGTAGCCAAACCCCTCCCCCCCCAACCCTTAAGTTTCCAAATGTAACAAAAAGTTTTAGATACACACTTTAATATAATTTCTGCGACATTTTCATAAAATACAGATATATAATTATAGAAATAATGCATATATAGCATTTACTATATTGATAAAAAGCTAGTCTTTGCCATGACACACCAATAACTATTTACAATATGAACTGAAGTTTAAGGAAGAAATGTTTCAAGCAATATTGTGAGATTATAAGATTAAAAATAACGAAGAAAAAGCAACCAGTAAATGGTACTGAAAAATTCCCAAATTACAATGCAAATACTATCTCCACACATTTGCACACGTGCACACGCACACACATGCTACAATGCAATGCAAATATTATCTCCGCTCACACACACACAATCCTGCAGTCCTTATTCAGGAGTTTCCCCAAGTAAGGTCTTGCCGGATTTCATACACCAGCCCCCCCTCCCCACAACCCCATTACGAAGGCATACACTGTATGGAGAATTCTCCCACTTATTCCTTTCAAACAAAAAGCACAGAGTATGAAGTCCATTTAAAGCTTTGCACAGTGACAGGATTTCAAATATTTTGTTAGGACAGGGATTGCCAGACACAAATATCTTGCAAATTAAATTGTCATAGCACCATTGATTTGGCACTTGCTGAAGATCTGTCCCTTGCCAACTGTAATTTAAAGGCAATTTATAAAACTGTATTTCCTTATTTTAGTATGAACTTTAAAGACACAGCATGGGTGGGAGGTAGAAAAAAGAACACATTGTACTGCGGGTACTCTTCATCAGGGGATCTGTCTGAAAGGACACGCATGGGCTGACACCAATCCCCACAATCTAAGATACTTACATGCACCTCCTCCCCCATTACCGTAGTATCTGAGTGCCTCACAGGCTTTAACGTATTTCTCCTCACAACACTCCTGTGAGATAGGGAAGTGCTATTATCCCATTTTACATGTGGGAAACTGAGACACGGAGAGGCTAAGGGCTGGATTTTGAAAGGTATTTAGGTGCCTAGCGGGATTTTCAAAAGCACCTGTTAGGAGCGAGATGCTTTTGAAAATCCCACTAGGCACCTAAATATCTTTCGAAGTCTGGCCCTAAGTGACTTGTCCACTGTTACACAGAATGTTTGTAGCTAAGGAAGACCTTGAACTCAGGACTCCTCAGTCCTGTGGCAAGCATCCTACACCTCCCTTATGTCAGGGGGAGGGAGAGATTGTTTTTCCTCCCCTTACGCCACATCCCTAGTGAAAACATATTAGCTATAATGAGTATTTCTTACAATGTAAGCAGCTAAGTTATTGTTTGCTAGAAAACAGACAGTGGCCCTGAGAAATGCAATGAGCTACGTTTGTTGAAATCTAAAACCATACAACTAAGGGCTTGGTTTTCATTTGCACCATGTCACTTTACACTGCTCTGGCCATAAAAAGTATTTAAATAACATTTGCACTAGCTTTAAATTGTCTTTATAATACCCGAGTGGTAGCATAGGAGGCTTAGTGTAAAAGGAATGAGGCCTCCAATCTTTAAAGATTAAAATCTGTTCCATAGTTTTTAAGATCTAAAATCTGACAGGTGTGTAGATCAGAATGCATCTTCAAATGTGCAGCTGAGCAACCATATTGATCGCAATTAGGTTGTGCTGGTGTAACTAAGGGCAGAAGTTTGCCAGTAATCTTCCTTTAGTGACAAAAAAAGGCATTTCCCTGTGAACAGATCTCTGTACTTAGAGCTAAAAGCAACTGAAGGAAGTGAACTGTTTAAACTCCATGGAGAAGAGTGAGAAACAAAGCAGTAGCAATCGAAAGGAACAAGAAAGAAAGAAGACTCCCAATGGGATGGAAATAATAGACTGTAGGTGCCATGCTAAAAACCTTAAGCACAGTACTATGGAGGTTGTCTATAGCCATCCTGTTCCAAATTCCTCCTGGTTACATGGGTGTCTTCTCTGACTGCATTCTACTCCTAGTAGCACCCATGTACCTGAGGGCAGAATTTTGGTCACCTGTATAAATTGGGCCTAAGTACCACCACAGACAACTCCTTTGTCAGGATTCTAGGGCAGGCGGTAAATTTGCCCATAAGAAGAGTAAAATTGATAATGGAATTTCTCAGCCTGTTAATTCAATAGGCAACATTTTAAAAGACTTAAACCTGCATTTTCTTTATAACCAATCAAAGATTCATTAAAATATTCTATTCTCCAGCAAAACAATTTAAAATAGAAAATATCTGTGGAAAACACGTATGAAAAAAATGTATCAAGTCTTTCCCCTTGACAAAAATGAATCTCCCCAAAAATTCACTCTGCACAGAGGAATCAGACAAGCTGATCTTTCCACTGCTTATTTTAAATTACTCTTATCACCACAATTTGGATTTGCAACATTTGTTTTTTAAATGATGTGACAACATCAGGTGACTCTTGCCTAACATTGAAATATCCTAATAAGAATGCCATGTCACTGACAGGCTACAAACAGCATAACATGAGAAGGAAAGCTATTCTTTCCATTTACTTTGTAGATAATCCATAGCTAACTTCCTATTTTAGACTGAACTCTGCATGCTTAGCACTTGAAGTCCAATTAACTATTGTATCTCTTATAACAGAAGAAAATTGTACTATGTGTTTGCTGCATCAGCTCAGCACTCGATGAACACTGCAGGGAAATTTGCTAGTTCTGTAGGAAATATGTTTTATTTTTATTTTTTAATTCAGACCCAAGTGTCATTTCATTCTTTAAAGGGCTAAGAAAGGGGGAGGGCAAAAGGGGAGGAAGTCCTGCTTAATTTGTTGCATATGTTCCAACGTGTTATACAACTAAGTGTACATCCCAGAAAACTAAATGGACTGTGCCACAACAAACTCCGCAGAACTCAAACCAGAAAACAATCTGGCCCCAAGCAAGTCAAATGATTCAGCGAAGCTTCCTCTCATATTATATATACACTTTACAAGCTACATTGTGTCCTTTCATATTCCAAGAGAAATACATCGTAGACACCAAACATAGTGTACTTTTCCTTAAGAGGCTTCATCAAACCATATGTGCAGACACTTGAGATGATGACAGTGTTAAGCTTCCTAGGGTCCTAGAGTCAAAGAAATTCTGCTGCCCTCCGCTGCTAAGTAAGTGAACTCCTTCCACAGGGGGCAACATCTGCCGATCAGTCATGGTTCCACTTGGTGAGGACCCCAAGAAACTTCCTTGGGAAGAAACAATTTTCTCAGGACTGGCAGCCAGTTTGGGGGATGTGGAAAAGTTATATCCATACAAAGCACAGGGACTGTGTAGTCTAAATGTATTGTAAGAGCCTTGGTGGGTTTGATTAGTGGTGAAGGCATTGCTTGATGGGGATGGCATGATGTACTGAAGCTGTGGCGACATCCCTGATATCTGCATAGATAAACCAGTTTGTGGGCAGCTGAATGCATCACCGTCACTGCTCGTCATGGACATGTTCACAGTTGTGCTACTTGACACACCCACATAAGAGGGAGTCCTTGGGGGTGCAAAGGTCTCACTGGTTTGGTTTGTGAGCCTGTTGTAGGTTTCAGCCAGAGAAGTGCTGTATCTATTAAGGGTTAAGCCTGAACGGGCACAAGCCGTATAGTCAGCTGGAGCAAGGCTACAGAGCTGGCTAGTGTTGGGACCCAGATGGAAGGCAGGAGAAGAGCAAGGGGACCCAGGTAAGAGGTGAGGGTGGGTAGATGGAACTCCATTGCCAGGTCCCTGGAGTAAAGTAGAGGCGCTTGCATTTCCTGGAAGAGAATTTTAAAACATAAATAGCATACCAGAAAAGGTTAACGTCTTAGACTGCATTTGATCAGCAACTGCAACCTGTGCTCTCCTGGTACTAAACACGATCAGTTTGATACAAAGATTTTTATAAATGTTACAGATATTATCCCTTCAAAATACACTAACTAAATATGGAATACAAGTTGGGACTGTGCAACCCTCCTTACACCCAAGGTTACATCAAGGTTTGTTCTCCTATCGCACAGTTTAGTTATTTCAGTAGACACTGGAAGCAAATTGTCATGGCCGAGGCTCTGGTGTTGCAAATTTCAATTCAGAATGTATCTTAATTCAAAATTATGAACCCTAGAAGAGTTTGCCCTGAATTATTTATAACTGGCATGCCCTTTGGAGTGCATTTATAGCCTTGGGCTCAGTATGTGTTACACATGCCCCTCTGTGCCTGATCTACAGAGGACAGGAGTCTGCTACAGCTAGGGAACTAGCCCTTAAAGTTTAGCTCAAGCTGTAGAGGCTCAAGTGTTGAAATGATTCTATGAAAATCAAAGCAGAATATTATGAAGCATTGCCTTATTTTAAAATCCTGATCATACAGCTATGTATTGACATGTCTGTGCTATACAATTTGTTGTAATCAGAAAGTCTGTGTTATTTTTGAACCATATACTTGAAGAACACAGGTGGGGAAATGAGTCGGAAAAAATGCAATAATTAATACAGCCCAAGAGAGCTCTCAAGACTCCAAGAGTCTCCCTAGCTGCAGGAGAGCTTCCTGTTCTTAGTGGGTAGATCTCCCTCAGAAACGACCACATAAAGCTGATTTTGGCTTTCTGTAATTACCTAAACCAATGGCCCTTAGAGGGAGGAATCTACAACTCTTCCGCACTCAAGAGTCATATATGACAATTGGATAGCTTGGGAGTGATGTGAAGAAACACAAAGCAGTTTTTTCCCCAACACATAAACAGTTTTTCAAGACAGATATATGAGTAAAAATACCAGATTCCCAGTGAACTTTGCCTACCTCCTCTTGTTCTGCCCACAGTGCACTGCATCGACTACCACCAGGCACCATGAAACCCTTGCAATCACAACTTAAAATGTACCTATTTTTTCTCTCAGGCTGTGTCAATGTGCCCCCAATGTGGAGACAAGGTCTAACAATCAGGATACCATTCAGCAAAAGGATAAGTCTCAGCTCTGTAGTGAAGCTACCAGGCAAGGAGACAGAGGTATATTAGAACTAAAATGCTGCCATAAACCTAGCTTCCATTCTCACTATCTGTGAACAGCAATTGTAACTTCCACAGCCTGTGTGACCACCAGAGAAGGGGAGAGGAGAGAAACCAGAACTGTGAGTACGTCTTTTGTGAGAAGCAGGACGTTTATTGATATGAGCACCCTGCTTTCAAAACAGCACTGTTACTTAAAAGTAAATAAGTAAGGTTGATCTGCCTCCTGGAGAGATGAGCGTGGTAAGCAAGCAGTATAAACTGCCTTTGAGAGCTTATGTACGCAGTATGTCCATAGTATGCAATCAGCTTTCTATGGCAAGCCCTCTCTCTCTCTCTCTCTCTCTCTCACACACACACACACCACTAGCCTTGCCAGAACTCAGCCAACCTGTCTGAAGTGTCACATGCATGATATTATGCTGGCATAGGGCTATTCTGGAAAGTTTGAGGCAAATAAAGCTGTGTGTTTTGGAAATCCGACGATTTAAAAAAAAAAAAAAGGAAGATGATTTCACTTCTTGAAAACTCTCCTAGCCTTTTTTGGCTTTTTGTAACTCAAAATGGCTTGGCACAGAAACTCCAATTTTGTGTTTGGCCATGGCAAGGATTGGTGCCCGGGACTGTTTTTTTGTTTTATTAGAAGGTGGAGGAGGAAAGAGGCTAGTTATTAAAAGTGGTTTCTACACATACTAGAGGCTCTGAGGATTTATTAATGCTTCCTGATGTGAATGAGACTGCCACAAAGGTTGAGGTGAGGGGGCATGATTGCAGTCAGGCAAGCACGTGGCATGTATGGGGAGGCACTTAAAGCAGCAAAAGAGATCTGGTTTGGATGGGGAGGGATGAGACATACACCTGAACCCACAGAGAGATGGTTTGAGGTCCAGAGAGTGATCTGCCTCTGCTCAAGAAGTTCCACTTTACGTGCCTCTTCCTCCACATAGCTCTCCCTCAAAAAGGGGTGTGGGCTACACAGCAGGCCAGAGAAAGCCACATGGAGAGAGGCAGTCTCCAGCTCTTTGCAAAGCCTACTGGAGTCTCTAGGCAGTTGCTGAGCAGTTCTTATGTTTTTCAGAATCTAAGGAGTTTCTCCAAGGGAAAGTTAGTGTTAAATTTGCCAATATCTATGAAATACTTCAGCACCCTCCCCCAGCCCATCCACACTTTTTTAAAGAAAACTAAAACCACACACAAGAGAGAGTCTGGAAATGCATGGTGAAAGTCACCTATAAATGAACTCTGCCCCTGCATCTCTGCCCAAGAGCAGCCAAGACCCAGGGACCATCCTGTCCTTAATAACTCACATCTTCAGCCACATTAGTGGCATTAAAACCAAGAACTGACTTAACTTGATAACCTTACACCTGTAGAAAAATGAAACTTCCGCTGCAGCAGCATTTACACTGAAGTACCCTCACTTATACTACCCTATCACAAGCTACTCCTGTCGACTTTTAAATTATCACCCTTATGCAGTCATTGGAAAGAGTCAGCTTTCTACTTCTTCTCTTCAAAGGGCACCAGTCTCAGGACAATCCTCCAGACATATGGAATTTCAAATGCAAGTGTCATGATACTGAAAGATATACAGCTACAAACCTCAGAAAGGCTGGACCAAAAGACAGACAACACATGCAGCGAAACGTTAGAGTAAGTGGGAAGACATGCATAGCATAGACACTTATTGCATAGACACAAAGTAGATAGCCACAAAATACAGCCTTCAGAGTCTATGAAAACCTCATTTAGCAAGAGTCCTTCACCAGGCTATCTCCATTTTACAAGAGATGAAGTGGAATGGAGCAAAATTATGGTAGTTTGGGTGATCTTTACTATGCACTTCCATATTTATTTTAAGTGTAGTCTTTATTTTGAAATTTCTGGCTAACATTTGTGGGTTTATTTGAGAGAACCTCAGTGCTTTTTTTAGGGCTCCTCCACTTCTTAAAATATTCTCAACTTCAGTTCCAGCTTAATGAATGTTTGTTGTTATTGTTGTTTTTGGGGGGTAGGGTGAGGTTGGTTAGGGTTTTTGTGCTTAGCATGCATATTAGTCTGGATTAATGTATTTGTGAATTTTAAAGGCTTAATCCTTGGTGAAAAGCAAATTAAGTACTGGGGAAATGTTCAAGTTAATACATAGCTGTGTCAGTAATAGTATATGACTCCCTTTTTTATGATTACTGGCATAATGTTGTAGAACAGTGAATTTACTGAACTGGGTTTTAGAAGCTACAATAATAGACCTCTTTTGTCCTGTTCATTGCAAACCTGTTAAATTAGCTTATTTCTCTCTGAAAATAAAAACCCCATCATCTGCATTTGGAGTTAAGCTTAGTTTTTCTGTAAGTGATACACTTATCTAGTTTTTCATAAGGAGTGGTAGCACAATTTTATATTTAGACATTTGGTTTTTTTCAGCACTACAAATAAGATTATTACCTTGTTTGGGGATCCCGGGTATATCTTCAAATGTAAGTGTCCTTAGTGATGGTCTCCAGAATGCATAGGACTCCACTAAAGCTTCCAGTCCCATTCTAAATAGAATAAAAACACCACTGTGTGAAAAGAATGATCTGTATTTGGCTTGTCACTTTTTGTAGCTAGTTCATCACTCAGTCTCACACACGGTATGTTTCAGGAAAAAAAATATTTTTAGAACAATGTTTCTCAGATTCTGGTCCATGGACCACCAGTGATCTGCAGTGAATGTGCTGGTGGTCACGGAGAGTTGGCTGGTCCCATAGTGCTGGCTCTTCTTGTCTGCAGCTGCTAAATCACTTTTTAAAAACTGCTAGCATTACCTTTAATAATGTCCTAATAGGACTTTTCCACATAAGTCTGATTGCCAGAAGGATGATCTGCCATCTCACATTAGAAGGAAGGTGACCCATAAAACAACTTCTGTTAAAATGTGATTCAACACTTGTGCAAACAAGATGGGTGACTCATGGATATGCTGCTCTTTTTGAGCCTGTTACTTGGCGCTATTGGGTAAAAAATATCTTTATAAAATAGCTTCAACAGTTTTCTCTCAGCCTTTGTAAGTTTTTGAATGACAAATAGAAATAATTGTCTAACCAGACATCACATTGGATGTGCCACATACATTTATATAAACCAATTTGATCTTATACCTATATTCAGGTCATTCTTTTTGTGCCACAAATTCACAAACAATGCTACTATGTCAGCACCCTGGTATAATTTTGCTGCTAGTTTTGATTGCTACACTCATAAGGCTTGTTAAGTGTCAACATGGAGCACATACCACAAACAAACGCTTGCCTTTGAACAGCAACACTCTGTAAACTGGAAATATGCAAACAGTCCGATTTGAGGCCATCCACATTCTCTTCTGATATTGCTTTTTTTCACACTGCAGTTCCAGCAGGATCACAGATATGTTGCAGGAAGCAGTTATAAAGTATTTATTAGCTCAACCTGGACTAAAACATAGCCTTCATTTTCTGCAGTAATGGTGACTTTTCACTTCTAGTTAAACTGGAGATAAAAGCCACCTCCTGGAGGAGTGTAGCCAAGGCGATAATTTATACAAGATGCCTTCGAACAATTTCCACATTTTATCACCACCCTAATTTATGCTATTAAATGGCCAAGTTTATTTAACAAAACAGTTATGTTTTTCCTGAAGTATTTAAAGAAAAGAAATGTTGGTACCTTCCTGAGGAAAAGATTTTTATAGGGTCAAACCTAAGGCCTAACTGAAGAATGAAACTACTCTCAGCACATAAATTCTGTTTCACTTTGCAAAAAGTACAGAGGGTGCTTTTAAAGGGCAAGGCTACTGATCTTTATAAGGCAGCCTGTGAGACTGTAAATGACCTTAAAGGGAATATTTTTAATTAAACAATTGTTTTATGTAGTGTGACAGGGCAAGGTTACTGCAGCACAATATACAATCAAAATGCATCCAAAAGGAGAATTCAATGACACCACAGTATTTTAACTTTCGGGACAGACTATAATGCCTATGTAAAAGACATACTATAGAGTGCTGGAGAAAATAAAGCCTTTACATTTAGATTCTTCAAAGAAACTTGCTGCAAAAAGAATCAAAAATATGAACCACATTCCCAAATGTATTTGGCCATGTCCTTAGTGCGTGTAAGTCAGCATAGAACTATTGATTTCAAGGGAGCTACATCAGTTTGTAGCAGCTGAGGATCTAGCCCCTTCTACAGTAAACTTCCTTATTGCAACAAAAGGGCGTTTAGATTTGTATTTAAAGGCAGAATGAAACCATTTACAAAGAGGCCCTTTTCAGTGGAATAACCTCACAATTCCATCGTTCTGAATGACACTTTTCATTTAACGTCCACACAAAGAGAATTTAATTATGATTTAAAACAAAAACAACTAGGTCCCAATCCAGAGACAGGATCTGTGTGGCTGGGCCCCTGCAATCACACAGAACCTGAGGAAAGTCAATGGAGCTCTATCCATGCAAACCCAGTTGCAAGACTGCTCTCTAACTTATCCCCACCTTTGGATTTCAAAGCGCATCCCATCTTCCCAGGGAGTCTGTTGGAACATAAAAGGTGACATCTGGCCCCAATGAAGTCAGTAAGAGTTTTGCTATTGACTGCAGTGGTGTGAGGATTTTCTCCAAAGGCTTCTGTGCAGCGATTATTTATTTTGGGGTATTTGACAGCCCCAAGAATAGTGTGGGTGCTAAAGATATATCAAATATACCATTAAATGGTCATTGAAGGAGTTCAGAAGCACATAGGGTGAATTTCTCTCTCTTATTAAATATATAGCACGGCATTCAGCAAATTGAATTTGCTTCTTCCTTAACTAACTCTATCTGAAAGTTAGTTGTTTACTCAATTCTAAGATAAAGGACTAAGTTCACCAAAGCTTTTCCAGACCTGAAGAAGAGCTCTGTCTCTCTCACCCACAGAAGTTGGTCCAATAAAAGATAGTACCTCACCCGCCTTGCCTCTCTAATATCCAGGGACCAACATGGCTACAACACTGCAAACATAAAATCGCAACTGACATATTCAGGCACAACTCCCTTCTGCCTATTTTGGAGTGATGCCTATTTTGACCCAGGGCTGAGTTTGGCCAATTGTTTCTCATCAGGAAGACCCTTAATCCTTGACAGCAGCAAGTGCTTGGTGTGAAAGTCTAAGATACTTTGTAGTAGATTCCTATCAGTCATCTCTCCCCTTATATTATTAGTATTTATTATTAGTATTATCATAGCACTAGGGCTTCTGCCCTAGTCATGGCCCAGGATCCCACACTGCTAGGTGCTATAAAGTTCATCTCCTCCTCTCCCAACATCATCCATTTAAAAAAATACTAATTTGCTCTCCAAAAGTGAATCTGAGCTCTTCTGCGAATTGCTGTGAGCCCAAAATGATCTCCAGTGCTTCACCCTTCTACTAAAATAGAAGCTCAATAAACTGGCAGGCACACGCTGAACATTTTTACTGACCCAATTTGTTCTCTTCTCTGGAAGGTCAGGTCATAAATACAGCACTTGTAGGAAACAAAATGCAAAGTGGTCACTGAAATTACTATACCATGTGCAATACAATTAAATGCTTTCTTTTTCAGGTGGAAGGGTTTAGTATGCAATTCATAAAAGAATCACCATTCAGACAGTGTGCAGGTTTTCTTTTCATGTTCTACGTCGATAAGCTGTAGTATATATTAGTACATGAATCAAGTTAAACAGTGAACCTTCAAGGTTGTATACCAGTCATAACATGCACAGAATTTAGGTTTAATTCTATAACTCTAGGGCTAGGACTGAGACACCTAGTTCTTACAAGCTTGAAAGGTCTGTAAGAACAGAAACCCCTTTTTGTGTGCATGGTAACCATTCTTTAAATCCTTTAACAAATTGATTTTGTCACTGCAGACAAACCATTATTCCAAAGCTTACCTGTTACGTCCAGAATCTCTAAATCCTTTGGCAAATGGATTCCTATCAATCTTCAATCGAGTGATCTGTAAAGATAATAAAATAAAGCGATGCCAAAACTTCTACCAATTCAGTTTAAGTGACATGCATAGCAAATATACCCACCAAACCTGAGCTATCATTGGAATTTTCCATTTTAATTCTGTTTAAGAATTATAAAAAATCAAGTGGATCTTTCTTCCCATTTGCAGGTTAAATGTGTTTTTCTTTTTAACATAATAAATTAAGACCTAATCCCACAATCGTTCTCTGCATACATCCCCCAAGGAAGTCAATGAGTGTTTATTTTACACCCAGGCGGTTGGGATTCTTGAAAGAAGTTGTCCGGAAAACACTGCTTCTTCAACTAAGACAGTGCATTGCCTCTTTGTCTGTGACAAAGTTACATAAGATATATACAGGCAGAGAAGGAGATGTTGAATGAGAAAGATTTCTGTTAAGCGGCTATGATCACATGAACATACTATAAACACACGAAAATAAAATACTTGTAATTTCTTTAAATCAACAAAATAGTTACCAAATAATGGTAGCCTATCGCTCAGATGACTCTCCCCCTTTAAATTTATATTGCATCATTAAATCATTTTGCTTTCTACTTTCTGAAGAAAGTAGGCCATTAATAAGCACAAATTTTATATTTATATATACAAACATATACACAAACCAAAACATAATTGTGCTAAACTATTTAGAATGAATATAATGTTACTATATTAAATATGATGTCATTGTGTGTTATACTTAGACAAAGTGACTAGTGCAGAAGACTAGGAGTCGGGCAACCTGGGTTTTAATTTTGTCTCTGCCCCTCACTGTGTGAATTTGAATAGGTTGTTTATGGGCCAAACCTGCTCCTTTAAATGTTAATGAAAGTTATTAATTACTAAATTAAAAACTAACTTCCCCTTTTACAACCTGGGGACATTAATACTTGACTAATATTGGAAAGTGTTTTGAAATCAGTGAGTGATAAGCACCTATGGGATTTTCAGATGTGCCTATGTACCTATCTGCATTTTTAGGCAGAATATCTTTAAAAATCTGGCCTTCAGGCTATGTCTACACTACAGCCTATGTCAGCAAAATGTATGTCCCTCAGGGATGTGAATATTCCACCTCTCCGACTGACATAAGTTCCACCAACATAAGCATTAGTGTGCACAGTGCTATGTTGGTGGGAGAGTGTCTCCTGTTGGAACAGAGCATCTTAAACAGACATGCTGCAGCAGTGCAGTGGCGCCACTACAATGCAGCACTGTACGTGTAGACATGGCCTTAGTCTCTTTGGCCAAGATTCTCATAGGTATTTAGGCACCCAACTCCCATGGGAACTGTATCTCAATCCCTCTCTGTAAAACAGAGAGAGAAATTCTTATGCCCTGTCTATTTAAATTGCAAGAATTTCAGGTCAAGAACCATCCCTTACTATATACAATGCCTTGCACACCAGTACTCCTGTCTCAGCTGTGGCATCTACATGCTACAGTAATATAAAAAGCTATTAAATATTTAGAGTATTAGACAAATGCCTTATTACAAAGTAGTGAAATAAAAGTTTATCTTTTTCTTCTCTTGTACTTGTCTAATGTATTCTATAAAGCCAGTAAACCATTAACAAGAAAGCCAAAGTTACCTGTTGATTCTGGTATGCTGTTACAGTAGTGAAAACAGTTTCAGGAAAGGAGAATGCTTTGACGCCTTCTCCTGAAGGAATGGGCTTGACTGGAGACAGATCATCACCACAGTCTTTACGAATGACATGGACGCGAGGCTGGTATTTGTGCATAGAATGAAGGATAATCTATACAAATGAAAACAAAGAAAAGGTAACATTTATTACAAAGGATGCCCCGCTATTTCAATGCTGGTAGCATTTTGGAAAAAAATTATGGCATGTGTTGCTTATCATGCAATCTCCTGGAAATTAAGTTTTCTATAACGTATAATGGGTCTCATTACAGTAATCTATCACTATATACTTACAACATTGCCATTCCTAAGCATTCAAAATTCACGAGTGAGGAACTCAAAAAATGAGTGGTGAAATGCTGGCCTCACTGAAGTCAATGGGAATTTTGCCATAGACTTCAGTGGGGATGGACTTCACCATATGAGATTTTAAAAAAATATCAGTTTGCTTTCTGGATTTTGAAACTTTAAGAAAATATTGAAAATGCTTCAAGTACGGTGGTGGTGGATTTGGTTGGTAGTGTTTTTGTGACCATAAGGGCTAGAAACATAATTTGTTGGGATTTTATTTCAAATGAAAGCTGAGATTCTCATGACTCCTAGAGCAGTGGCTTTAAGAAAACCACCAAATGTCACAATTGCAAATGTTAGGAGCTGTGTATTTACATATGTAAACAGATACAAGGAGCATTTCTTATGCGGAAATAATAAATACACTCACCACAATATAGACGTGTCAATTTAGGAAAAAGAACAATTTCCTTTACTAAGGATTTAGGCCCCGATCCGATAAAAATCTTATGAACATCAGTGCCTCAAATTAAAGACATCCATAATCATTTGTAGGATTGCGGTGGTATTTCTACATTCTGAAGGAGGCTTAAAACACAGAAGATCTGTCCTGTTTAATTCTATTACATTAAAGATAAACATCATTTTAATAAAGATTTTTTTAAAAAAAAAATCAGAAGCTTGGCAACTTTTGGAAGGTCTAATCAATAAATAAATCACCGGTCCCATAGCTACTGGCTTGCAGAAGCTTTAATCAAGATTCAAGAGCAGCCTTTTTTAAATTTCCTGCTTCTTTAGCAGCCACGGAGTGCTTATACAATCAGGCATCACAACATGGAGCCTTTAACTTCACCCAGCCTGAATAATGCCAAATACCATGAAACCTCATTTATCCAAATGAAATGGGGGACATTACATTAGCTTGGATAAACACGGGCTGACTAGGCAGAGTACTTTTTAATACATTTAGTCCTGGCTAGGGAACATGATCCTGTTTTGAATAAGCAAAGTTTCTGGATAATCAAGGTTTTCATTATATTGCAACTGGGCTTTTTGACAATGACATCAGAAGAGCTCCAATAAATGACTTCAGGCAGTCCCTTATGGATAGGGCCCTACCAAATTCTTGGCCATGAAAAACGCAACACAGACCATGAAATCTGGTCTTTTATGTGCTTTTACCCTATACTATAAAGATTTCACAGGGGGAGACCAGTGTTTCTCAGATTGGGTATCCTGCCCAAAAGGAAGTTGCAGTGGGGTCACAAGGTTATTTTAGGAGGGTTCAGGGGTGAAAGTAACTTAAAGGACTTGCTGGTACTCCAGAGTCCTGCAGAGGGGGAGGGACTTCAACTGGAAGAGGCGTGGCCTCTATCAGAAGAGGTAGAGCCTTTAAATCCCAGAGCTTTTAAATCAGGATTTAAAGGGCTCAGGGATGCAGCTAAAGCTAGGAGCCAGGCCCTTTAAATCACCCCCGGAGCTACCAGCTGCAGAGGCAGCTAGGAGCCCTGGAGTTTGGGTAGGGGTGAAAGTAATTGACATTTCTTACCCATATGGTCCAATCACAAGCAACCCACCTCTCCTACGTACTTCATGGATCCCTCCCATTGCATGACATAGGTAGAGAAAATAAAGCTACTGTTACTACTACCAGTACTGTCTGTAATAAAACTTTACTACTGGAATAAGCCTGAAAAAGGGAAAACTCACTGTCACATTTTTCTCCGTGTCTTCTCTCCTCCTCCAGCCAGGCTGCGGACACTAGGCTCCGTGCTTTCTCCTGGCTGGCACTGAGCAGCAGCTGAGGGCTGTGCCTCTAGCTTGCAGCAGGGAGAACTGGCTGGAGGGAGAGAAGCCTGCCTCCTGCCATAAGAATCAGTTTAAAACTCATCTGTTCCGTGTGTGGCCAGTAACTTTCAAGAGGATCTGCAAGCAGTTTGGACATCACAACCATGACCTCTGCGGGGAGGGAAAGGATAGATTTGAACTTGAAACGGTTCCTGATTTTGATTGTGTTTTTTGTGTATTGGAGATCCTCCATGTCACGGCAGAAAAGAACTGCCCTGCCATGGTCACACACATCCCCGTCCCACTCAACAACCTGGAGTGAAATTAACAAGATGCAGAAACGTCTTCTAACCTGGAGTCTGAACTGTACAGGAACAGCTCAGTTACACGTGTTCTTATGCAGGCAGCAGCAGGCAGGCATCCTCAGCCAGTGTCCCGCTACTGCAAGCTAGAGCCTAGGGAGAACCCTGCTGGGGTGGGGAGCAATGCAGAGCCTTGTCTGCGCCTGGCTGGAGGAGGAGGAGGGACGAGACGAGAAACCATGTGACAGTGAGTTTTCCCCCTTCCACCCTGCTTTAATTAGCTCTGGATTTAAGCTGTTGAGGAGCCAAATGCTTGTATATGTTGTGTATATTAGATTGGAGGATCCGCTCATCCTGGGGCAGACAAGGACTGGTCAAACACACCCTCCCATCCCGCAGGCGCTACTGGAGTGAAATTAACAAGAAACCAGGAAACTCACTCCTAACCAAGGGTTGAACCCTATGAGCAATTGAGTTTAAACTATCTTATGCCAGGGGAGGCCTCCCTCCCTCAGCGTCTTCTTTTTCTTACCAGTCCTCCGTACTAGGAACATACCCACTTACTTTCACCTCTAGGAGGGTTGTAGTATTGCCACCTTACTTCTGTGCTGCTTCAAGCTTGGCAGCTAAGAGCAGTTGACGTTGGCCGGGCACACAGCTCTGAAGGCAGTGCGCCCCATCGCAAGCACAGAAATAAGTGTGCAATACCATACCATGCACCCTTACTGTCGCTTGCTCTTTCAGAGCTGAAGAGTTGGAGAGTGGCAGCTGCTGCTGAGTGGCCGGATCTGCAGAGCAACAGCGAGAAGTAAGGGTGGCAATACCATACCATGCCATCCTTCTTCTGGGCTGTGGCTGGCAGCGGCTCTGCTTTCAGAGCTGGGCTCCTGGCAGCACTCTGAAGGCAGTACCGGCACGAACCGCAGTGCAGAATAAGGGTCGCTGTACACAACTCCGCTCTATACAATACTTTGTGAACCACTCTCCGCCCTCCGCCCCAACTCCTTCTTGGATCAGGATCCCTAAAATTACAACACCGTGAAATTTCAGCTTTAAACAGCTGAAATCAAGAAATTTACGATTTAAAAAATCCTATGACCATGAAATTGACCAAAATGGACAGTGAATTTGGTAGGGCCCTACCTATGGTTATTCTAATTCAAGGTGATTTTCCCAGCTTCTATAGTCTCGCATAGATTAAAAAGCTATATACTGGCTCTGATGAACTGAGTGTTTAAATATCTCTTCCAACAATCTTTCCAGAGTTTTTCTGTTGGAAAAAATTCTATAAAAGAAGAATTAGCAAGTGACTAACAGCAAAAGTCTGACCTTGCATTCCGTGCACACCCTAAATACCTGATGATGTAGGACAGTAATGGGTGCATTAAGAATGCAGTATCAAGTTAAACTATACATTAAAGCCCCAGTTGCCCATTGCCCTACACTGTGCCTAGTCATTTACATCAGTATAATTGAATATAAATTGTTTTTCTACTATTCTGATTACACAGAAGTTTACACACACACACACGCACGCACACACACACACCGCCTTTGCACTGGGTTAAATGACTACACAAGGTGCAAGGCAATGGTGAAGTGGGCCCAAGACACTGCCAATTTAATAAGCAAATAACTAAGTCACACCTCTCCCTGAAAATGAGTTACCCTCTATTGTTCTTAGTAATGCCATCCCGGATTGATTACAGAAAAAAAGCTCTATGTTTTCAGTTTTCTTCCTCTGTGCATTTAATAGCACTGAGTAGACTGGCTCTACGCCATTGTCCCTGGAGAATCAGTCAGTTTCTCCTGTTTGTGTGGGTCTTTTAAAAAGCAGGAAACATGCAAACCACAAAAATGGCCAAGGAATTGACATTACCTTGAACTTAATTTTTTAAGTTGGCTGCATCCCTTTAAAAATTCATTACATAGCATGGCCCAGTCAACGACACCTGTCTCAGATGATTCCATTCTTTATTTAAGATAATTAAACTCAAATTGACAAGCAGATCAGTACAGTATTTGGGTTTAACACAAAATTGATTCGTTTTCTTTAGATCCAGGCCATGGGCCACCCTGTGAATGGGAGTAAGGAAGACCAAGGCAGGCATGCCGTTTCTGTGACTTGAAGAGTCCCATCCTCCCTCCCAGACTGCTCCAGGGACAATGCAACAACCCAAACTGCAATTGCAAACTGACAGTCCAGCTCTTAGAAAGCAAGTTGGCTTTCCACATACTTTAATTGTACTTCCAGAATAGCTTATCTTAAATATTAATATCGCATTGTTAGGATTTTTTAAATAACGACTATGTTAATATTTTGTTCATACTCTCTTCCCTTTTGTTCCCCCTTAGGCTCATTGTTCTTGGACTGATTACCCATGAAGATTTTCAGCTTCTTGACCATCCTACGTAAACAAATATTTCAATGGAACCATGAGAAGAGGCACAGCAGATCAGTGTACCATGGCATCATTTCTCTAGGGGTGCTATCATTTCTTGCAGCATTTAAGTTTTCATTTTAAATTACTTAAGTATCTTCCCGTATAGTGGTGAAGACCTTGTTCTTACTGTGGAAGACACAAAGAACAAAACAACAGCACCAAAGAACAAACCTTGGCCCTATCAATGGCTGCAGCTGGCCCTAAACACAAGGGAAGCCACTGTTACTGCTTCATGGGCATGCACGCCGTGCAGAAGGCCCTTGCTGCAACTCCTGTTTTCCATACAAAGTTGCAGTGCTGGGCAACAACTGATGGACGCACAGCCACAAATGACATTTTTTGTAGCAGGGACTTTCTTTTTAAGACGTTTATGGAATGTCTGCCACAATGGAGCCCAAAGACAGGAGCCTTATCCATAACCAAAAAACAATCAATAATACCAGCACAACATGGGTCCTTGCCGCCTTGCCCTGCAGCCTAGCAGCACAAGGACTACAGCCACTTTTCTCCTAGCTGCCAGGTTCCTTTTCCCACATCTCAAAAACCAAGCCAACCAAACAAACAAAAATCCTTTTTGACTCTTTGTGCAAAGCTCATTTATTCAGGCTTTGGAGGTGGGGAGAAACACTTGGGGCTACGATGTGTGAACTGCCCCTATCACCTTCACAAAACCTAGCAATGCAAATTTAAATGTCAACATTTTCAACTTTTCACTGCAGGTCATTTTAACAAAAAATCTACAGCTACTCCGAACTTGTGAAGGTGGGCAGAGCAATGGCCTGCCTCCACCTGCAATCTGACCCCTGCATTACAGAGGGGAGAAAATAGACAAGTTTAATTCAATGTAAATACCACAGGTGAGACTCTATATCAAACTAGGGGTTAAAACAAGTTACTCAAAAGTAGTTAGTGGAAGAATGTCAAAAATATTGAATTTTTTTCCATTGAAATCTTGACAGAAAGGGTGTGAAAATTTCAACCAGTTCTAATCAAAGAGGATCGATCTTACCTGGGACCCTCTATTCCAGAGACTGCAGGGGAGAGGGGCTAGTATAAGAAAGAGGAAGTATATATGTGTGATGAGTGAAGCGTGTTTGTCTATCTGTGTGAGTCATAAAATGAAGATTTCCTTTTCATCATCATAAAATCTCTAATTGATGATACTGATGTCTCTGCAAAGGACGGCATTATAACCCAGTCTCTCAGTGGAGATTACTGCCCAGTATAATTTAAGATGCGTTACCTTTTCAAAGCAGTCTGCAACAAATTAACTGGGTGACTCCCATTAAGTCCACAAGCATCACATTGAAAATGTATCTTTATAAATTTCACCTGACCCTCCAGTTGTTCCACATGCAAATGGATTCTATGTGCAAAACTACTTCAAGATCTGGTCCATGTGTCTGTTTATACAATATTACTATAAAAGTGGGAAGACAAGGACTCCCAATCAAAATGCTGATGACAACATTAGCACACTGGAGTGTTTATAGGAAGTGTTCAAACGGAAAGTGAGTGGCCCTAAAATATAAAGAAATGTAGCCATGTTCAGTTCTAAACAAAGGACTAAAATTGGGGCAGGCACTGTCACTGTCGTTCTGTACAAGGCCCTGACCTCGCTGGCCATTACCCACTTCCACAACATAAATGTTTACTAATAATATTAACGTCCTCAGTTCACATATGTAGCCCCAACTCACATGAATGTGAGTTACACATACAGTTTGAGGATAATAGGACACCTGGGTTAGTATTTTAACATGCCTTTTAAAAATGTGTAACGTTAACTTTAAAGTATTTTTACCTATTTACTTAGTGTCATTGATTAGTTGCAACAGCAAGCAGCTTTGTGAAATGTGACTGACCCTGCTGCCAGTGCCAGTAAGTTAGTCTACACTGTACATTAAGGGCCCCAACTCGTCTCACACTACTGTCATTCCATGAAGGTCAATGGAAATACGTTGCTGAAGGATCAGAATCAAGCCCCAGAACACTAGTGGAGAAACTTGTGTGTAAACTGGCCATACTTAGGTGTTTGAAAAGAGCAAAATCAAGAGGGTGTCAAAATGGAGAACTGGACACATAAAATATGTTCAGAGGCAAAGGCTGAGGGCTAAATTCTGTCTCCCCTTACATGATCTCAAGAGGTGAGTGAGGACCAGCACTGTAGAAGCCAAGTGGCTTATATTCATTACAAAATGTGCAATTATTCCTTTTCCATTATTGCTGGAGGCCCCCAGAGGCTGCACAGCCATTTCAATTCTGCATTTCATGCTACTCAAAAAGAAAAAATGGACCCACTGAGATAGACACGTCTCTGCTTTCTGTTTTTGCCTTTTCTGATAACAGTGAGTGTTTGCAGTTTCCCAGATTTTAGAAATATAAATTTTGCAATCAACCTTCTATTGTCTTTAAAAAAAAACAACAAACATTACATTTCAATTTTTTTTTGTTTTGGGAGTGGTGGGATGTTGTAGTTCTGAATCAGTTCAATGCGTCTTGAATCTCTTTAGAAGAATACTACTTGGCTAGCTTCCAAACTGAAACTTTAATAAATAAAGAGTACTCCAGTAATTTTAAATTTCTCTTCACCATGAATAAGAATGCACTACATACACTGTGGATTTCATCTCAGGGGGAAGCAAGCCTGAAATGTGGCCTTGCACAATATAGTATAATATATACTTGCACTATATTGTGCAAGGCCAATATAGTATATAGCATACAATACAGTAATTTAGTTCTTTGTCCATCTTCAAGATTAAATCTTGAGCCCCAGTCCTGCAACCGATAGCACATGGGCAAACTGCTGTTGTGTCCATGTGTAGCCTCACTGAAGTCAATGGTTATAACAATCTGCCTGAACGGTTGCCTATGTCTACACTTGGAGGTAGGGATGTGATTCCCAGCTCACTTACACATACTCTCTATAGCTCTCATGTAACTAGCTTGCTAAAAACTATAGTGTAGCAATGGTAACATGGGGCAGCGGTGAGGGGTGGCATTGGCTAACTGCCTTGAGTACAAACCGGTCTGGACCTCATGAGTACTAGGTCAGGCTGCCGCTCATTTATGCACAGGCTACCAATGCTATACTACTATTTTTAGCACACAGTGCAAGTATGTCTACACGAGCTAGGAATCACACTACTAACTGCAACTGTAGACATAGCCTATCAGTTGTAGAACTGGAGTCTTCCAGAACTACAGCTCTCTTCACTTTTTAAGCACTTCAATAAAATGTTGGTGCTACCCATTCACATTAATTGCAGATAGACAAGTAATCCCACTGGAACCCATGGAACTTCTCATGCTGAGTAACATTTATTCATTCCAGGATTGCAGAATCAGACCCCTGGATCATAATTCCACAGATAAAGAGTGTAAATATTGGGGGGAGGTGTTAAATCCGAAATAGAAATACTGTTAATTCAAAACCTTTTATGGGCATATCTACAGTGAAACAGCAATCTAACTCCTGCAACATCTGATGATAACATTCTATGACTCTTTCTTGCAACCGAGTGGGAAAAAATAGTTGTTCATACTTATGTAACATAAACAAAGGATAGGCAAAGAACTGAAAAAAGAGTGCAGAGTTAAAGAACAGGGCTTAAAAGAGCAGAGTTATTGGACCAGATTTATCCCTAGCACAAATCCTTTATTTAATAGGTTATGAATTGGCCCCATCACTTTACTACCCCCTCCCATGTAGAGACATTCAGTGTGGGCTGTTCTAGCCCACCTGGAACCCTGATTTCACTGCTCCCGTACCCAGCCTGGCTGGATTACAGCTAGCTCAGTAAACCCACCCAAGCTGCAGTCACACCCTATGACTGCAGTACAGACATACCCTACAGACACATATTTTCTTTAGGGAAAATGGAGGTGCTTGTAGAATTTACAACTGGGACCAGGTTCTCGCACTGTTCTGCAAGCAGCGGTCCCATTGACTTCAATGGGAAATGTGCACAGAAGAAAAATGCTGATAGCTATATATAGCATATTTGCATATAGTGCTAGGGGTATTCCATTTTATTCCTTTTCGTGACTGAGGAATCATCCTATTTAATAAGTCTGGCTATTTTAAAGTAAATGGAATCCACATCCGGTCTCTGACTTGTCACTCAGGTTCTTAAAACTCCAGACACTTTGAGTTCAATGTTCCCTTTGAAAGAAAGCCAACATTTGCTATTTATTACTGGATTTGTCAAAAATAAAGACTTCATCCTGTCTAAAAACAATTCTTGTTTTTTAATTATTTCCTAAGGTGTCAAGTACAACTATTTTAGGGATTGTTGGAAAGACGCTGGCTTACATCTGTCACGTTTCAACAGTTTTCAAGAGAAAAGGAAATATGAATATAAACACATTTTGTCACATTAGATAATGTCATAACTAAACAATTCAGAGCTTGCAAACAGAACACTCATACTGCAGCAGTCTGCCAGCTTTTTCAAAAATAATGAGCCTCAGCTGTGAAAGGGTCTTGCTTCATAAGGTATGTAATAAATCATTATCAGAGTGAACCCAGCTCCCATGTTGTTCATTTTGGAGTGCAATTATTAACACCTCATGGGATTTCACACAAATGTTTAGGTTAAAAAAAACAGTTAAATGTATTTTTATTCACATAAACTTATTACATATTACTAATATTTATTCTCACTACTTGTGAGTTTAAGCACATTTTTTTGATAAAAACTGAAATTGCAAGATTGATAGATATGGTGATAAAATATACAAGCAATTCTGTACTTTTACTTTAGTTAATTCAGTCTTGCACAATTCTTCTTACCCAGGGGTCTTATACTTTTGAGGGGCAAATAAACTAGCACCCATTTTTAAAAAAGCATCAATTAATTATCAAAGTAAAAGAATGAGCAGCTTTTGTACGTGTGATGGTCAATTTTTATGAAGCTTTGCAAGGCTGAGGTCATTCTTGTCAACAGGAAGATACATGTCATAAAATCTTTACGTGATGACCGATGTGCTAGTTTGTCATATTGTAAGACATGGAATACTCACATGCCCTTGATCGTCCAGCTCATTGTTTGTAAGTTTCAGCTTGTCAAAGCTGATCACTTGCCTCATCCAAGTCTCCCCTGAGGCGGGTGAATCAGGGTGAATATAAACACGAGGAGGTACTGGTGAATCAGCATTCCCAGCCACCATCCACTTCGAACTATGGTAAACATACCTATGAAAAGAAGCCCAACATCTGTCATAATGAAATTGGAAATAATTCATCAGACTGATTTATATTGATATAGCAGGACTTTGTATGTACAGCACCTGTCAATCTCCAAATGTTGAGGGACAATAATTACAATGAATCTAGTCACAATATCCCAAAGTGATCATTTTTACAACAGAAAAAAAAAAGAGGGAAAAAACCACTTAAAAGAAGTCTATAAAAATAGCTAGGAAATTCAACTGAGATTTGAGAGATAAAGGGAAAGTAATCAATATAAACAAAGTCACAGCATTTTGGGAAGCCTTTTCTCTCACCACTGTCAAGATTACCTTAATAGCTGCACTAACAAACACAGTAGTCTTCTTTGCTGCAAATAACATGTTTAATTTTAAAAAAAGAACAGGAGTATTTGTGGCACCTTAGAGTGCTCCTGTTCTTTTTGCGGATACAGACTAACACGACTGCTACTCTGAACCCATGTTTAATTTACTTTCATTTCAACTTTCAATTTTAGTTGCTGCAAACAGCTGAGTTACAAAATATTAGCAAAAGTATCCACAATAGACAGGACCAAATTCTGCTCCCATTAAAGCCAGTTGCTGTTTTTCTACTGACCACCAGTTAGGCTGGATTAAATCCACTGATCTCAATGGCATCACTCTGGATGGGATCCAGTGTAACAGAGCAAAATCTGGCCCTTAATTTATACAATGACATAAACAATTCTTTACATGACTCACTTAGCATGTTGTTTCTAACATGAAACAGTCCACACAATAAAACTATTCCAGATACAACACATCTTGTGACAATGAAAGAGAGAATGAAATTAAAATGAGAGGATTTCTGTGAGAACCATATTGATCTTCTTGACAGTACCACAGAAATACCTAAATAAAAAACCCACATCCTATCATGTTTCTTTTTATTAAAAAAAATAAACAAAGTCATTCTGTAGTAAAAGTATCATATCCTTCAGTAAAAAATATCTTAGTCTGAATTCAGCTATTTTGCAGGACAATTTAAAAAAATACTAATTAAAAACTGTGCAAATGAATATGTCTGATAGGCATGCACGCTTCAGAAAAAAGAAAAATGTTCCTAGCAAAAAAAATAAGCAGATTAATTTAATTTTAAGAAATGTCTTTCAACACTTTCACCAGGTCTGTCTCTCTGTACGGTTCTCCTCTTTAAGAGAAAAAAGAATATGCAACATTATCAATAGTGGAAACAAAATTATTCATTACAAGTATGTATGGATGTAAATCATAGCAAGCCATCAATTATGAAATGATATGTACTTTCTTGTGATTCCTTCTTGTGGAGAAATATCCTCTACCTAAATCATACAGTTTGTTATTTGTTTTAGTATTTTTATCTGATTTATTATTCTTTTTAATTTGTGAATAAATTAGATTTAATATTTTCTTTACTTATTTTAAAGTGTGAACATTACAAATTGTACTTCATTAAATTTATTTAAAATATTTTAAAACAATACCTAACTTTTCAGATAAGGTTTAATTTTGCTAATCTTAAATATAAATTATCCTCAGCTGACACCATTTCAGTTAAGGTTTAATGATTTAATTCAAGGGGAGCAGGATTGGGCCCAGTGGACAACTGTTATAGTATCTCTTTGCTGTTCAGATGTTCAGGGCAGGCTGTTTGTAAAGTATCAAGCACAGTAATGGGACTAAAATAATAATCAGTATAAAAGAATACATCCACGGCATAAGAGCCTTGCTTATAGAAAAGTGAAATCAGGTAAAAGTAACCAGAAGATAAAATATACATAATTCTAAATTCTTAACAAAAATATGTGCATGCCAACCATGAAAATACTGCATTTTATATATGATAACATGAGCTGAACTTGGTTTTTTTGGAAAATTAATAGTCAGCAGTGCAGACAGCAAGGACTATAATAATACATATATATTTAAAATGAAAGAGACACATTCATTGTTATAACTACTAATATTTAATATTAATTTCCTCATTTGAATATCAGAATTTTTAACTCTATTCAAATCCTGACATAAAGATCGCTGTTTGTAAAGATCAGAAACTACATACTCACAGTACTATGTAAATTTACATTTCTGTTATGACCAGTTAACAAAGTCTTAATTTGGATCCAAATCAGCATAAAGATTTTCTATTTTAATTGAACTGCTCTAGTTCAGAGAAAACCTGTTTCGGTTTGTTATGACGTAATCCAAAAACAAAAACAAAAAAACCCCACCAGACGACCACTATCTGAATTGTTCTTGGTGTTTATATTGTCACCTTGCTGAAAATTTCTCTGTAAACAAAATTAAAATTGCCAGAAATGTGCCCGTGAAAGGAGGAAATTACAGTTAACCATTTTAGTTACACAAGAAATGTAGTTCAGACTCAGTGTTAGTATGGTGAGAAAAAAAGTATTCCTTGAGAGTAAGTCTGTTCAGCTTGACCTTCTTTCCCTATGTTAAAGTTTCATAGTTCTACAATTAAACCTTTGGCAAATAGATTTACTGAATTGTTCTAACAATGGGTTGAAATAACCAAAATGATAATATGTAAGGCTCCAATCCTGCTCCCACTGAACCACTTGGTAAAAATCTGCTCTTGACTTTAATGGCAAATAAGGTCAGGCCCTTGATTCGTAAAGTTTCTAAATGTGCTAATAGTAACGATTGTGGGCCTAAACCTGCAAACATTTCATCGGACTAGTAGTCCAATAGGCACAGGACTACTTGCTTAGCCCAGGACTGCCCTGGTATGAGTTCACATAAATGTGACCCTTCTTTGAAGTGTTAAAGAAATAATTAGCATAACTGGTCATTCATTAATAAACATATTCTTTAAAATACGAAGTTTCATAGACAGTAATACCATTAATTCATTCAAATCAAAATCACTAAAGATACCTACCTGTTATCCCTTTTTAATCTGAATCCATAACACAAGGAGCAGCATTTATCATAAATCCTTTTGAACCATAATTCAAGAACATTTAAATGCTTTACATTTTAATGTAGTGTCACTACAATATACAATTTTAATATTTTTTCATTGATAGGAAATAACTAGAAAGTGACACAAAGTGGATGCATGTAGCTGTGGACTAGGAACAAAATACATTAAAAATTTCTCTTTGCTGGGGCTAAATTGCATTTTGTAAAAGCAAAACAACTGACTGCTTAGCTATCGAACATAAGCCCAATGTAGAAAGCACTTCAATAAAAACTGCCGTTGTTCTTGCATACTTGTCACAACAACTTATTTTTATGCATTGAGATGAAAATAGAAATTTGGAGGAGCCTTAAACTCTAGCTTCTGTTAATATATAGTTGATTAATATTCTCTGCCAAAAACCGTATCTGTACGGTTTGCATCACAAGCTTTGTGTTTTACAGTTGCTGTACCTGTATCTTTTGTTGTCCACTGGTACAATGTCCATGGCAATGTAATATTGCTGATGTGGGTCTAAACCTGAGATCTTCACTCTCATTGCAGGGAACATCCGCCTGAACACAGAAAAAATGAGGTCCTTTTAATATGAAACGGATTTGGGAACAGTTGAACAGCAAAGTAACCAGTTTGTGAGTACCCCCCTCCCTAATACAGAGAAGTCTGTAAGAGTCTTTTTTGATCATTATGGCCACATAGCCACAAAATGGTCCATTTGATAAGTCACAACAGATTTTTAAAGTGCATTTTTGCTGAACAATGTTTTGTGATCCTTTTAGAGAGTACAAATCTCACCATTTCATTTCAACTTTATTGTTAAATAGTAAGTCATTTTGTTTTAAGACTTTATTTCACTACATATGCCTTTACAACCTGCTAGACAGTTACTAGACATATACTACATGAGAGGTGCAAGTAACAGCTCTTATCAAGCAAGATCACAACCTGCAGAAATTTAAATTGTCAGATGAGTACTGATGGCAGCAAAGGGTGTGTCACTTCTATATCAGCAAATTATACCATTAAAGACATGGTGATAGAAATATAAAACAAGGCTGCAATTATAAAACTCAATGTGCCATGACAGAACCAAACAATATGTTCCTTATCCGGAAGGGACTTACGGTTTGCAACATACTAAAGGTGATACTCATGAGTTGTTCTATGTTTGAAAGGTATCATAAAACATCTTTATTGAAAGCAGAAACCAAAGTACAAAGTATGTTTATAAATATGTTCATAATTTAGATCATTTGGTGTCCAAAAGTGGAATAGTTAACCAATGTGGGGATTTTAGATTTAAAAAAATCATGTTTCAATTCAGTGTGTGTTTGACACTTGCCTTTTAGATGAAAAGTTCTTCCTGAAGGGCAAAAATAAGAAACTTTATAATGACTAGTTGATTGCATATTAATAAAAGATTTTTTTCTTATTGCATAAATCCAAATACCATCCAAATTAAATTCCGTGTTTTCTGTTGTTCTCAACAATTAGCAAAATTAAAATTGTAGAAGGAAAAATGTATGTTATTTCTATAATTTCTAAATAAACAGCAGGGTGAAACTGTCTTGGCTAACTGGCTCTTACTGTTATTTCAGTGCACCTGTAAGATAAAAAAGGAAAATCTTTGACTGGACCCTCAAGACAAATGTTGCTTTGTGCTAGTTAAGACTGCATTTCAATCATTAATAAAGCCTCCCTGAAAATGGAGAAGGTAGCATATGGATTCAATCAAATATGTTTTTATAATTTCTAATAAGTTCAGATATTTTTATACTAGCCAGGTTTTTGCCATGTGTATCCATTGGAAAGGGAGGAAAGTTTATTTTAGAAGAATACAACATTCATAGACTTCTTCCTAATGAACAAGAAACCTAAAACTCCACATGCTCCTGTGCCCATCTAAAATTATTGTGCTCAACATAGCACATAAATCAATTTGCTTTATCCACTTTGATGTATTTGTAGATTTCAGACTGTGCTTGTCATCTGTATAGTTATTATAAATTAGCTGTCCAAAACAGCATAAAAAATCTGGCTTCTGCAGCATCAGATTTTGTATTTGATTAACATGAATGAACAAAGTGATATTATGAGACAATATGTTTATCCACCTGAAGGAGAGCATAGCATAAATCAGAGGGCAGTTAGGATATCCTGTCTCATTTGTACTCAGTCTGATCTTCCTTTATCAATAGACTTCGGAATTAATTTTAGCCACATTAACCTCCTTACAAACGCCGGCTTTCCCTAGTTCCAAGAAACAATAGGGGTACCAAGAAAAAGAAAAATGTGCCTGTCCTGCAACTGTAAATTGGACCAGAGACTAGAAATTAACAAGCCAATGTAATACAATTCATTTGATGTATTTATGAGTGTAGGGTGGAAATGACTAACAAATTACTGCGTTTTTTCGGGGACCCCTACACTAAAGCGCTGCCTGCGGGAAAATGGGCATCAGCTCTTCAGTTTTCCCATCGCGATTTGATTGTGATGTGGTAGTGCCGTCTAATTTCGATTACTCCTAAGCAACTTCTCCCTCCGCGGTACTGCTGCGCCCACCCAGAGGTGCGGAACCTGGGTGCTGGCTTTCTGCGTCTCTCCTGAGCGGTGCAGCAGAACAGCCCGCCGCAGAAGGGTACTTTTGCCCTAGTGCATTTGCCCCAGAAGGAGGAACTGGATAAGTGCGCGCCGCGCCTTTTTTACCTTCCTGCCTTGGTGATGATCATCTCGGTGCCGATCTCATGGAAGCGCTTCCACAGCTCGGCTCCCTGCAGATCTACCCGTGGCGCTTGCGGGGTTGGCGGAGGGGAACCGGCCCTAGACCCCTTGGGGGAGCCGCCGGGCGACACTGGCGGGGACCCTCCTAGGAAACTCTCCTCGCAGCTGCCTGGAATGAGAGCTGGGAGGAAGGGAAGCAGAAGGGAGTGTCAGGCAGAGAGCAGCAGGGCCCGGGATCTCGGCAGCTCCCAGGGACTTCGGAACCCCTCGCTCTTCCATGGAGTGAGAAGAGCCCAGGGAAGGGCTGCTGGGTCCAGCCCTTGCCCCCAAAACAACAGAGAAAGAGCAAGTCAAAAGTCTCCCCACACCACCCACCGCAGGGAGGGGCGAGGCAGCGAGAGGCCTGGAGCATCGCCCGGGCCTCCGCAGCGCGCCCGCACTCTCCAGGCCCAGCGCGCGTCCCTCCCCGCGTTTACACACAGCGCGGTCATAGCTCGCTGGCCCAGCGCAGAGCTACGCGGCCTGTGCAAGTGCGTAACGCGGCTGTCCCAGCGCGGGGTGAAAATCAGCCGCGATCACATGCGGAACTTGGCCCTGGAGTTCAAAACTGATAACAGACGCCGGAGTGCGGTCTTTTAAATAGCAACTGTACCCCCATCTCAGGAAGGGCTCTCCGCGGATAGGCAGCACAGCGTCAGGCCTAAGCACCGGTATGGAGCAAACCCCTGGCACCGAGGAGAACAAATCGGGCTGATTGTTTTCTTGGTGCTGCTGGGGCAGAGCGAGCCAGGCCATATGCGCTGCTGCTTGCGGGAAATGAATTAGCGTCGCGACGTTAACTGCAGATTTCCTTGTACATTTGATTTCAGCTCTGCAAAGTTTGCCCTTCTCTGGCATATTAATGCACTGTTGTTGTTTTTTAACTGACACGAATCCCCGTTGCTCCTCGCTCGGCTCTTTCACGTCTAGTATTAGGGCTAGGGTGGTGGTGGCCTGAAATGCAGTTGTCAAAAATAGCAGGGAAAGGAACTTTTAAGTGAACACGGTCGCCTCGCACCATACCCTTGGTTTCCCCGAATGCCTGGAGAAGGTTTATTAACACATCTCCGCTCTGACAGATATTTTACTACTAGCTCATTGGCTGGAGCGATTTTTGCGCCACGATGTTAAAGAAAAACAATAATCAGGGGAGGGGAAGAAAGTGTTGGATCCGGAGCCCAGCCGGGTTCAAAGGGGAGGAGGAGAGAGGAAAGAAACTTGAAAAGCTGTCAGAAGAGTGAGAGGGCGAGGCCAGGAGTGAGTGACCCGGCGCACGAGGGTTTACACCGAGCACAGATGAGCCGCGCCGGGGTTCAGCTCTGGGACAGAATCGGCCCCCGCCCCTTCTCAGAGTGCCCGAGGAAGTTCCAGCGTGGGGGCCAGCGGCTGCTTTGACAGCTTGCGCGGGGTGGGCAGGTTTGTCCTGGCCCCGCTGCAGCGCCCAGCGCTGTGGGATGGGAGCGGGGAGGAGACTCACCGGCCGGTCCCCGGACGTCGCAGCTCAGCTCCAGCTCGCCGCAGCTCCTGACAGGCGCTGAAGCTGCCCCAGCGTGGGGCTGCAACAGGGCGCTTTCGGCGCCCTTGCTGGAGTCCTTTTCGCAGCCGCTGCCGGCTTCTTCTGCTGCCGCCGCTGGCTCCTCCTCGCCGCCCAGCTTACGCCGCTTCGGCTGCTTGTGCTGCTTCTCGGCTCCGATGAGCGCCTCCACCGAGAAGGCGTGAGCCTTGAGACTCATCGCGGTGCCGGGCGAGGGTCGCCGCTTCTCGGCCATGCCCGGCGCGCACACCTCCCCGCCCTAGACCCCGCTCATAGACACGCAACGGGCCCCTGCAGCGCCGGGCCTGAGCGGCGTCTTGCGCCCTGCAGCTCTCCCGATCCCCCAGGCGAGGGGCGCGGGGGTCTGCTCGCCCTCCTTGTGCAATGCCAGGGATCAGCCAAGTTTGTCTAAACTAGTCCCGTTTGCAGAGGCTCTGTTCCTCCCCCTCCTCCTCCTCCGAGCTCTGCCTCGTCTGACGGGCCAGGCAGGACTGACATGGGGAACAAACGCTCTGCGGACACAAATTAGGGCTTGTAATTGAAATTTGTTGCCTTGATCTGTCAGCACTTCCAAGCAGGAGACCGGTGGGAAAGAACTCGCTCATTAGTGTCAATAAAGTGACTGGGGCTGGGCGGAGCCAGGGGGATCGTGTCAATCAAACCATGTGCGGGCCAATCAGAAATTGGGGATTATCTCGAGCCCGGTCCTTCTTCCTTACAAGGTTATAAAAGTGCAGGGTGTGGGGAACCCAACGTGTGGCTCTGTGACTCCAGAATTCACCCCCTTAGCTCCCCCTCCGGGCGTGTCAATCACAGCTCGGCCCCGCCTTCCCGCGTGAAAGGTGCTAGCCTCTTTCACTTGATCGTGGCAGAAGCATAGCCCAGAACTCAACAGATAAAAATAGGTTCGTGCGTCTCTCCCGTTACACTCCCGTCAAATTAACTCTGGGTAAAGTGCATTCATTAAAAACAGGGAAACGTTGCTTTTCCCAAGCTTGCAAAGTTTTCTCCTGGGAACACAGGCAAGCCTCAGAGGGGACTCAGATTTGCATACCTGCAGAATAAGAGTATGGAACTACATCCAGGCTTATTAGCGTGGCAGAGTTTTTTGTTCTTTTACCTTTCCGGTCAGAAGCTTTTAGGTCTATGGTTGGGGCTGTACCTGAGTTAGACTTGAGACTCCCCTCAGGGAATCTCATTTGATATGTACAAAGGCGTCCAGCGGATTTAAGTGCCCGTTGCATTCCCTTTCTATTATAGTTCTTCGGGGCAGCAATCGGGTTTAAAAAATAAATAACATAAATAACGATTATGAATTATTGCTGCTCTGAAAATTGATTGTCTTATTCTACAGCGAGGAAGGATGGTACTTAGAAATTCACTGAATTGTTATTAAAACGGGGGCCAGCGTGAATTTAAGCACAAACCCTCGAAGCCCCCGTTACAATAATCGATTGTAAACTGAAGCTAAAAAGAAAAAAGGAAATTCAGCGAAGCCTTGTCTGAGCACTGACATATCCGGCCGCAGTAACTTTAATAATAATCATATTCAGGTGCGGACGAGGAAAGGGATCGTTTTGTCTTTTTTCCCATGAACAAAATATCAAACGCTACAGAGCTGAAGTCAGTTTTATTATGCTCTTTGCTTTCCTTTAGAACACAGCGTTACAGCGCGTTTCCACTGTCATGTCAAAGTGATTCATATCATTAATTAGAAGAAACACATATCTTACATAATGAATGTTAAGGTTTTATATAAGAGCGATCACGTATTTAGGGCACTGTTTTAAACAATTGTATCCATGTTCTGTAATGACCACATTAACGTTCTGCCTCATGTATGTTCTTAGAGCAATATATTGTTTGAACTACTGAGTAGCAAATCTCATAGCTTCTAAAGGTCCAGATAACAGGATTTTACACACCACTAAAATGTAAATCCATCTGTAACCTCAGTAACGAGCGGTCTGAACCCCCGGAATTTGGGGAAAGGGGAAAGACTGCCTAATCAATATCCTAGTGCTAAATTAGACTTTGGAGTAATTTTAACTATGTTTAAACTGTAGAAATGCGTTGACGATATGAAAATGTAGATGTCTGAGACACATTTCATGAATCGAACACGCAGAGGCACTATCCAGCCTCCCTTGGAGAAGATAGTAACTTGTCTTAAAGCAAGTCTTTAGTGGGAAAATCCCCCTCCACTCGATGTCATTTCGAATCTATAGGATAATGTAAAACGTCTAGTGGCAGTCACTGAATAGTGCTGTGCAGTTAGTTTATCTTTACATTCAATCTGGGATCTATTAACTGTTCCGTGGTCTAAAATCTGTTTGCTCTGCCTATTCCAAGTGTGACTGAATCTGAAGAAAATCAGACGTGCAGAGTGGATGAAAGTGCTAAGCTAAAGGATCTTTCAAGAGTTTAAACGCCATCAAGATGGAAATTAGGCCAATATATACGGAGGAGGGAAATGGATCTGTGCATGCGGCGGCTGCGGAGATCTCTCTGTATTTAGGACCCTGCCTGCGGATCACCAAGGCCCCTTTCCCATCTGCAGAGATCTCACCCGGGCATCCACCGAGGAAGCTGCGAGCCATCCACTGGACTCTGATCGGGAGGTACTTTCCAAATTATCATCTCTCTTATCGGCAGGCCCCATCTCAGGGATCAGGTGCTGACCTACCAACGCATATACCGAAATGTTTCCCACTCACCAACCGTTATCGTTTGGAGACCGGGAGCCTGCCCGCTGGGTTTTCCTGGCAAACTTTGCAGAATGTCATATCAGGTCTGAGAATGACAGACGAGGTCAATACACAATAAACATCACAAACACCGGGACAGCGTTTAAAATTTGTCTGTTGGTCTCAATGTTTATGGAATATTTTTTAAACAGGCTAAAGCCGAGATAACTTCTGCAGAAAGCTGTGCCACGGGGCATGCTATGGGGAATGCTAGGGGTTAATACGACAATAACTTTCCAGAAATGTGCTAAATTAATCCAAACAGTCGCCAGTTTAAATGGCTACAACAAGCCCCAATAAAAACGTCTGTTCTGTATTCCCAATAATAATATTATGTCTGTTCAAGGAGCCTAGTATGGTATGCACTACACGGAGACCGGGTTTAGAAGAATAAGCGGGACATATTTCAAAACCAACCAATCAAAACCAACCAGTTACAGATGCCATACGCGTATTTTAGAAAACCGGGAGTTATTAACATAAAGGTTCCTGATCAACCCCAATTCCCGTTTCGTTCTTTTGGGGCTAAATCATTGTCCTTTACCAGAGAGGAGTCTTAACATTTAGAGATGCGGAACGGCTGCAGTGTACGTACACTCCTGAAATGGTTATTGCAATGACCCTGAGTGCGTTCACATCAGGTCCATACAAATCATCCCGTATTTCAGGGCGTTTACTTTTTCAGTTTTCTGTTGCAAATCTGCGATTTGACTTGCTGTTTTCATTTTTTAATAGCTGGATTTATTGAAATGTGTTGAACGATCTGTGATCCATATGGCTGTAAAAAACATTTTTTTCGGAAGAGATGATGAAAAACACCTTCATGGTGTCTTTCGGCATAAACTTTATATTTCTGGATTTTAAATGTAGATGGGGTTTAAGCATTTGAGTACTGTATTTCTGTGTTCAGGGCTATTACAAATTTAGACCTGAAAAAATATATTTAAACGACTCGATATTTTCTTACACTGAATATCTTTCAGGGCATACAGAAGTTTGTTTGACCGCAGTTTGACGTCATTCAAACCTTTTCTTTCTGCAAACATATTTGAACGTTAAACCTCGGCTTATCATGAAAGAGGGCAGGAATGTCAAAAACTGCAGTTTCTTTTCTCTTTAAGGACCCGATTCCGCATATCTTTTACTCAGCCAGGGAATCCAGAATCGGGCCCTGCGACAGTTGTTTATAACATTTTACACAAGTTTTCAATAAAGTGGGCCCCCTCACCCCAAAAAAGTTTTATATAAAAAGTCAGCAGTTATTTTAGCTCAGCTGCTTTGTAATAGAATAAACTAAATATTACCAACTAAAGAGGATTTATAGGCGTTGATCAGAAATTCTCATGATAAGCCTTGACCTTACTGTACACGAGACGTATGTCCATCATTATAAGGTTTCTAGCTTGTTCTAAGCAAAGTACTAAACAATATAGAGCAAATATGTCAAATGCTGGAAGGCAGGTTAACACCTCTGTTATTCCACCAGTACAGTATTCAGCCCGGGGTGGGGGGGTGTATGTGGGGCGGGGGCAGAAACAAAAAAAAATCTAGACTGACTCTCCCAGAGATCTGCATCACCTATAAAAACTCGCTAAAATAGGGTTAAGTACGGGTTAAATTTAAAACAGACAGGAAAACTTCCTTAACCCTCCTGGTTGTGCGGGGGTATTACAGTTTCTCAGCAGTGAGCTACGTGGGGCTATCTAGGCCCAAATCTGGAAATTAGGGACTGGATTTCAAGCATCAGTTCTGTTTAAACGCTCTTACTGTTTAGAACCAAGTTGTTTTCACCAGCTCTCTTGTTAAGCGTCCTTCTCTGTGTTTAATGTTAGCTTTAAAAGAAAGAGGTGAGCATAACAAATCAAAGGCTGTCTCCGGTGACTGAGAGTTACTGACTAGATGATAAATCACTCAATCAATTGATTGATAATGGGGCTGATCCCATTCACACTGCCGATCAGGAGGATTTTGTCAGGGATTTCAGTGAAAACGGAATCTGGCAGGATGTCTCATTTGGAGCTGCACAATTTAAGTGGGATGGGGCTTAGTTGCTCACCTTCCATTCAGCCAAAACCTCCCACGGAACTCAGTTAGTTTTGGCTGAATAAGGAGGGTTGAACTGGGCCCTGTTTGTTCCAGGGTCTGTCCTTCTCCCAGTCAAGTCAATGGCAAAACCTCCAGGGACAAATCACACGCTTAGTTCAATGGGGTTTCTCACGGTGTGAATCGGGACTATATTCCCACTCCCTCCCCATTGACTTCAGGTGATCAGGATCGCTTCCACAGTCTCCAGGTAAATAAGTGTTGTTTCCGGAGCACCCGGAAAAGGGCGGGGCTCTTCCCCCAACTTGATTTTCCAAACCGAGGAGTCAGGCGCACGACTCCCACTGACAGGAATGGGAGTTGTGCGGCTAAATCTCCTATTCAGTCTGGAACATCTCAAGCCCGGTTTCGGAAAGGCTTTCGTTCAGATTATTAGGGCTCATTTAGATTTTCCCAAATTGTTGTCCCCAAACGTAGTCAATTGTTTCCAGCCCAGTGGCCGAAAACCAGAGCGCATACCATTGCTGATACAATCCGCTATACCTTTCTGTCCTTATTGAGTCTACACTGCGGCGAAACTTGTCTACACGCATGAGTAAAGGCTGGGTTCTGATGTCAGTTACACCCGTGTAAACCTAGAGTAACTCCCATCCACTGTAGATTCCCATCCATGCAACAGATCAGACTGTCGCCCTGACTCAGGACCTCAGGATTTGAACCAACATTATCTGCTACGGCTCTGGTGAATACAATGCGATTTGTTAGCGTCCAGTAAGAGTTAGCAATGCAGGCTCCTGGAGCTAGAGACGTTGGGTGTAAAGTTTAGCAGGTTGGCCACATCCATTTTGCCATGCTTTTACCAAGAGATCCGGATCCCGTGAATGCACCTAAACCGTTATATTTATAACACGGTTCTACTCAGAAGCAGGTCTTATCTTAGACTGTTAGAAAGAAAGAGAAGGATGAAGCCCAATAAATGAAACACGCAGCTATGGTTGTTAGCTACCCAACACACTTGCTTCAGATGTTCAACGCCAAGATTTCAGTGTAACCTGAAACAATGAGACCGGTGAGAAGGAGCAGATTAGATCCCTTTGGGGAAACAGAGAGAGGAACCAGCCTGTCAGATTTATTAAATAACCAGGTGTCCAGCCATTATTCAGTACACAGGCAAACCTCCCGTTGATTTCAAAGAGGACTGCAGAATCCGGCTTCGGGTCCAGGGAAGGTTTGCCTACGTTATAGGATTGACTTGTCTTCTTTATTTCTGTTGCATTTGTACCGTTGTTTTGCTTAGCATCCTGCCATCTCAACACGCCAGTTGACCTATTTTTAATTAACTGTAAAATGATCACTCTCTCCGTATCCATAGTTTCGGTTTAAAAACTCAGGAAAATACAAGCTTTGCTATTGCAGAGTATAAAGGCGGAAATAAACACACGATCCCTTTTAATCAGTTTTTCCTGACCGATGAAAATGCTGAGGAACCGCATTAAAGAATTAAAGATACAATTTAAAGCCACCAGTGTTAAAACTATAAATATTATCTTCATTGAGTTTTCTAGTATTTAAAAATATGACATCAATTGGGGATTATGCAGCCACAAGTATGAATCATTTTAAAGGAAATCTCTAGTCTTTACTATGACTTTGTCACTTACATTTATTGTTAATTTCAGAAAAATGATTTAAAAACCAGCCTTTTCATGGTTCTAGTCACAAAATAAGAGACGGCAAACATTAAATGAGGGCTGAGGAAACCTGAGGCTTAACTTTTTTATTGCTTTACTATAAATTTAAGTAATATTTTCACTATTGTCTCAGGAAAAAAATATCAAAACATGTAGGGAATTAAATTAGGTGGTCTTAAATCACTATCGTTTGGGCAGAGCCACTAATTGGAAATATTTATGTTTGGGATTTGGGATTTCAGCAGTAAAAAGATACCGTGTATATAGCCCAGTTTTAGCCTAACGTGGGCCCGCAAGAACACTATGGTACAATTGTAAGCAACAATTTGGAGTTAAATAGAATTTTAAAGCAAGGCTTGTGTTTTTATGGTGACCCTCCGTCTTTAGTCGGGGCTAGTTCTCATATTACCTACAATGTACTTTAAGAAGCACTACCTGCTCTAGCTGTCCAGGAAAAACTGAATTATGGAACTAGGAAACATATGGCAGTTGCATATTGCATAAGGAAGGTACATATGAAAGTTATAAATTTCTTTTGAAGTAACCATTGTAAACGGTTTCACATAGGTTTCACAGTATGTATTACATCTGTAATTTTAATTTTTGCAATATACCTTTTTTAAGATACCTGTGTTTTCTGTCCCTCAGAGGAGGAAATGCAAAGAGACGTTTATGCGTTAGAAATGCTACAAGAAAAATAAACAAACACGGTAAACAAAGCAGCGAAGGTTTTAGGCCAGGCTCCCTTACAATGGAAAGGACACTATGCCATCTATTGGCAAAGGAGTTATTTACAAAGCAACAGGTACAGAAAAAAGTATTTTTCTCTTTCTCCCTCCCCCAGTTGTGTGTGATTTCTGTATAATCATACTTTTTGTACATTACAAACAATATTCAGTTAGATTAACGGAGAGAGGGAGAGAGAGTGTCTGTGAATTTATACAGAACAAATTAGGTCATTATTTCCCCGGGGAATTTTTCAGCTCGTTGCAAGCTCTCTGCTTGGAACGTTTGAACTGGAACGGTTTAGTTTTTCAATCATTTTAATTGTAAACTATGTAAAAGGGATTGTTCCCCTGAAGCCCAAATATGAACGTAGGGTTAGATAAGAACCTTAAAATGGACTTTATGGAATAAGAAGGCACAAAACAACTCAGAAGATTATTTGTGGTCACGTCCGGGCCTTGCAATCTCTACTCGAACAATACTTCCTTCTGACTTTAGCAGGCGGTTTTACTACAGGATCGGGCCCCTATTTTCCTGTTCAGAGTGTGGGCATCAGCTAGCTCGCCTGAAACATGAGTCTGCTCTGAAATGCTGTATAAAATAATAGACTCCAGTGCAGATAGGACAAAGATGAGGCTATGCAATTCCATAAGCCTAGCAAGCCAGAGGTCACATTCATTTGGTTTGTTGCCAGAGAATTATTTGAATTTCTCTGGAGTGAAGAAGAGCTGCATTACTTAAAACGCACGCTTAAGCTAATACCATACTGTTATTCCTTTGGATTTTTTAAAGTAAGAATCTCATAAATCAAAAGAAAGATATAAATTAATAATATTCCTTTTTGTCCAAGAAGGAAAGGTGATATTTCAACATCAGCTATAAATAAGACAGAATAATTGTATTTATGGAAAAGGGAAAGGTATAGCTTTCTGTTACAAACGCAGACCAATTTTGGAATGAAAGTCACTACTGCACCGTTCTCTGTTCGCCTGCCCTGAAATGGCTTTCTCCCTGTTTCTCACACTTACTAAGGACTTGGCTTTTTCACTGTAAGAGCTAGACCAGTGGAAAATACGAGATCTCTTTGGTTTTTGCGTTCAATATTGTTAAAAGTTGTACCGCAGAATGGGGTTATAAATGGGCTTCTTGTCCATGTACGAAAAACGTGGGGAAAGAATTCTTATGAGCACCTGTATTCCTTTGCTTGAAAGGTTGGTCCTTCCCCATAGAGAAAAAAGAAAGAAAGAAAGAAAGAAACAAATCTCCTCTATCTAAAACTAGACCCTCCCCCCCCCGCCCCGGGATAGGAAAATATAAGATTCAGACCGTGCACTCAGACGGTCACTTTTATCACTGTTCTCACTGTGAACGTGTAACTAGATGATGTTTTACAAAGTTGTCTGAATTTCTTGAAAGGCCATTCCATATTTATATGCAAGAGGAATAGGAGATTTGCAAACGATCATTGACTAATGCAGGTTCACTAACTGAATTTTTAATCTAGCACTTAAAGAACACATTAGATCCAAACATTCTGGTTGCCTTCGCTTTACTGTGAGATTTTCAGATCAGCCCTCTTTGCCTGTTTGTCACAGCCGAGGACAAACTAATTTACTGTATGGCTGAGAATACAGTTTTGTTTAATAAAAGCTCGCATGACTTCATCATATTTGCCTCTAAATTTTAGTGCTTTATCTTCGATGCACAATTGTTTTTAATGAATGGCTGCTTGAGTTCAAAATGTTCAGGGTGATTTTTTTTAAAGTCTGTTGTATATAAATTATATCAGACTGACAGAGGGAATAACAATTGTTTAGTCTTTGAAAAGAAAAAAAAAGAGCATTTGTATAATACAACTGCCAAATCTCTCGCAGAGAAGTTGATAGAAATATGTTTTTCAGCTATCCGTGTATTAGAATCTAGAAAAGTTCTTCAGAGCCCCGTAAATGAAACATTTTGCAATCGCCTTAAAACCTGTGTTCCCCGAGCTATCTTAATTGAACCAAAGAGTCAAAGCGCCGGTTGTGTTTTCGGTTTGTTTGTTTGTTTGTTTGTTTGTTTGTTTGTTTTCAGCTGAGTGAACTGAGAAAGATTAAACAGAGTAAGAATTAAAAGTGGAAAACACATTTATCTAGGCGGAAGCTCAATTCCATCTGGTCAGCAATCTTGCAAGCAGCCCATCAAACAGATTTTTTTTCAACATACACAAATAAAAGTCTGCAGCGCTCTCTCTCGCCAGTGAAAGGAGTCTAGAAATGCTATTGAGGTCCAAGGACATACAGTAGTCTGATTTTTCATGTCACCTGAAAGAAGGCATTTGGCTCGTCTAAATTAAATTCCTTTACAATCAGCCAGCCCAAAATACTTTCATAGAAATTTATAGGAGATCATTTCCGTGGAAGCTAGCTATCAGGTGTTGCATGCATAATACATCTTTTAAATATATTGCTCTTTCAGTGTGGTGAAAGGCAGCCAGTTATTGAAAACGGTGCTAGAATTCTGCATATACAGAGAGCATTAAGCAGGATGAGGCATCAAATAAGTCGATATAAACTACAGTTACGTGTCCTGAACGATGGCTTTAAATCGAGCCACTCTACGGTTTGTGTAAAATCACTCGGCGCCTTCATCAATTTAAAAATAAACAAATGTGTAAATCGACTACATTCTCTCGGTTCATTTTGCAGGGCGCCTTCATTAATTTGTTTCCGTTGATAAATGCACAGGACTTTTCTTTTTCCCAGTGTAAAGTGCACAGAAAGTGTGAAGTACATATCATCTCCCGAGGAATTTGTCTTGAAAAGTCCTATCAGCCCCCTGGTGTTCAAAGATTGAAGGATGATTATTGATTAGTACTCTAGATCAAACTCTAAATTAAAGCCAGGAAAAGAAACGGAAGGTTTTGGAGCGCTCATACCATGTTCAGAGTTTATTCCACGGAATTAGCTCAAAGAAAATATATCGGAGTAAGAAGATTAGACTGAATGTCTGACTGTATAATATTACACACACACACACACACACTTTAAATGTAATATATGCTATGCATAAAACATTCAAGCAACGCCAGCTTGAACCTAATATTAAAACAGAGTATCTTTTAAACTTGAAACAACTGGACTATACACAGCTCTCTTTTCGCTTCCATATTATTTATGATGAAAAGGGTGTTAGGGTATTTTGGAATTTTGTCTCAGTCTCTTGATCATAGAAATATTCACTTCAGATCAAATCCTTCTGCCTTTTGTCAGGCAAAACTCCCCACCGTGAACTTTGCCAGCGTATGGAGAGCGGGATTTGGCCACACCAAAATCAGAGGGGAGAGAAGAGCTTGTCGGTCACTGAAAAGCTAATTGTTGTCTTTTAACAGAGCCGATTTTAAAAAGAACAAATTAGTGCAAACCCCAGCCAAAGCAGGGGCGGTAAATCCAGGATAACCCGAGATTTTATAGGTAAGGCGGTTTAGTGCTGTTAATATCGTCTCACTGGAGAAAGAGCACCTGGTTTACAGCTAGCCCCAGCGCCGCTGCCGGAGAACCCGCTGGGAGCGGAAAGCAGGGCAGCCCGCGACAGATGTTACATTCTCTGGCTGGTCTGTTCCCCTGGGCTCTGGAGGGAGGCAGCGGCAGACCCTGGTCCGCAAGGCGCGGGAGCTGGGTCTCTGCCGCGGTACATCGTTTCCTCTCCTTCATTCGACTTTTCACGTGTCTGTTGTTCGCGACCCATATAGGGCGGCGGCGGCAGCAGCAGCAGCAAAGCCTGGCCCTGCAGCACAACACCCCCGCCTTCCGTGACTCGGATCTGAGCGGAGACACATTCCGCTCTCGTCTGGACCCTAAAACCAAGCGTGCAATAGCCGCAGGGAAGGGGTACGTGTATTTTAAAGCGGGGATCGCAAAGCAGACTCCCTGGCAGAGGGGGAAATATGGACTTCCGCTGAGCGTTTCCTTCATTGTGCAACTCCCTCCTTGTTGCTGGGATTCAGCCCCACACTGACAGCGGAGGGCACCAGTCTCTGGGGAAGCAGACAGGCCGCGACGGGGCTTTTTATCCAGCAGGCACCCGGGGCAGCGACAGGGGAGGGTCAACGCCCAGTTTCAAGCCGGGTCAGCACAACCCAGTGGACTTCCGGCATTAACTAAAGCCAGAGCTGCCGAGCTAGCGGGCAGCAGCCGGATGCCAGCTGAGCAGGGCCAGGTGGGTACCGCACCAGGGCACTTTGTTGGACGGAATTCAAGCTGCCACGCGCCCGGCTCCCCCTAGAGGCGACCTGCGAGGTTGTGGCTGCAGCTGGGCAGGCGCTCAGAGTTGGACACTTGGCGCTCTGAGGGCCCCGCCCGACAGCCAGCTGGAATGCACGCTCTGCTCCTGTGAGCATGCTCAGTGCACCCCAAGTAGCACATACTTACAGGGAGCAGTTTCTGCAGCTTGAGCCGGCAAGATATGCGCCTGCCTTCATTGATTTCTGAGTTTTGGGACACGTACACTGCCCCCCTTCACTCTATTTGGACCCATTTTGCAAATGCAAAACACTAGAGGGTTTATTTTGAAGCTGCCGGTTTGACCAGTGACAAGAGAAGCTGAGCCTCTGCCTAGCTTTAGATATACTCCACTTTGTGTAAAGATGTGTCTGCTTCCAGAGGCTATGAGCATACAGTCCTGGGAAGGCCCTGGAACAGATTTTACACCATGCTATTATTTATATGCAACAGGACTATTTTAAGTAATTTTAACATGAGAAACAGGTGTTTTAATTTTATTTTTCTCTCCCTTTGAGCTCTGTACTCTTTCACTCATGGTAACCTAGACCCCTAGCTCCATGAATGAAAGAATTAAAAAACAGTCCCAATAAATAGTTCAACCAATGTCTCTCCTCGGTGCCCTGCTCCTGTCCCCTTCCCCACTGATCCCATATACTCTGTGTCCTGTATGCTCCTGCCCCAGGGTATTATTACAGCAAGAGTTGCAGAGTGAATTGCATCATTGTGCCCCATTTGGGGTGGGTTTTCAGCTACCCAGGGCCAGGAGGCCTGTGTCTTTTGAAGGAAGCCACATGGGGAATTCTACATAAATAAAATGAAGGTTGCTTTATTTACATTTTTCATAGATATATGCCAAAATGCAGTATACATTACAGCTTCTGTATCTCCCCCTCTCCATAGGTATATTTAACTCCCCTTGACATTGATATGAATTATGCACATGTCTAGAAAAGAGAACAAAGCCTTAGATCTTTTTTTCATTGTTTACATGAGATCAAAGGGACTCTACTGGAGTTAATGAAGGGCCAGATGGGTTTTGTTTATACTCTCTAAGACAGTGCAAGAGAATGTGAAGGAATATTTGTCCTTTAACTGGGCAGAAGAGGACACTTATTGTAGCATTTAATGGGCACAGAAGCAAGCATGTCATCTTCAGACTCAGGAAAGTCTTGCTTATTTTCCACTTAGGTAGTGGTGGTATGTCATGTCTTAGGCCAGCTTTGGCAAGCATTGGATGAAGGGCTTCCAGACTCTGAAATCATTCACCTTTGTCTCTTTGGAAGTGCGAGTTTCTCTGTACCCGGAGAATTCTATATTTTTGCTTTTAAACCGTGGGATATGTGGGCTTTTCCAATTCATGGCAAATGTGTAATCTAAGCTTCTAACAGGAGAAAGTCTGTAAAGGCAGTAGAGTCTTTGACTTGGATCCTTGCTGTGAACACTTAACAGGAGATTTTGGCATAAAAGACACAGGATGTTACAAACCTTCCTGGTTGTGTATACAGAGCAACTCTCAAATACCAGAGGATTCAAAGGAGGCCAGGGCCATTTGCCTCTGCACCAACTCCGGTCCCTTCTTCCTCAGCTCCTTGACTTTATGGGCTACAACTGCCACTGGGATCCCTGCAAAGAGAGATGGGGGTCTGGAATATAGATAATACAGCCCACGTTGTATTACCTTTTTAACTTTAGCTATGCAGGACCAGACGAGTAAGGATCACCCAGGCTCTGCCACCTCCTTCACTGTAGCTCCAGACTCTATGGAATACAGTCTGCAGGGTAGAAGAGTGAATGATGTTACAAGGGGTACTGAATGCCATTCTGTGGGTGGGGGGAGGAAGGGGAATCTGTAGACAGCCACATCATCTCCAAGTGTAGCTTTTGCAGGGTTGGGTTTGTGAGGGGCAGTTAGGGACATATTGTTTGCATTACAGCATTGTTCTGGACAATTAAGAAACATGCTAGAAATTTCCTAACAATGTGATGTCGTGTCCTGGCACTGCATGATCATTTTTGTAATGCCATTTGATGAAAAAGTGATGTGCTCTACAGCTCTAATTTTGACAACTTGCCTCTCTTGCTTTTGAAGATTTAGCAGCTGAAACTGGACTGAGAGGCCACCTTGTTTTAATAGATGCAGCCAGAATCTACTTTAAAATTACTTAGCTGGGGCTGATGCTTATGTAAATTATTCTGAGAATGATAGAAACTGTTCATGTTTATACTTTCCAATGAAAATTATATAAAGAAGACCCTAGCACTACATAGCCCCATCTTCTCTTTCTTCAGTTCTGCCTGGTAAAAAAATAGTCGTGCATCTATGAGTGACACCACTTTCACCTGTTTTAGGTGCGTTTATAATACTTTCATTCTAGTTACAACTTCACATTTGTATCGATTTGCTGATTTTTATATGCACATGTGGTAGGTCATTTTGGACATGTAAGCCACAGTTTTGTGCCATTTGTTTTGTTAATACTTTCCCTGGCTGTATTCCTTGTTAAGAAGGAACATTATTTTTTTTTCATGGTTAGGAACTAGCAGAAAAAACATAAGGACTTCCTTGCCCTTTTTATATATCTAGCATTTTTTACTGAGTGAGTGTACAGTAATTTGTGTGGTTTAATAAGTAACTTGACAGTTAATAAGATACATCTGTAGTAGATTTCAAAATAACTGGTCTCTTAGACATATAGAAAACGCCAACATTCAAACTCCTTTCAGCTCTCTGTTGAGAAATTCATAGTTGGTTTAACTCCATTGAAGTTAAGATTCCATTAAAGATACATACACTTTGGGATCCACACTACCAGCCATAATTACCCTCTTATGGATCCCTAAATTGTCATTAGAATGAAGATTTATTATCTGCTTTAAATAATCTACCAAGATTTGCTGTTGCAGTTACAAAAAGCCGCTAATTAAGAAATGCAAGGTATTTTTATGAGGCTTAATGATGCCGGTGTAAAAGGTAACTCAGCTTTTGAATTCTGCAAATAAAGAGACATCCTATGCCTCCATTATTTGTATGTAGATGGGCTCCTGCCTCACATATGGAAAGGGGAGGGATAATTGCATCTGTGGCATTATGCCTCCTTTCCCCAGGCCCTTCAGAGGAAGCTCTATGAGATTAGAATCTAGCCAGGTGAAGGGATGGAGAGCGGTGGCAAGAGCTCTGGGACACATCAGCACTCCACTGGCCCTGAGAAGATCACATGGCAAAAGCCTGTAATTACCTTTTCTGTAGTGCCTTCTCCATGGTGGGAAACCCTCCCTTTAAATAAAACAAAGCTTCACAGCAAGAGCCTCAGATAGAGGGAGTTCCTGGTAGTGTGACCCCACTGGAACCAGGATGGGGGTGGAAGGTAATGGTTATGCTGGAGACACAGAGCCAGATTGGATGGTTCAGGCATCCTGTAGGTCCTGGGAAATGATGCTATGAGATGGGAGAAACAGGATTCCCTTGTAGAGCTTCCCTATGTCTTAGCTTTTGGGGTGGAGGTGATGTGGTATGAAGTCTTAACTACAGTTCTTTTAATGTTCTTTTTACAATGTTTGAAATAGAAATGGATAGATAATGCATGTTAAACACTACAGACATTTTTGGTAACCATCTAATATTTTACCAAGATGATCATATAGGATGCTGAAGAATTATCTTGATCCAATCATCAGTAATTTCAGTTAATCAAATACTCTCTGCTTTTCATTGTTAAAGAGCTGGTAGTGGGTAGCTTCATCAAGTTGTTTTGGAAAGTTGATAAACAAGTCCCTTGATAACTCCTCACAAAAGGTTCCTTCGTGTATTGACATCTGCCCATTTAGCTCCAAATGAAAGGCAAATCTGGAAAGTTACTCCAAATGTTTATATGTCAATTATTCAATTTACTTGATGACAAATCATTTTTCCATCTCTTATTGAGAGCAAACATGGCTCCCAACATAATTTATAAGGTTTAAATTTAAGACAACAGTATTGCCACACTATGTACTCAGTCCATTTTACCCCGATTTGAAATGTTAACGATCAGCATCTCTGCCTCAGACAAATACCACTCAAAGTTATTTACTGGCTGTGGGAGATGCTAAATCTTTTCATTGTAATATTCAGTTGTGTAAGATCACAAATTCACATTTTCAGTAATTGACAAAGGGTTATTCCCAGTTAGCAACAACACTTAGGACTTTCACAGTGCCTTACATCTTAAAAGCACTGTACAAACATTAGCTAATTAATGTTCATAAACATCTACTTCACATGAGTATTAAGTATTTCTATCCCTATTTTACAGATGGCAAAACAGAAACAGTAGAGTTGTGATTTGCTCAAAGCTATACCCTAAGTTAATGACAGAGGGAAGATTAGAACTCCTGACCTCTTGGTTCCCAGTTCTGTAAGTAAACACAGAGTAAAACTTTTTAAAGCACCCAAGTGGTTCAGGAGCCTAAGTTCTACTGAAAGCCAAGGGGACTTAATTTTCCAGAGCTACCAAGTCACTTAGCTGCTTTGAAAAATTTATGCAGTGGCTTTTCTCCAAGTGTATAACATCAAATGTTGTAAACAGACATGTATATGAAGAAGAAAGCAGGCATTCAAAGCTAAAAGCAGAGTTTCAAATAACTAGTGGGGGTGAGGAAGGCGGAAACCATGTATTTGGGTTGTTATTACAATTTCAAGCCAGAAGGTGTGGCAGCATCCCCAGCATCCCTAGTTCCAGCACCTATGGGGTCAGGAGTTAAGCCAGGGGTCAGAGCTGAAGTCAGGAGTTGAGGCAAGGGTCGGAGCTGGAGTCAGAGTTGGAGATGTCAGCAAGGTCCGTAGCAGCTGCAGCAAGACAGGACCCACTTTCTTGCATTTCCTATTTCTCCTGACTTAAGCAGTGTTCCCAGCCCCATCAGGTCCCTGTGGACAGGACCTTTAGTGGATTACAAAGCAGGGGTAGCCAAACTGCGGCTTGTGAGCCACATGCAGCTCTTTTACAGTTAAAGTGTGGCTCATGTAGCATCTCACACCCTCCCATTCCCAACCTAGCAGAGTGGAGTGGGAGGAGCTAGGGGCTTCTGCCCTGGCATGTGGTGGTGGGCATAGGAGCTTCTGCCCAGTGGGGAGGTGGTTGGGATAGGGGCTTCTGCCCAGTGGGGAGGTGGTGAGGGTAGGGGCTTCTGGCCAGTGGGGAGGGAATGCAGGGGCTTCAGCCCTGCATGAGGCATCTGCCAGAGCTTGGGGCTTCAGCCTTGCTCTTGTTGAAACCCCAAGCATTGGTAGGCAGTTGCACAGTTGAAGCCCTGAGCCCCACTACCCTGCTGCAGGATCGAACCCTTGAGCAGGTGTGCTCGGCTCTCAAACTTCTGAAGATTATCGTATATGGCTAAGAGGATCAGTAAGTTTGACCAACCCTGTTATAAAGCCTCATGGCTCCTAATTCTCCACTTACTGGTAGCACCATCAGGTGGCGTTGTAGAAGCTTCTCGAAATTGGGGCTGGTTTAAGACACAGGAGGAAGGGCCTACAGCACTATTTGATCAAGGTCAATGCTGACAGTGCCTACAACTAAAATACTATGCAACTGCCAGCACCAGTAGTTGAGCTTAATGTTTTGCCAATAAGATTTATAATCGAAAAGCAGCCCAATCGCCCAATCTTGAAAGTGAAAAATTTTGCAGAAATAAACCAAACAAACCGGTCAGCATTTTCAGTTAAAACAGGCAATGCTCATTTCAAGATGTCAGGTAAACTAATAAATCTGGTAGTTGTCCCATATTGTTGGATAAACATTTTTGATTTTAAACGTTTCCCAAAATTTTTGAAAAAATAAAAACTGGAGCTGTTTCAAACCCATGGAACAAACATCTTTTCATGATTTTATTCTGTTTAAACAATTCTACAATGCACAGCAATGAAGGAGGAGGAGCCAGGAGGGGGATGCATTGCTCCTTTAGCTCTTCTGTCTGAAGTTACAGGCAGCTATGCTAGGAGTGGTACTCAGGATAGGCTTGAGAGGCAGAGCAAGGGGTAGGGATTGCTAGGCCACTCAGAGCTAAAGAGTCTCCTTGTGCAGGGAGAAGCTCCAGTCCCCTCATTCATTTCAGCCCTGGAGGGTGAGGTACCCCCTTTGATTGGCTGCATGTCTCATTTGCCCACTTTCTGGAGAAGAACTGCCAATTAGAGCTTCTGCAAGGCAGGCAGAGCTCCTCTGCCCCCGCCCCTTATCTCCTCTTAAGAGCTTTTGGGTAGGGGAGGGTAGACACTGTTCTCATGAGAGGGGAGTTGGGAGGAAGGTGCTCAAAGGGCTAGCAGCTGAGAGCAGCTCTGTTCCCTTCTCCTGAGCAGTGGGTCCCTCTGCTCCTCTCCCTTCCCTGCAACACCAGGCCAGGCCTGGGAAGGGGGAGAGGTTGCCCTGGTGAACCACCCCTAAAACTGCAGGAGGATGAGAGGAGCTGCCAGAGGCCAGAACTGATGTGGGGATAGAATTAATGTGGAGGGTAAGGAGACAGAATTGTGGTGGGCCTAAGTGGGAATATAATTAATTCCAGGGCAGGATTAAGAGAACACAATTAATTAATTAGAATTCTGGGAGGTGGGGAGAAGCTGGAAGCACCACACCGTCAGGAAACCAGTGAGAGCCCTTGCAGTGGGGAGCCAATATCACCTCACTATATGGAGATGAGAGTTGGCAATGACACACATGCACACAGAGGGTGGGCAGGGGGAGTCCAAAAATCAGTAGAGCAAAACCCTCATTTAAAATCATGATTTTTGTGCCAATTTCATTATTTTGGGGGCCTGACTCATGATTTTTTAACTTTTGAGGGTGGCAATACTTGAGGCAGAGGTTGGAGCCGGTTAGAGTTGAGGTGGGGAAATAGTACAGCAGAGGAGGAGAACTTGAGAGTGGATTTTTCAGGGAGAGAGACTTACTTGCCAAACAGGCTGATGATCAGAAGAGAAGACCTCAGTGGAAGAAGGGGGACAGAGAGTGAGCTTGGCACTTGAGTGAGAGACTGAGGTAGAGACCTTGGCAGGAAGGAACTCAAAGGGAGAGAAAACTTTGTGGCAAATGAAAGCACAGCAGGTTTGCAGTTGGGAGGAGCAGATGGCAAATCCTGGTCCTCATTTCAAGATATTTTCATTTTTTTAATTTGATTTTTTGGCTATGAGCTGTGGAACAAGACATTCATTGGCTACAAATACTGTATTGTGGATTGTGTCTTCATTTCAAAACACTCAAAGGGATGGAGTAACTGTTTGAACTGCAGTTTTAAGTATTTTTTTTTTCTCCCTGGTTAGAAATACTCAGTAGTTTCATCACATCAAAACCTTAAGTGAGTGCGCATAACTAAGAAGATCTCAAGTTAATGGTGAATTAAGGAATAAAAAAGCCTCCTTTTCGTGGGCGAAACTACCAAAGGACTAGCCTTCTAAGCCAAAACCTATTAAATCTGAAGGAAAAAGGAACTTTCAGATGGCCTTGTGCCTACACTTGGAAATTTAACTGAATTTGGAGTAGACTTACAGACCTCAAGACCCACAGCATGAGATTAATTATTTGCTGTAATGATGGCAAAGGGTAGCAATAAATTGGCCAGCTGATCCAGCCAACTGGATAAAAGAACTTAATCAAGAGAGGTCTAGATAAATCAGGTAAAATCCCTCAATGGCGGAAAGCCACTCGGAGGGGAAGCAAGCTCCCTGAGAGTTGTTAAATATTCTTTTAGCTTGACCATTTAATGCTCAACAAGGCTCCGTCCTTACATAATTCTATTTACACAGGAAGAAGTGTATGGGAGCTTTGCCAACTGTATGTAATTCATTGAAAAATTCTTGAAAATCCTGTTTTTAAACTATGTGTACAACAAAAAGGTTATTGCTCACATTTCTCCTCAGCAACCAGGTTTTAAGGTAAACAAAATCCATCCTCAAAAATAAAAAAGGAAGAAATATAGATCCAGACCCTCAGTTGCTATAAATCATCAGACTTCCACTGAAGTCATGCAACTCTGCTGATCTAAACCAGCTGAGGATCTGGTCCAGTGACAATAAGATTTCTTGTAGATTATAAACTCTTTGGACTAGCAATGATGGAGCCTAGCTGAGCTCTCTAGGCACTTCCACAATATAAACCATAAATAGTAATAGTATAATCCTGAGATTTTGCTCACTTAATGTTACATCAATTAATGTATCAATTGAGATTAGTGAATTTAGGATTGTTCAGAGGACCAAGAAGGAAAATGGACTCACATGTAATTAGTCCTCTGAGAAGCCAAATCATACAGGACCTAGATTAAGAGCAATCTATCAAAGTTCACATGTTAAAAGCTCCGGGAAGCAAATTAAACAAAAGAAGTTAGATATTCCTTTTAATTCTTGTCATAAAAAATGGGGGTTCCTATGTTAAAAAGTGTGACGGGTTTGGTCACAGAAATTACCTTCGGACTGTCACCTGATGTACTGAAATTACCTCTGAGCCCATTTTCCCTGCTAGCTTGGGATTTCCAGAACCCTGTCTTGTTAAGCCAAACATGCTAGCCTGCTGCAACACAGACTCAGGGTCTGGACCATGCCCCCAAAGCTGCAGACTTTAACCAAAAACAGCTCAGCAGGTTACCTCTCCAACACCCAGACACCCAGTTCCCAATGGGATCCAAACCCCAAATAAATCTGTTTTACTCTGTATAAAGCTTATACAGGGTAAAGTCATAAATTGTCCCCCCTCTATAAACTGATAGAGAGATTTGCACAGCTGTTTGCCCCCCCCCCAGGTATTAATCACTTTCTCTGGGATTATTAATAAACAAAAGTGATTTTATTAAGTATAAAAAGTAGAATTTAAGTCATTTCAAGTAATAACAGACAGAACAAAGTAAGTCACCAAGCAAAATAAAGCAAAAACATGCAAGTCTAAGCCTAATACATTAAGAAACTGAATACAGGTAATATCTCACACTCAGAGATGTTCCAATAAGCTTCCTTCACAAACTAAACTCCTTCCTAGTTTGAGCCCAGTCCTTTTCCCTGGTACAGTCCTTGATAGTTCCAGCAGATGTCTGAGGTGGTAAGCAGGGGTTTTCTCATGACTGGAAGCCCCTTTTGTCCTGCTCCATCCCCTTTTATAGCTTTAGCACAAGATGGGAATCTTTTGTCTCTCTGGGTCCCCACCCCTCCTTCTAAATGGAAAAGTACCAGATTTCAGATGGATTTCATTATCAGGTGACATGGTCACATGTCACTGGAAGACCCCTCATCTCCATTTCCCATGACTGTCCCACACATACACAGGAAGGCTTTCCAGTAACTAAGACCATTTACAACTGATTGTTTCTGGAGCACCCTTAATGGCCTCCACTTAACATGTTTACATCAGTGAAACAAGTTTATAACTTATTCTCCTAACTCCAGATATAGAAATAATACATTCAAACAAATAGGAAGAGCACACTTAGTAGATTACAAGATTTCTAATGATACCATACAAGGGGTATTTAGCATAAAGGATATTCCAGTTATGTCATATTCATAAGCATATTTTCATAAAGCATATGGAGTGCAATGTCACAAAAAGGATATTATGCAATAAAACATGTACTTAAGTGATCTTTAGCAGACTCAAAAGGCCCCATGATATTGTGAGCTTAGCGAGTTCTCTACTGTTATCATCCTTTTAGTGCTGATAGTCAAAGCACGATGGAACTTAAAAAAAAAATCTCTAGAACTATAGACTGATCAGAACTGAAGGAGCATAATTATAATTTCTTCTAAATCTATTCTGGGTGATCACACATAGGATAAGGGTGCAGTGATTACAACACTTCCAGTTATTCTAGAGATAGATACTGATGGATATCTCGGAAGAACCTCTCTAAAGGATCCAGTTCATCATATGACAGTGGGAGCATTCTCTTTAGAAAAAAAACTGATGAGTGCTGTTGACAATTGTGACAGGGCAGAGCGGCTCCGCACTGGTACCGTAGGGGTTAACCCTTCCTTCCTAGCAGAGGAAGCCATGCCCCGGAAGCTCTGTTGGGCATGCTCCAACTGGATAACAGGTATAAAAACCTGCAGAGCTGCTCAGTCTGGGCCGACCACCACTGGAGGGGAAGGAGACATGCCGCCAACTCCTGAGCCTGCATACTAGGATCTGGAGGCCAGCCAAGCCAAGACACACCCTGATGCCCAGATGGAGTGTGTCACAGGAGGGGAACAGAGTTAGAGCTGCCCAGATGCTTCGGGTGTTGCAGGTGGATCCCCACCAAGCTGATGGCAAGGGGAACTTGCCATTACCAGGGCCTGGGGTTGGAATCCAGTGGAGAGGGCAGGCCCGGGTCCCCCTACCACTCCCTCCCACACACACACCACGTGTATTGTGTGGACTCTAGCCATTAGGCTGCACTACTCCAATGTGGGAGGTGATTTATATGGACCCTGGCCATTGGGCCACCCCACCCAGATGTTTGGGCTGAGTTACTTGGACTCTAGCCATTAGGCCTACTACCGTGACCAAGGGGTGATTGTGTGGAAGGAGGCCATTAGGCTGCAACCGGCCGCCCACAGAGAGACGGGCGCATGAACTTGAGAGTGGCAAGGTTTCGACACCCCATCCCACCCCTGCCATGAAGGGGCGGTGCAGTACCAGGCCCACCACAACAATATGTAGATAAAATATTCTCTCCAGCATTGACAATTTCATGGTGGCCCTCAGAATAGAGCTGAACAAATAATTGATTTTTTGGTTCAGTGGCTGAACTGAAGAATCCAAAAGAATATTTGTTTTGGATTGACCCAAAACATAATTTTGTTTTTTCTTTCTGAAACAAACAAACAAACAAATTTCATTTCAGGTCGAATGAAATGTTTCATTTGTCCTGAAATGTTTTTTTTTTTTTGTGTTCATTTTTAAAAAAAAGCACTGAAAAACAAAACAAGCAAACTTTTTAAAGTAAACCTACGTACATTTTGAATAAAAGAGTCAACATTTTTGTTTCAAACATCAGAATGAAATGTTTCTACTTTTAAGTTGTTTTGTTTTTCCATTTGTTTGGCTTAAACTATTTCCCAAATATGACTCATATTGGCAAATAGTTTTGCAAAAAACTGCATTTTTTGGTGAATAAACTATTTGTCCAAAACTGTTACCCAGTTCTACCTCACTGCCATGGGATCGTATAATAGAAATTTTGCTAACAGATTTCCCTAGACTGTGATGAAAATGGATGAATTGTCAGGAGATTATAAAGGTAAGATTTTCAGAGAACCTGTCATAAAACAGATAGTTAGAGTTAATAGAACCGAAGTACTTTATATCTTCTTTTTGACTGTAAAGGGTTTCACAAGCTTCAGTTCAGCCTGGAGCTGTCACCTGGCCAGAGAACCAATCAGGGGACAGAGATGACTTTCACAATCTTGAGGAGGGAAGTTTTCTGTGTGTGCTGTAGTTTTGGTTGTTGTTCAACTTCTGGTGGGCTTCAGAGGTGACCAGACTGGTGCAACCAGGTTTCTCTCCAATCTCTCCTGATACATGGTCTTATAAGATTCCAAAATAGTAAGTACTAGGTAGATAAGGCGAGTTTAGGCTTTATTGTTTGTTTTCTTTATTTGCAAATGTGCGTTTGGCTGAAGAAGTTCAATTGTGTCTTTGTCTGGGAAGGAGTTCAAACTTGTATTTTTTCTGAAAGGATTTTTATTTGTACTTCGAATTTACTTAGGCTGTGGAGGATTCCTAATGTTCGTATAGCTAAAAAAACACCTGAGTACCAATATACCATTTTAAATTTATAAAAAATACATTTTTACTGATTTTGCTTATCTTGAATTAAAAGCTTCTTCTTGTTTAAGAACCTGATTGTTATTTATATTCTGGGGTGGACGACCCCAGATGGAATGGGTCTGGATTACAGGGAATTGGGTGGGGAGAAAGGAGGGAAGGGATGTTCGATAAGCGTTTGAATATTTTCTTCTTCTGTGTGTATAGAGATTAGCTTTTTCATAGAACTCAGGAGAATCTGGTTAGGTGATCGTGGACAGGAGGAAAGGAGTGAGGGATGCTGTGAATTTCTCGTTCTCTTGTATATCTCTAGGTGTCCATAGAGAGTCGCAATCCACTCTAGGTCATTAACCGGTAACCATGTAGAGGGATCGCATGCCGAAACAACAAGTGATGGAGGATACAGATACTTATATATTACACTTGTATATTAAGACAAGAGGGGATATCGGAGTTAGGAGAGTGTCCCATGCAAGGTGTTCGCGCGCAGGATCACTGAGTGAATACTATAGTGCCATCATGTTGATTCACTTGGTGTCTAAATGGACTCTTCATATGTTAAAAATGGGGAACTAACACATTATAGTTCCTGGAGCTTGGTGGCAGCTGAACTTAACAGTGATTGCTAAACCATGGCAATTTCAAGCTTAAGAGCAGAGTGAGCATTCAGTGGCTCAAAATTTTTTGAAAGGATTTGCTGCCAAAGGTACCCCATCTATCTTGATATCTTAAGTGTTTATCGCGAGCGCTGTTATGAGGGAACGGAAAATTTGTTTTTCTGTAAATACACATGTTACAGCATCCGCCTAGAAATGGCGAGTTGAGGCCTCCTAACTCTGCACTGAAGTATCAGTGGACCTTCTTCTATGATACAGACTGAATTGTTTGACAAATAAAGAGTCTGTGTGCCAAGGAGTACTTAAGTGTAGCGATACGTACTGCGTATGCTTATGTTGAACTGTCCCTTCTTAGTGAACATTTAATGCCACTGTTGATTTTTATCGTACATGATTTTACGTGATTTTTATAATTTGCAGAGTATCAGGTTGCTCAATGGTGACGCGCTTGCTGATACAGTGTATTCTTCTGACTTTGTATACGTACAGTGATTTTAGCTATGTACCATAGTCGAGTAATGAAGATAGAAGAGCAATGTTGTCTTTATTTTATTGAGCGCTCATGTTTCTACCTGGCATTGGTTTTATAAAGAAATACCCTAATTGAAAGAGAAGATTGTCTGAATTTGATATAATTTTTCTGGTTTTGGGAAAGTTGTTTGATGCAGGGATCTCTAAGTGCAGATAGATGCTCAGCCATGGATGGGTATATCTATCTATCACTTTAGGTCTGATAAATCAGCTATTAGACGTGATACTAGAAGATCAGCTCTCCGCAGCGTGCCATGGCTGAATATATACACCAGTCTAAGTGAATCTGTGCTGAGTGGTCTCCTAGATGTCATAGAACAGTGACGCATAAGCTATTTGACCTCTTGCACTTGTACGTGTTTGGATCTCTGTCGTTCAGTTGCAGCTGCTTTCTTTGAGTCGCGGCATAAGATTATACGAAGCATACAATATTGGAACCAAATGGTAGTAGATCTGGGTGTTAATCAACAGACAAACTCACTTAGGTAGTTGATCAGATTATGTGCTTTACGGGCAGAGAGCATTACGACTGAGTCGATATAAGGGAATAGTAGTACCGCTAGATTAGTCAAATCGCGCACTACATCCAGGGGACAGTACGGAACAGAAGCAGGACCTTACGCTCGCTTCATCCTCTGGGGGACGGACAATCATATCAAGGAAACATCTGTGCCAGCTCTAACAGCAAGGTAGTGTGTTTGTCATGTGTGATATGAGTGAAGATTATCTGATGGAGACAAAAGGATAGTTCTTGTTAGCATGTGTTGTAAAAAGTGTAATCGCTGCTATCGGTTGGGATCGCTCTGAATGGCGTGAGTGGAGAGGCAAAATGGATTTGATGAATACACATGAAATAACAACCACAACAGAAAAATGTGCCGAGAGGCACTGACTCCCCCCCCGTGTCCAGCACCATTCTATTAAAAATCCTGACAGCTCAAAGAAAGGGTGTGTCATGTGTGTGTGTGTGTACGTGTACGTGCATGTGAGGGAGGGGAGTGATGGATTTGAAAGGAAACAAAAAAGAAAAAGTGCCAGAGCCCTGAGGCAGCAATTCTGGCCACAATAAGACATGTTTGCAGACAGAAGTTAAGATTTTTATAACCCAATTGATCACTCTGTTTGTACCATGCGATTTTCCTGTTTCTTTCAGTGAGGAAGTTGCACCTGTTCACTGTTGTACACTGATGCATGACTGAAACATCAAGAAGATCATGAATGCAACATATAAACTTTGCCAAAGAGAAAAGGCTTTGTTTAGATCGTAAGTGCTTCAGGGCAAGAATGGTCTTTGTTATATGCATGTAAAGTTCCCTGGGGTTCTCAGTTGTGCCCTCTAAGCGCTACCCGAAGAGAAAAAAAAGGGACAATCAGTGTCCAAAGTCATACTCTAATGCTGACTAGTTCAATTTGTTACCATGTTGTGGGGAAGGGGGGGAGCTTTCCTCAGGGGGATGAGTGACATAACTTTGCTGTTAAGCATTATGGGAGAGCCACAGGGAATGTTTAACATGCAACAAGAACATCCTTTTTTCCATCAGATGAACTTCACTATATTAAATGGATGAATGCTCTGTGTTCTCAAAGAAACAGTTGCTCTGTGGAGGAAGAGTGGATATCTACATTATTTATATGTTATCCGACTATCTAACTACATATGTGTGTTATATTTTTATGTGTGTTCCAATAATAGATATGTTGTATAAAGCTGATAAAAGGGCAAGCAGAAGAGAAGTTTAATAGGTACCCAATATAAAACTCAGACTTCTAATTTGTCAGCACTGTTTTATCTTAAATTATAACAATTATAAGAAACATCTGTGTCCCTGAGTACATTCCAAGAAATATATTCAAATAGATCTTCACATTTTAAAAACTGTTCTGATAATTAGCTTTCTCTCCCCCTGCCCAGAAAAAAATGAACAGCTACCCTGCCAAAATAAATCCATTAGATCATGGATTAAATAGGGCTTCAAAAACTAGTAGAGATGAGAAGTAATATTCTCCCCTTTCATGGAGAAGGTTTTCAGAAACAAATTCTGTTCCTTAAAGCCTAAATATTATGTAGTCTTTGGCAGCAATCCTTTCAAAATTTTGCTGGCACTCTTTGAATGTGGCTTTAATAGCTTCCAGGAACTATAATGTGTTAGTTCCCATTTTTAACAAATGAAGAGTCATTACCTAGAATACTACAGAAAATGAGATTGCCACCAGGAATTTAAAATGGTTAATTGTTTTTCTTTTAATCAGTCATTGACTCATTATTTTCCTCTGGGTTTCATCTTTACACCGTCCTAGATCCTAATGAACTAACAGGTACATGATAAATAAATAGAAAGATAATCATTTCTCTCTTACAAAGACCATTCATGAGAAACTTTGTTCTGATGCTCAAAGCTGAGAAATATAATAAAACTGAATGAAACATTAACATGTGGCTCATAATGGTGATGTTTTAATTTTTTGTTGTTTTGGATATTTAAACGATGCTTAGGAAGTTTCCCATTAACCATTTCCCCTGATTTCATATCTAGATTCTGATTATTCTGTTGTAATAATCACATAATAGCAGTATTTGTTATTAACACATTTTTGTCAATGATTTACCTTTATTTGCTTATGTTTATCATTTTTACATTTTCATAATTGCCACAGAAATTGTTCTAATGAGCATTTTTAAAAATGGTTTCCAGGTCACTGATACGAGTAACCAAGAAAAGACAACCCAGTCCCCAGATCCTTATCTTATTCCTTCTCCTTAAATGCAAGATGAAATCTTGCAAAGCAAAAATAATTTGTTTTGCCCAACTCCAGTGAAGGTCATAAATATTATCCTCACTGAATAAATCATGCAAGAGAAGCAGGCTGATTATAGAGTACCAGATATAAGATCTGATCCTTACTTTGACAAGAATCCCATTGTTTGAGTGTGGATTGCAGGATTAGGCTGAAAACACGTATCTTGGTCACCAGCCAGCAATGACAAACAGAGTGAACAGAAATTATTTTCCCATTTGCCATGCAGAAGCAGCAATGTTTGGATTCAGATTAGGAATATTAGTTTCCACTGTTTTCCATGTTTATTCCAACATGTTCCCTCAACTATTGTTGTGGGAGAGGGCAAGAGGAAGAATGTAAAGTAATTGCTGCTATTAAGGGTTCTCTTTGAATGCGTTCTGCACAATCTATTTAATGCACAATTACTGTATCTTTCCTATTATCTGTCAATGGTGAATGACTGTTTAGTCACTTAGACCTGTGCCAAATCAGTGTAAAATACTACCAATTAGCATGGCAGCATTTTTACACCCACTCTGTCGTGGTGTAAAGGCTACATAGGATGTGAGGCAGTGGAGAAGCAGGCTCTATGTTTAGACAAGGGTTAGGGTTTGAGGTCAAAACAATGCCAGCCTTCAGGCTCACATTTGATAATGACAAAGTATACCAAGCTGTTCACATGAAATCTTGCAATAGCAGCAGACCTCAAAGGGTTTCTGTCACCTTGAAATCTTGCAGGGAGAGTTCATTTTACAAGATTTCCAGAAAATACACATCTTTAAGTTTTTAATCAGATTTGAAACCAAAAATAGGAGCAAATTGAAATCTGCACCTCTCTGTGAAATTCAAGGTTCTGGGTTTGTCCCAGCACTGTTTTAATTTATACATGTGGGTCCAAGGTGGGGCAATCTAGAGTAACTGCAATCAATTGGACAGGTATACTGCAAGATATCACAGGACTGCTAGTCCTTTCTCATGATATACAAGAGTAACAGGTGTCACTGTATGCCTTTGCTGACTAGACTGAGCCATGAAAATTGCTGATGTAACTTCCAATCATATCTTGACAGTTTGCATAACTTTATTTGTACAGTAGGACTACAATTTATTAGCAAGCTGCCCTCATTTAATAATGATGGTTGTCTTGTGGAACCACAATTAATGTTTAATAAACCTTGTGGCCTTATTTGGTTTGTATTGTGTGACAGTATATTAATTTAAGAACTATATATCAGGTTGAGACTGTTTTCTTGTTCCATAGTAATTGGTTGCTCTTGAGATGAAATCTAAATTTATTAACTATGATCATATCTGTGCTTCATGTTCCATTATAAGATCAACATTTACTGCTGCATTTTCAGAAATCCTTCTGCTTCCAAAAGCTGGGAAGAATGTATCCATTGATTTGCATGGGATTCAAAAATTAACAGGGAAGATCAACTGTCTTCCATGGAACAATTAAAATGAAGGCGTGAGACCTTCACTTCTAAGAGTGGCTCAAATCTATTTCACTGTAGGCAATAGTTTATGATATACCAATAGAAAGACCACTGGGCCAGACTCTTATCTCACTTACAACCATATAACCTTACAGCTGAGTGGCCCATCAATATTTTAAAATAGTCAGATTTCTCCCAGAACTGTTGGACAGTTTTAGCTGATTTGTTTCTAAAAATTGACTTTTTATTTAGTTCACTATTAAAAGAACTTATTTGTTAAGCCCCAACAGTGATCTACCTGCTATGGAAGACAGATATCGAGACTGTTTCTGCCAGAGAGAGCTTGCTGTCTAACAGTTTTGTTTTGTTTTTTTTAATTTTTAGACCCATGGGGGAGATGCTGTTGGGGTAAGCAAGCATGAGTGATGAATACCTAGTGCCAGATCTTCAGCATCTGTAAACTGGTGTAGCTCTATTGGAGTCAATGGAACTATACCAGTTTACTTTGGCTGAGAATCTGGTCCTTAATTTTTTGTAATAGACTTAGGGATATATTTTCTCTTGACTTGATATGAAAATATAAATATAGTAGGGGACTCCTTTCACATGATGCCTGGTTGGTTAGAGAGCTGGTCTCTGAATACAAGTAAGTTACTACTGAAAAGCCTATGAGGATACTACTAAGTGGTCTCTTAGAATAATCTCTTAGAACAGGGAGTCATCAGGTAAGTATGGGTCTGCACAATAGTAAAAGCAAATTTTTTTAAATTCCTCTTTCCATTACAGATGAACATAGGTATAGATCCTCGGATGCCGTATTGCCACTTTGCACCAAACTGTTGGTGTAACAGTTTATCTGTTCCAGGGGACATCCTTGCAGTGCAAGGACAGTCCTGCAGAGATTTAGATCTGTTTCTTGTATGCCACTTCCTCACCCGCCTGCCGCTCCCCTCTGCCAATTTACCAGGGAAAGAGGGTGTGGCTACAGAAATAAAAGTATGTTTGGGATTCACCTAAACCATGCTGCAATTTTGGCCTGGTGGTTGGTAAAGGCTAGTGTGTGTTCAAAGCTGCCCTCCTCAGCAGAGGGAACTAACTTGCACAGAACAGCATCAGAATCAGTATTTTAAGGCATCCTAGCACACCACACCACCACCACTCTGGGCATTTTGGTGACACGAGACAATGTGCATCATCATTTAAGTATTAGTTTTCAGTCACATATTTACATATTGATTCTAAATTTTACCTTTTGCACCATTAAGCAAGTATTTAAACATCCAACAATTTCTAAGTCAAGGGATTGTATGAAATCCTTGAATTATTTATCTGATTAAGTTATTTTATTTTTCAAATTACCAAAGTTGCTACTTCATGGGTGTTTGACTTGAGCCATGTTCATGTGTTTGCATGCATAGGGCTGATGAGGTTAAGATCCCTGCTGATAGTACCAGCCCATGGACTTTGCTTAAAATATAAGAGATAAGCTTCATTCCCCCAACCCCCCCTCCATATTTGATGCTGGCTGTCCCCCTTTGTAGACCAC
>NC_133771.1:69002020-69077925 GCF_003597395.2 Chelonoidis abingdonii
AAGCCGTTATTGCATACCCCATGTTAAATATTGACTAGTACTGCTGCATTATGTTTTGGCATCATTTTAGTCTTATTTTGTAAGATATGACAAAGGCACCTAGAGTGTACGGATACCTTTTCAGGGTGCACAAGTCTAATTAGACAAGGAGTTAATAATAGCACCCTGAAATTCATTTTCATTTGCTTTTATCATCTAACACATAACTGTTAATAGCAGAGGGATATAGCTAGTAAATTTCAAAACTGTCATTTTAAATAATAAAATTAATTAATTATAAGTGCAGTAAGATACACTGTGGTAAATGTTGTGTATTAACTAGAGATTGGCAACCATCACAGCTAATCAATTAAAAACAAACTGGAGCCTTTCTGGTCCCTCAGACTGACTAGCCAAACTTTTAAAGGTCCACTCATCAATAGCATTTACGTATTTTCTTGTTCATTATATGTCCAGTATTACACCACATTCCAGCAATGCACTATGTAACATCAAGTGGAACATGACCACTTTTAAAGTGGAAAAACGAAAGACCAGATCCACAGCTGGCGCAAATTGGCATCTAGGAAAGAAAGAAAAAAGGACAACTGCAAAACACTTTTGAGCAACTTTGTTGGAATTATGTTTCACCCTTTGAATATACAGTGAAAGCTAATGATGCTAATAACGGAAGATCGGGCATTATCTCTTTTTCGTCCTTTTTAAAACACTTTGAGCAATTCTATATTATGTAATTGCTATAGTGACTTGATTCTCTGGCTTCCTATCTGCCTACTGATGATGTTAAAATCCTAATAATGTGACTGCTTGAAAGATGGTTTTACAAGTGAAATTCTAGCAGGTGGCATAGTAAACTTCATTTCATCATCTCTATGCTGTGAATGAAATGATGTCATCATAGAGTGAGAAGTCATTAATTAAAAAACATTTTTTTTCACTTCTGGGTCTAGAAAAATATCTAGACAAATCATGTTGTACCTCAGGATCTCACATATAACTTTCAATATACTCTATGCAATCCAGTATAATTATCATGATCATGCCTTGATATGAACCCCGAGGCTCTTTGATACAGCACACATGAAAAAAAACCAGCCTGACTCACATTTCTCATGGATATAATAATTGCAGACTAACGTTACTCATCAGGTTTCTAATTAACTATATGTATAATTAATCAGGTCTCACAGAGGCAAAGCAAGGAAATAACTGGAAAGTTTGTTCACCGGGACAGGATCATAACATTGACTGAAGGGAGAAATGTTCTTCCCAGTTTTATTAAGGTCATAAAGATAAGCTGTGCCATTAAGTTTTTAATGAATTAAGTAACTTACTTTTTAATTGAATTCAGTTGCAGGGAGCATGGGGGAAGAGACAGTCTTGTAATTTACTCAAGTAAAATGAAACAATAATACTTTGTTACTGAATACTCTTATTCTTGAATTTCCAATAAAACAATACACAAATTATGCCTAATCGTATAAAATAAATACATGTATAGAACAATAATTTTTGCCAGGTTTTGAACAAAATTTGCTGAAGAAGTCAATGGTGCTTCAGTTACGTAAATGTCAAGTTTAAATTCAAGACACACACGTGAAAGCATATAATTTGACTTTTTAAATGACTGATAGGCTTCTTTAAATAATGTGGCCACAGAATCTTTAGCTGCAGTCAAAGAGTGCAAAGCCTCAGGAGGTAGGAGAGCAAAGATGGCTTTAAGACTATGCGCTGGACTAGTCTTCCACCATAAATTCAGCTGCCAATGGTTCCAGCCAGGGATCACCAGGGCATGGAACAGCCATAGCCACATTACCTCTCCAACAGTGAGTTAGGTTAACATCATAGAGTTCTTTGTTTCCCTTCTTCCTAGAGAGTTCTTAAGAACGTGAGGAAGTCATTCTCTAGCTCTTTGCTGAAACAACATGATGTATGTTCTGTCTGCTCATCCAGCACCAAACAAACCCTCTTTCCTCCAGCCATGCAGTTGGCCACAGGGAAAGGGTCATTTTGGAGTGGTTATCCTGGCTGCATGCCATCAAAGGATCTCTTTAGGCTGGAGGGCTTGTCTACACTGGAAATGCTACAGCACCACAGTTGTGCTGCTGCAGCTGCACCACTGTAGCACATCAGTGTAGATACTACCTATGCTGATGGCATGCGTAGGTAATCCACCTCCCCGAGAGGCAGTAGCTAGGTCAACAAAAGAATTCTTCCATCAACCTAGTGCTATCTACACTGGGGGCTAAATCAGTTTAACTATGCCACTCTTTCGTCAATACATTTTTTTTTAGTTGTTTACTAAAAGCATTTATGGGAAATATGTTTTGGCTCAAGGATGATGATAGTAGATAGTGGCGATTAGAGGGAATACGAACTATATGCAGTAATACAGCTTAACTTTATTTTAATGGAAGTTACACAGGAATGTGCAAATGAAAGCTCAGTAAACTCCATGGGTGAAATCCTGGCCCTACTGAAGTCACCAAGAATTTTGCCACTGACTTCCACAAAGCCCAGATTTAACCCATAGCTATTACCATCATATTTCTACACTCATAATTTGCCATAATTGAGAGAAAGGTAGCTGCCCAAGAAAGACTTAATGAAGCACTTTCAACTGTTTCTTATGGAGTACATATTATTTTTGCCTATATAGTACCATTCCCCACTTAAAGGGTTAATGTAGTAGGGGTAGTAATGAGTTGGCTGACTCCTGATGGGAACAAAATCTGATTGATTATATGCACAGTGCACTTAACTCTCTGCAGATGATGGCTGCCCGTGTATCATGCATTCAGAAATCAGCAACATCTTTAATACAGATGTAAACCTTTGTATTTATGCCAGTTAAGCTACAATGATGTGAACAGGAATGTCAGCTAGTGAACGTTCATTCTGTTTCAAAGAGTCACTCACAGCCCTGCAGCATGCAAAACTACACATTGCACTGTGCTGTCACCATTTACCGGCGCTATACTTCCTGCTGAATGCAATGTTTCTCATTTCAGAGGCAGGAGTGCTATAAATGGATGATATTGATTTGATTAACCCATAGAAAATACAACAGAGCTTAGCTCTCAACCTTCAAACCTACCAGCATGTGACAAGCCATCAAAATGAGTTAAAAGACTAAACTGTAGAACACAGTGGCTGTCCATCACACCACAAGTGACATAACAGGTTAAGCATAAAACTTGTTTTAATTAGGTTCTCTTATAGTCACTCATATAAGCCACCATCGCAATCTGTAGCATGTCGAGGGGCTGGGAGAGAATCCCTGCTCAAGCTACTGAATATGCAGTACAATCTACCATGTTAAATGTACTACATAATGTGGTACAAGTGAGAACTTTGCACTATGGTCTTTAATGTCTTCATAATTCCAATTACCATGCTGAAGGTGGTCATTATTTAAAAATCCATATTTACCATACTTTCCATATACTTACAACAGGAAATAACTGTGGTCTCTCAGATACTGTGGTGCCAGAACTATTGATCTGCTGTAATGAGCTCCAGCTGGGAATCAGGCAAAATAAATTAAATTCTTGGTTCTACCATGCATTAGCTCTATGCCCATGAACAAAACACTTTACTTCTCTCTGCATCAGTCAGTAAAACAGGGATAAATAATGCTTATTACAAAACTCTGCGATGTTTTAATGCAAAGCATTGCATTAGTATAAAGTACTGATAGACTTTAAAGCCAGAAAGTACCAATATGATCATCTAGACTGATCTCCTGCATAACACAGAACACAATTTTTCACTCAGTAATTCCTACATCAAGCCCATCATTATTATTAATTCTTTATTTTACCACAGCACTTAGAAACTGTAGTCATGGGCCAGGACCCCAGAGACTGAGACAAGAGACAGACAGACAGCAGACACATAACTTCTGGTTGAGCTAGAACTGATCTTTTAGACAGACATCCTGTTACTACTGGCCAAAATTTTCAAACGTGGGTGCTTAAAATTAGATTCTTAAAATCATATTTAGATACCTAAATAAAATAGTCTGGTTTTTCAAAGGTGCTAAGCAACCTCTGATCCTACTCGAGCCAATGGGTACTATTGAAAAGACTCAAAGAAGAAGAGTATTTTAGAAAGAAATTTTAAACAAGGAGAAGGAAATCAATCGGTGAACAAATGTGTGAAAAAACAAATGGGGTATCCCAGCGTGAGCGCTGAGGAGGAACTGTGAGACACCGCACACTGATAACAGGGAGATTCAAGTATCTCACAGGAGTATGCACAGTAGAAGTGGAGTGTAGAAGTAAATGGGAGCAGAGATACAGCACAGAGATAGTTGCACAGATTCTTGAAGATAACAATAAGGAGCTAGAGCTTAATATGAAAAGAGGGAAAGCCAGAGAAGGGATCCCACTCATAGCTAATGACAGCCATGCTTGATGCGGGCAGAGATTAAGAAAGCTCTCTTAATATGCGTTCCCTATTTTTCTGTTTTAATATAAAACATCTATATTCTTGGAATCACAGGACTCCTTTGATTAGAGAGAGAGATGCCCAATACTAATCATGCCAAAGCATTTAGGGATTTTATGTCATGGCCAACAAACTATTGTTATTTATGACCTGAGGCATAATTTGAACACAGATCAAGGAGGGAGGCGCAAAGGAGGAGATGGAGATTTTTACATAATTGCTTTCAAGATGTAATAATGGAAAAGAAGCAGAATTAAGGTCTTGTCTACACTACAGAGTTTTGTCTACAAAAGTTATGTCAACACTCAAAAAGCACTATAATAAAAATCAGTATTGCATGTTCACACTCATTACCTCTGTCAGCAGAGCGCGTTCACACTTGGGGTCCTACCATTGACAGTGTGAGCAGTGCACTGTGGGTACCTATCCCACAGTCCAGCTCGACACCTTCTGTGCTAGGTCTTATGGGAAGGTGGAGCAGATTGCAGCACATCTTGGGACCAGGCTCAATATCCCATGATGCATTGTTTTCCCAGCATTCCATGGGCTTCCGGATTTCTTTTGCAGCATTTTAAAACAACCCTTCTTTGCTGTGCATCCCAGCATCTTTGAGAAGGGATGGATCCCACACTGCTCTCTTATGCTCTGATAACTGTAAAGAAGACATTGCGGGTGGCAGTGCATTTAATCACGAAGTTCCTAACTGAAGAAGATGCCCAGTTGCCTGACATGTTGTGTGATATGGATAGAAGCAACTTTAGATTGCTTTTGGCATTCACAGAACAGCTGCAGAGGGTGGACCATTGCTTTTGGGCTTGGGAAACAAGCACTGAATGGTGGGATTGTATCATCATGCAGGTGTGGGATGACAAGCAGTGGCTACAGAACTTTCGGCTGTGAAAAGCCATCTTCCTGGAACTGTGTGCGGAGTTCACCTCAGCACTACAGCACAAGGACACCAGAATGAGAGCTGGCCCATTGGTAGAGAAGCGTGTAGCGATCACTTTGTGGAAGATGGTGACTCCAGACTGCTACTGGTCGGTCACAAATCAATTTGCAGTTGGGAAGTCGACCATTAGGCCTGCGTTAATGCAAGTGTGCAGGGCAATTAATTGCATCCTGCTACAGAGGACTGTGACTCTTGGAAATGTGCATGAAATAGTGGACGGCTCTGCAGAAATAGGTTTCCCTAACTGTAAAGAGGTAATAGATGGCACACATATTCCAAGTTTGGCACCAGACCATCTTGTGATCGAGTACATCAATAGGAAGGGGTACTTTTCCATGGTGTTGCAGGCACTTGTGGATCACTGTGGGTGTTTCACTGACATCAACGCAGGGTGGTCCAGGAAGGTGCATGACATGCATCTTCAGGAACACTGGCCTGTACAGAAAGCTACAAGCAGGGACTTCTTTCCAGACCAGATGATTACAGTGGGAAATGTTGAAATGCTCATAGTGATCCTGGGAGACCTAGTGTACCCCTTAGAGCCATGGCTCATGAAACCTTACATGGGAAACCTGGATAGCAGTAAGGAGCGGTTCAACAACAGGCTGAGTAGGTGCCAGATGACAGTTGAATGTATCTTTGGCAGATTAAAGGCTTTCTGGCGATGCCTTTATGGCAGGTTAGACCTCAATAAGGATAATATTCCATGGTCATAGCAGCGTGTTGTACATTGCATAATCTTTGTGACGCTAAAGGTGAAAGGTTTGCTCAGGGGTGGGGTGTTGAGGCAGACTGCTTTGCTGTTGAATTTGAGCAGCCAGATGCCAGGGCTATTAGAGGAGCCCAGAGGGTGGCAATTCGAATCAGGGAGGCATTGAGGCACCACTTTGAAATGAGAACCAGTAATGTATATCTCTGTGATCGGTGCTGCAATGTTACATTACATGTAGTTTTCCTAGGAAGCAATGGTGGCATCTGAGGCCTTATATTCCAGTAAGTAAACTGCCTGCATATGTATTGGTAGTGCCTGCTATCTCAATTTGTAGGAAACAATAAAGATTAGTTACCATTCAAAAACTTTGCTTTTATTGTATAAGAAACAACACACACAAAGTTGCTTGTTGTGAAAGGAGGAACTAGGGGAGGACAGACTTTCAGAGCTGTGTGTAGGTCCAGTTATCATTCTGAAAGTTGTCTAAGGATGTGGAGTGAAGGGGAAACCGGGAAGTCCTGGAAAGTGGAACGGACTATGCAGGCAGCATTTGGGGGGACATGGAAAAGAGTTCTGAATGCGCTGCAAGGGAAGGAGAACATGCATCTGCTCAGTCAGCAGCATTATTAAGGACTTCAGTATCTGCATTTGCTCCTCCATGATTTTAATCATCCGCTCAGTAGGATCCTTAACAAACTTCTGATTCTCTTTTCTGTCCTGCCTTTCGGCTTCCCTCCACTCCTTGTGTTCCCTTTTCTCTGCACTGGAGGAGTGCAGTACCTCCCATAACATGTCTTGTTTGCTCCATCTTGGGTGCTTTCTTATCTGGCAGAGATGCCTGGATGGTGTGTCTGGGAGGGATGTTCCTGAAGGCCACATCTGCTGAAGCAGAAGGAACAATGTACAGAAGCATGATTGTAAGATTCACGCACAGCATTGAAACATTTCAGTAAAATACACCTTTTGTAACAATCACCTTCTCACTAACCCTTGTCAAGCGCACATCTCTGAGAACACTCAAAGCATGGGAACATTGGCTGGATGCGGGGGCAAGGGCTGTGGTGCAGCCAACTAGGGGGAAAAAATTAAAATTCTCTCACACTTTTCATTGTTGCAGATATTTCACTGCTGATGGTAAGCAGGGAAATGAGGGTACATCATGGATGTGGCCTCCGCCTGTGTGCCACTTTGGTCCCTGCACAAGTGATTGCCAAATGGCGAGGGAAATTTTCCTACAATGGGGGAAGAAACAAAACTTCTCTGCTACAGAAACTTTGGCAGAGGATTAACGAGTACTTCCAGGAAACTTTCCTGGAGATCTCTCTGGAGGACTCCCATGAGATATCGGTGTGCATCAACATCCTGTTCCACCATACTGATTAGCTACACAGAAACACAGCCAGCCTCCCACATTTCTATACCTGAACCCACCTCTGCACTACACAAGCCACAACCATTTACCAGGCATCTCCGCTCCTGCTTCTTGCTCGCTGGAGACCAACTGCTGCGACTGGCTAGATGCCTCTGGAGTGGTGAACATTTCCTGGCTGCCTGCCCCACCTGGCGACCCTGGTGGCAGCTCCACATCATCGTCTAACTTTGTCCTCCGGGTTAGGTCCTCTTTCCACCACCTTCAGGCCCGCCGAAGTATCCACAGGGCTCTTGGTGGTGGAGGTGGGGTCGCCACTGAGGATAGCATCCAGCTCCTTATAGAACTGGCAGGTCTTAGGTGTAGCACTAGAAGAATAGTTTGCCTCGCTCACCTTATGGTACGCCTGCCTCAGCTCTTTTACCTTCACCCTGCACTGCACTGTGTCCCAATCATAGCCCTTTTCTCACAAGCCTTGAGAAATCTGCCCATAGGTATCAAAATTCCTATGGCTCAAGTGCAGCTGGGACTCTCCACATACTGAGCAGATCCAACAGCTCAGCAGTGGTCCAAGCGGGAAAGCGTTTGCTGCAATAACCTGCCATGGTTGCCTGGGAAGATGAGATGAGACTTCTCAACACCGAGCAAACAGGAAATGGAATTTCAAAAATTCCCGGGGCTTGTAAGGGGGAGGAGCGGATGATTGTTTACCTGGCTGCTGGGTAGTCGTGTTCAAACTGCTGACCAAAGCAATCATGATGGGCACTGTGGGACACCTCATGGAGGCCAATTAAAGTGATAAAATCAAATGTGGTGTCTACATTGGCACTTTGTCAACAAAAATTTTGCACCAAAGGCCTCATGTCTCTCATTAGGGTGGCCTTATTTTGTCACCAAAACAGGGCATTTTTGCCTCCAAAAGTTGCATCGCAGTGTTTATGTATTCACTTTTTGTCGACGAAAGCTGCCTTTAGTCAACAAAACTTTGCAGTGTAGACAAGGGCTAAGAGCCAGAGCAAAACCAGCTTGATTTTATAACTAGAACTGTCATTTTGTACAAGTCAAAGTTACCTCAATCTTCAGAAACTCAGAGGAGAAGCAATGAGTCAAGTTCAGTAGTGGCAATAGTTAAATGTCAGGTATTGAATTGGTCAGAAAACAGGCTTAAGTGGCAAAATAATGTAACTTGTTGAATGCCAAATCAGTGCAGGTCTGAAAAAGAAGCAACTTACCCCATTTAGCATTCTGTAGGGAATCATTTCATCCCAGTATAAATGAAATAAATCATTGAAATCAACAGTAGTAGCACCCACTTATGTCAGGGCTGAATCTGGCCACAGTAGAGCTGAGTATGTTTAACCTAATGTCAAACCAAAGGCCCGCTTTATCGTCACTGGCCTGTTTACTCTTCCAGCTAAGCCCCCCCCGCTCCTCCTCCCAACCTAATATGCAAGTTACACTCATTTTTCCTATCTACAATGCCCAGTGGCTCTCAGTTAGACTACTATCACACATTCATTTTCTGACCCACTAATGGCTGGTGTGTAACTCACACCACCATTTAGTGCCATTGCTCAGTTAGGCCAAAAGACTTCTAAGGAAGTTGCACCTGCCTATTACGGGCTGAATTTGGCCAACTCCAGCTCAAGATGCTCACTTACGTTTGAGGCTAGATGCCATTCAGAGAGTCTCAAACTCTCAGTCCTAATTAAAAGAGGAAACTGAGTGGGGTCTAGAAAATATTTATATACTGTCTTTCTCTCAAATTTACATCAGGATAATTAACATCTATGCAGCAAGATAATAGACAGATGTGCCATGGCAAACTTCCACTTATGGCTTCCTGTCTTCTTCAGATTCAACCTTACTGAGCTAAAAGTGTCAAGAAGAAAGATAAACAGAACTTTAAATTTGAAGGAAAATGGCTATCACATACTCTAGGAATTACTAAGGAAGCCATGCTGAGGATGTTAAGAGTGATACATTGGTGGTTTGTAGAAAGAACCCCCTCCTATAAAACTCAAATGTTTCAAAAATCTAAGAACTTAACTGACAGAATTATCAAGAAATTTCAGCCCTTCAACATACATACATCAGAAGCTAAATACACTTTAGCACATTTGGCTTTGCCAGTTCTATCACATCCTGTAAATGGCTGTGTGCATTAGAATTTCTGAAGCAGAAAAACTGCAAATAAGACAGAAGTTGTCAAAGAAAAATTGAAATTTTATGTATACATTTATTGGAATTACTGATGAAAGTAAAAATCCAGAGATGGTTAAATATATGTAACTTCTTACAAACACTATTGTGACCAAAAATTTAGTGCATATACATACATGGATCAAAATCAAGCAATCTTTCTCCTCTTCTGAAGAAGCAGCTCCAAAAATAGTAACCAAAAATCCTTTGGGCTGGTCATCTGAAGCATTTAAAATATTTGTATTTGTTTAAGTTTCTTTTAAAAGTATACATGAAAATGCATTCTCTTGAAATTTCTGTTAAGTATAATTTATCCAACAGCTACAAGTAATTCAAACCCTTGTGATTATCTCCATTAAAGTGCCTCATTTTTAAATGGCCCTGTGATGGGACCTCCCCTCTTAGTAGATGGATCCAAACTCTCACCCCTTGCCTTGGATTGGAGGCCCTTCGTACAATCAGAAATCACTCCAACCCCATTATTAGTAGCAATCAATCAACTTTACCAGCAACAGTTCAATTTATCCTTAAACAGCCAGCACCAGTGCCCCGTGGCACCAGTCACGACACCTCTTTTCCTTCAGGATCTGACTGATTTTCACATGTGGTCCACACAGACTCTTGGAACTCAGACTCCTTTTGTACAACTTTAGTTATTGCTTCTCTAAACCCAGGGCCCCAAGGTGGCATCAGAGTACCAGTCTATAACATGTGTAGATGGTAACCTACCTGACAACCACTAGCTTCTTGGTCGCATGTAAGGTGCAAAGAGACTATAAAAGTGCTCCTCCTCTATTTCCCCCGATCATATCCTTATCTCTTTGTCCTGGTCTACACTATGAGTTTAGGTCGAATTTAGCAGCATTAGGTCGATTTAACCCTGCACCCGTCCACATGACCAAGCCTGTTGTGTCGACTTAAAGGGCTTAAAGGGCTCTTAAAATTGATTTCTGTACTCCCTTCCCTAAATCCCTTCTCCCTGGCAGCCAGGAACAGTTCATCACCCTGGAGCCAATACCCTTCCAACCCTCCAAAGCAGGCTCCCAGACCATGAAGACACAGAAGGCACCTCTTGTGAGTGTACCTTTCTAAATATAATACAGGGTTTAAAAGCAAGCATGTTTAATAATTAATTTGTCCTGAAGACTTGGGATGCATTCGCACCCAGTATAGCCACTGGAAAAGTCTGTTAACATGTCTGGGGATGGAGCGGAAATCCTCCAGGGACATCTCCATGAAGTGCTCCTGGAGGTACTCTAAAAGCCTTTGCAGAAGGTTTCTGGGGAGAGCAACCTTATTCCACCTCCATGGTAGGACACTTTACCACGCCAAGCCAGTAGCAAGTAGTCTGGAATTATTGCAAAACAAAGCATTGCAGCGAATGGGCCTGGGCTTTGATGGCATTCAAGCAACATCCATTCTTTATCTCTCTGTGTTAGACTCAGGAAAGTGATATCATTCATGGTCACCTGGTTGATATACAGGAAATTTGTTTAAGGGGACATTCAGAGATGCCCGTTCCTGCTGGGCTGTTTGCCTTTGGCTGAAAAAAAAATCATTCCCGCTGTAAGACACACGGTTGGGAGAGGCCCATTCATGCTGAGCTGTTTGCGTTTGGCTGACAGGGATCTTCCCTGATACTAGCCATGTGGGGGGGGGAGGGGGGCGTGTGTGTGTGAAGCGATCATCCCAGAGAATTGGCGGGGGGGTTATGCTGCACATTCACCCTAAAACTGCAGCCTCTCCTTTTAAATGGCCAACCCAATGGGCTTTGCTTGATATGGAAAAGGAGTGCGCTGCTGTTTGAAACCATTCCCACATGTTACGAAGGCTGAAGAAGCTGAAATCTTTTGCTTTACCATGGCTGCCTGCAAGCCAAATTCTGTTGCCCAGCCGAGCGTGTGTGATGTCTCACACCAAACCGGCAGGCACACAATATAAGAGGCAAAATGCGACCTTGTACCAAAAGCACATGTACTATGTAATGTGAATCACTTGATTCAGTGTGAAATAGTCTTCCCTTTGTTCTCTAAAATGTATCTTTTTAAATACTATTCTCCTTTTTTCTCCTCCGACAGCTGCAAATGTTTCTACGCTCCCCATATTATCTCCATCCCAGAGGCTAGTGCAGATTAGAAGGTGAAAAAAACGCACTCAAGACGACATATTCTCAGAGCTCATGCAGTCCTCCTGCACTGAAAGGGCTCAGCAGAATGCATGGAGGCAAACAATGGCAGAGTCTAGGAAAGTGTTAAATGAACACGATGAGAGCAGAGAGGAGCATGATGAAAGGAAGCAGGATGCAATACTGAGGCTAATGGGGAGCAAACTGACATGCTCAGGCATCTGGTGGAGCTGCAGGAAAGGCAGCAGGAGCACAGACCACCACTGCAGCCCCTGTATAACTGCCTGCCCTCCTCCTCAAGTTCCATATCCTCCTCACCCAGATGCCCAAGAACACGGGGTAGGGGGGAGGCTGTAGCACTCAGCCACTCCACCCCAGAGGATTGCCCAAGCAACAGAAGGCTGGCATTCAATACGTTTTGAACTGTAGTGTGGCCTTGTCCTCCCCTCCTCCCCTCACCCACCACCCCATCTGGTGCTTCTCTCCTCACTCACGCCTCCTGGGCTACTTTGCGAGTTTTCCCCCTATTTGTGTGTTGAATTAATAAAGAATGCATGATTTTGAAACAATAATGACTTTATTGCCTCTAAAAATGGTGATCGAAGGGGGAGGGCAGTTGGCTTACAGGGAAGTAGAGTCAATCAAAGTGGGAGGGAGGTTCATCAAGGAGAAACAAACAGAACTGTCACACCATAGCCCGGCCAGTCATGAAACTGGTTTTCAAAGCTTCTCTGATGCACAGGATGCCCAGCTGTGCTCTTCTAATCACCTTGGTGCAAAAGCAGGCGAGGAGGCGACAACAGTGCGATCACAATAGTGATGAGGACATGGACACTGACTTCTCTCAAAGCACAGCCCCTGGCAATTTGCCTCAACTTCCCACCCCGCCATAAACGTCTCTCCCTTACTCTCACAGATATTGTGGAGCACGCAGCAAGCAGGAATAACAGTGGGAATATTGGTTTTGCTGAGGTCTAACCTAGTCAGTAAACTGCGCCAGCGCGCTTTTAAACATCCAAATGCACATTCTACCACTATTCTGCACTTGCTCAGCCTATAGTTGAACTGCTCTTTACTACTGTCCAGGGTTCCTGTGTATGGCTTCATAAGCCATGGCATTAAATGGTAGGCTGGGTTGCCAAGGATAACTATTGGCATTTCAACATCCCCAACAGTAATTTTCTGGTCTGGGAAGTAAGTTCCTTCCTGCAGCTGTTCAAACAGACCAGAGTTCCTGAAGATGTGAGCGTTGATGTAGGTGAAACGTCCCTTGTGATCTACCAGTGCTTGCAGCATCACTGAAAAGTACCCCTTGCGGTTTACGAACTGGCTGCCAGGGTGGTCCGGTCCCAAGATAGGGATATGAGTTCTGTCTATTGCCCCACCACAGTTAGGGAACCCCATTGCAGCAAAGCCATCCACTATGACCCACACATTTCCCAGAGTCACTATCCTTGATAGCAGCACCTCAGTGATTGCGTTGGCTACTTGGATCACAGCAGCCCCCACAGTAGATTTACCCACTCTAAATGGATTCCCAACTGACCGGCAGCTATCTAGCATTGCAAGCTTTAAGAGGGCTATCGCCACTCGCTTCTCAACTGTGAGGGCTGATCTCATCTTGGTATTCTTGGGTTTCAGCACAGGGGAAAGCAAGTCACAAAGTTCCATGGAAGTGCCCTTATGCATGTGAAAGTTTCGCAGCCACTGGGAATCATCCCAGACCTGCAACACTATGTGGTCTCACCAGTCTGTGCTTGTTTCCCGGGCCCAAAATCTGCATTCCGCAGTAGGAACCTGCCCCATTACCACTATGATGTCCAAATTGCCAGGGGCCGTGCTTTGAGAGAAGTCAGTGTCCATGTCCTCATCACTATTGTGATCGCACTGTTGTCGCCTCCTCGCCTGCTTTTGCAGGTTCTGCACATATTGCAGGATAATACGCGAGGTGTTTACAATGCTCACAGCAGCAGCAGTGAGCTGAGCGGGCTCCATGCTTGCCGCAGTATGGCATCTGCTGGAAAGCAGGAGAGCAGAGTTTCAGCGGAATTGGTGGATGATGACGGATGCCATGAAAATAGATGTTTATACAGAATGACAAGAGGACCTGCAAGGTGGATTCATGGCACCAGGATGGCAGACTTGCAGCGGAAGTGGTGGATGACGATGGATGTCACAAGAATAGATATTTATACAGAACAATGAGAGGACCTGCAAGGTGGATTCATGGCACCAGGACAGCAGAGTTGCAGCAGAAGTGGTGGATGACAGATGCCATGAGAATAGATTTTTACACAGAACGACGAGAGGACCTGCGATGTGGATTCATGGCACCAGCAGAGCGGTGGATGATGATGGTTAGCTGTCCTACTGCACCATCTGCTGACAGCAGCACCCAGGACAGAACAGCAGTGGTGACAGTGAGCTGAGCTGAGCAGGCTCCATGCTTGCCATGGTATGATGTCTGCATAGAAAAAAGGCACGAAATGATTATCTGCCATTGCTTTCACAGAGAGAGGGACAACTGATGACATGTACCCAAAACCACCCGTGACAATGTTTTTGCCCCATCAGGCATTGGGAGCTTAACCCAGAATTCCAATGGGTGGCAGAGACTGTGGGAACTGTGGGATAGCTACCCACAGTGCACTGCTCCATAAGTCAATGCTAGCCACGGTAGCGAGGACACACTCCACTGACTTAATGTGCTCAGTGGGGACATATGCAATTGACTGTATAAAATCGATTTGTAAAAATTGACTTCTATAAAATCAACCTAATTTTGTAGTGTAGACATGCCCTCCGTCTCAGCACCATTTAAGGAAATGAGGCATTTAGGGGCTAGCTATAGTTCTCATGGAAGGGCTGGCAGTCTTTCCCTCAAAAGACAGGCTGGTTCCTCACTTGGAACAATGGTCTCCAAGAAGGGAGACATCTACTTAAAGCCAGATTTCCCCTGAACACCATAAATAAACCATTTGAAATAATTACTTGGGAATGAAACAGTTTTACCTAGACACAGGTCCACTGTTCTTTTGTTCAGCTTGTGTCTCCACAGAAGGAGTAAGGTCTGAATTTTGAGATAGAGAGAGCATAAATGTTCCTTTCCTCCCTGCCTTCAAAATACAGATCAAGCCAAAAATTAGTGAGCAGTAAAGTGATCAATTAGACTGGAAAGCTCTAGACAAAGAAAAGGGCAATAAAGGAACAAAAAAATTCTTACCTATAATTTCCTTTCTACTAGCAACATCTCCCACAATTCTGGACATCTGGGCTGCTTTCCTCTCTCTGCAACTCAAAGAGGATGGTCTGCATTTTGGCACCGCACTGTCTGGCCACACCTTCTCTGCTCCAGCTTGCTGTCAGATAAGCTATTCCCAAACTGTAAAACTTGCATAACATCATTATTCACAAATATTCCAGAGATAAAATAACAGAATAATAGATTAGGGTTGGAAGAGACCTCAGGGGATCATCTAGTCCAGGGGCGGGCAAACTTTTTGGCCTGAGGCCCGCATCAGGTTTCCAAAATTGAATGGAGGGCCAGTGAGGGGAGGCTGTGCCTCCCCAAACAGCCAGGTGTGGCCTGGCCCCTGCTCCCTATCTGACCTCCCCTGCTTTTTGCTCCCTGACAGCTCCCCCATTCCCTGATGGCTCCCCAGGACCTCTGCCCCATCCATCCCCACCCTGCTACCTGTACCCTGACCACCCCAGGAACTCCACCCCAACTGCCCCTCACCAGCCCATCCAATCCCTCTTCTCCTTCCTGACTGCCCCCTCCCAGAACCGATTCAACCCCCTTGTTCCCCGGCTTCTGACTGCCCCGACCCCTATCCACACCCCTGCCTCTCAACCACCACCTCGAACTCCCCTGCCCTCTATCCAACCGCCCCCAACACACACACATTCCCAGCCCCCTACCATGTTGCCTGGATCACCGGTGGCTGGTGGTACTACAGCCACGCAGCCCAGAGCACCAGGACAGGCAACCGCGCCACCCGGCTGGAGCCAGCCACGCCGCTGTGCAGCACAGAGGACTGAATCAGGCCCTGGCTTTGCAGCCGTGCTGCCCCAGGAGCTCACAACCCCACTGCCCAGAGCAGTGCACTGGCAGCACAGTAAGCTGAGGCTGCAGGGGAGGGGGGACAGCGTGGCAGGGGCCAGGGACTAGCCTCCTGGGTCAGGAGCTCAGGGGCCGGGCAGGAGGGTCCCGCAGGCTGGATGTGGCCCACGGGCCATAGTTTGCCCCCCTCTGATTTAGTCCAATCCTCTGCTCAAAGCAGGACCAACCCCAACTAAATCATCTCAGCCAGGGCTTTGTCAACCTGGGCCTTAAAAACCTCTAAAGATGGAGAGTCCACCACTTCCCTAGGTAACCCATTCCAGTGCATCACCACCCTCTTAGTGAAATCATTTTTCCTAATATCCAACCTAGACCTCCCCCACTGCAACTTGAGACCATTGCTCCTTGTTCTGTCATCTGCCACCACTGAGAACAGCCTAACTCCTTCCTCTTTGGAACCCCCCTTCAGGTAGTTGAAGGATGCTATCAAATTATGTACTTCAGACCAAGCAAGACAGTCATGTGGTAACTATTCCACTTAATATCTGATCCTTGACTCAAGAGCCATCCAGGGTGGGTAGAATTGTGAGAGATTCTGCTATCTTAAAGGAAATTATCACTAAGAATTTTTCCATTCTGAAACCCAGTGTCTCTCACAATTGTGGATGTCTGGAAAGTAGCAAGAAGTGAACAGGTGTAGGGAGGTGATGAAACAAAAAAGATTGGTAAGAAAGAAGTCCCCTCTTTTTGTGAGCTTACTCAAAAGTTTGTATTATTCACCGCTCCCAGCCAATGGGAGTTGTGGGAAGTGGTGGCCTAGCCCGCACTGCTTCCTGCAGCTCCCATTGGCCGGGAATGGTGAACTATGGACACTGGGAGCTGCAAACGTCCATACCTGTGGACACCCCAGGTAAACAAAGCATCTCATGGCCTGACAGGGGCTTATCATGAACAAGCAACAAACCAAGTTTGGGAACCACTGACCTAGTCTAATCCACCTAGCAATGGAGGACTTACAAGCTCTGAGCCCATTGCACATCAGGTAGAAGGACAGTAATAGGTAGCCTGATCTTCTTGTGTACTCTATATGCTTGAGATAGACTTTAAATGCTCTTCTGACTTCTAAGGTGTGACATGCCTTTCCGGTTGGATGTTATGGTTTTGGACAGAATGAAGGAAGCACAGAATGAGAGAAGCATGGAAGGAGAAATTTACAGTAAGAAGAAAACATTCTGGTATCTTGAGCACCACCTTGTCCTCATGCAACATGCAGTAAGACTCCTGTATAGGTAAGTCTGCCAGCTCTGGTAGTTGCCTGACCAATGCAATGGCTACTAAGAAACAAGTCTTAATGGAAAAATAATTTGTTGACACTGAAGTCAGAGGCTCAAGGAGTCTATGTCTTTTTGGAGAAAGTCTAGAATGGTTGGATTTCCTGGATTTCTGGGACTTGCATTGTGGTCTTGGCACCATTTGTTGAATCTGGAACAGAAGGAGGTGTATGCTTTTAGAGTCAATGCTCTCCACAATTTTTCCTTGTGGAATCTGTTGTTTCTTCACTGGTACCTATGAGATGACAAGGAGTGACAGGAATCCATTTATCTGAAGGCCAGTCTATATCCTCTCTTACTGGGGAAGGGAGAGACTGTTTGGATTTTTCTGCATTGTCAGCCACCAGCTTATCCAGCTTTTCTCCATAACAAAAGGAGGCTGTAAATTTGTCCAACCATAGGACCTGCATAGAGTATCTGCCATCCAAGGTTACAGCCATAGGTGGCACTTGGCTATTGAGCTGGAAGCCATGGCTGATAACCTCATTGCATCCATCCAGCTACAAACACTGTTGCTAGGGAGTTTTCCTTTAAAGTGGAGCCAAAGTCAGGGTGATCTCTGTCCTTGAGGGCTTTGAGATCTTCTAGCCAGGAAAGAGGTACTCCTGCAAAACAGGTACCTGTTAGGGACACTTAGAGGTTGGCAGAAGAAACTCAAAACCCTTTTTAAGAGTGGCTTCCACAGGGTATAACTCTCTTTCTGAGGGAATAAACATATCTGATGTTACAGCAATGTCAATATTTGGTGTCTCAGCAATCGAGCCCTTTGATTCTTGAATGTTATCAAGCCTGAGGTGACTCTTGCTTATTCTGAGGCATGCTCACCAGCGCCTGCTCAGGGTTCAGAGCTGGACAGCTCACCTTCCTCAGTGGAAGAGGAGTCAGAGGACTCATACCTCCTGTGTTTTTTGTGATTCCTCTTCCTCTCTCTTTTTAGCCTTTTTAGGTTTTTTTCATCTTTTTAGTGAACTTTGGGAGTGTAAAAGCTTTGCTGTGGCTTCAGTGAGGCCTTTTGCAGCTTGCCCTCCTTGCCCAGAGTCCTCTTGAGAAATCTGTCTCAGAATCCTTTCCACTGAGTCTCATTCCCTCTGGGAAAGTGGGTGGAGAACTCATTGTCAGAGCTTTCCTGGTTGGCCTGGGAGGGGGGCTGATTAGAAGCCTGGCTTTTTTCCCCAGGGCACTCAGGACCCATTTTAAGACTGGCAGGATTCAGGGAGGGGAGTGTTGACCCTGCAAACATCCCCTCTTTGGTGTGCAGGGGGGTCCCTTGGGATCTGCTGAGTTAAGTGGTCAGGGTCTTCCTTGCTTTTGGAACCTCTCTCTTCTCTGCACTAGTGTTCCTGGACCATTTCCCCCCCACTGGAATCCCAGCTGTCTTGGTGGGTAGAGGATCCCACCTGCCTGTCCGACTCACAGCCCTGGGACCTCACAGCGTTAGGGACAGAAGAAGGCTGGGAGCAAGCTGGGCACAACTCACCATCTGCCAAGCCTGGAAAGGCTGCGTAACACATAGAGGACAGCTTGGATTGGATCCAGCGTTCTTTGCTTTGCCATGCCTGTAAGGGCCCCAAGGCAGCATAGCCAGTGAGCCCACCGCCAAGCTGCTGATCTGCTTCCATGAGCTGCAGAGAGAGGAGATGAGCAGCCAAGACATCCAGAATTCTGGGAGATGCTGGGTTGCGGAAAGCTATTTTTAATCTAGCCCAGTTATGGAGAGGCCAAGCCCTGAAGAAACCAGAGAGGAAGAGCCAGACAGAACTAGGCCTGCTCAGAGGGGTCCTTTGAGATCAGCTATGAGTTAGCTAGGGGGGAAGGAGGAGGGATGGGTAAAGCCATCACCAGTGTAATTTAAGCGGACTCACTTTGTTCCTGTGTGAATGGATGGGAGCCCTCGCAACATTAGTGACTTTCTCATAAGGGAAACTACAGTAGTTCATATTGCTGAAAAATAAAGGCAAAGGAGGAGGTGTCTTTCAAGAAGAAAATTAATGATCATGTAAGATATATAGAATCAAGCAAAAAGGAAAGCAAAGTTTTACTATAATAAAACATGAACACTTGCGATGTTTTCTGGACAGCACAGAAAACTGGGAAACAGAGCTGGAAGTTTGGAATGACAAGGAAAGTAAATAGTCTGTCAGAAAGGAGAACCTGCCCCCATGTTGTCTATGTATGGATATAATTGACCACATTTCATCTGAAGGAAAAAGAAAAAGTTGTGGCCAACTTCAAAAGGAAACTGAAGAAAAGTATCTGTAATGATTAATGAATTAACATCACTGAGTAAATGAGCTATTCTGAATGTTTGCCCAGAGGCAGTCATAGGAGAGTTTCCGGAACCATTGTCATTTTTCCTGGAACTCTGTTGCCTTTAAGGACTCCACAGCTGCAAGAATTGTGAGAGCACTTCAGCACTGTCAGTTTCACAACTGATTTTCTGAAGAATTCCTCCTGAATTGGATTTTATTGGTTTCAGCTGGAGAATCTATTCCATCCAGCTAGGAAATACAACATGCCTACTAAGCTACTGCTCAATATTTTTTGCATTGATACTATTGGAGATTAAAATTTGCTGTAAAAGAATCACTTGGGGCCAGATGTTGACCTCAGAGGCATGCACATAGCTTCTACAGAGCCAATGCAGAATTATTTAGCCTTTGAAACTTCTTACAGAATGCAGTTTAAGGAGCCTAGAAGTCTTGCATTAGAATAGGGAGTTCACACTAGTGGTGGTCCCCATTATCATTAACACTGTTTTAGTACCATTCCAGTAGGAAACACAGAATAAATCTCTGCCATTTTATGTTGAAACAAAAGCATTCAGCTTTATTATTGCTATAACTCTAATATATTCTGTATCAACTGTTAGGAGTCAAAAATTCTGTCCTGTCACCATTGTGTTAACTACATATAACACTCTCTTCATTCAAAACTAAACAGGAGAAGATGTAGCTTCGAGTGGAACAGATATCTACTCCTGATCACTGAATTCTGCTGACCTCAGAGTTACCCACATGCCTCTGCTATGATGCTTTACAGAAGCGGCTCAATCCTGCCTTAAGATGCTAAGCTTCAGTAAAGGCAGAAGCTGCATTTGTGTTTCCTTCTTTCTCAAGACAGAAACTTCCAAGTGTTGAAGAAGCTACATGAAGGCCCTTGCTACAGGTAAGTGCTGAGAATGGAAATAGAAATTCATTCAGTTTGACATCCCAAGATTTCTCTTGAGACAAGAACTCAGTAAGGAGTGCAGCATACGCATAAGACCCTGCTGCAGTAATGTCAGTGCTAGTATCAAGGGGTAATGGTGTAGGTATTTTTGTTATACGTATTGTCACTTACTGGCCAATGTATGAATAGTTATTTACTGTTAGAAGCCCTAAGTAACTCCTCACTTAACGTTGTAGTTATGTTCCTGACAAAGGCAACTTTAAGTGAAACAATGCTAAGTGAATCCAATTTCCCCATAAGAATTAAAGTAAATGAGGGGGTTAGGTTCCAGGGAATATTTTTTCACCAGAGAAAAGACTATATATACACACACACACACACACACACACACACACAGAGTTTTAAACAAACAATTTAATACTGATACACAGTGATGATGAGTGTGAAGCTTGGTTGAGGTGGAGGAGTCAGGGGGTGGAGTATTTCCCTTACTGCTGAATGATGAACTAGCAATTGCCTGAGCCCTCAAGGGTTAACTCTCTCTCTACACAAGGCAGCAGGCATGGAGGGAGATATGCGCATTTCCCTTAAGTACACTGCCTTGTTAATTAGATCAGCTTGCTGAGTGGAAGCTGCTGCAAGCTCCTGTCCTGGTCTGTCCCCCCTGCTCTATGGAAGATGGGGTAAGCAGGGAGCAGGAACAGGGGGGAGGGGGACACCCTGACCTTAGCCCCCCATCTTTCTTCCCTCCCCCTGCCAGTAAACAGGAGTCTCGGGGAGCAGCTCCAAGGCAGAGGGCAGGAGCAGCACATGGCAGTGGGAGGAGGGACACAGCTGAACTGCAGGCAGCTGCTGCACAGGGAACTAAGGGGAGGGGGGAGCTAATAGGGGGCTGCCAGTCCACCCTGGTTCCAAGCCCCCACCAGCTAGCTGCAACAGGCTGCTCTTCCTGCAAGCAGTAGACAAAGCAGGTGGTTAGAAGGAAGAATTATACAACTTGAAATGAGCATGTTCCCTAATTGATCAGCAATGAAACAACGTTAACGGGGAGGACTTTAAGTGAGGAGTTACTGTATAGAGCATGCTCCTGCTGGTTGTTGGGGGAGCATATGGGAGTGGAAGGTTTTTCCAAGGAGGTTCAGTAGTTGTCTAGGTGTGCCAGAATAAAAGATCTATTTCAGTTCAAATCTGTTTTGGGTCTCCATATACTACACTAGTGACAAACTGAAAACCACCAGCAGCAAGTTCTACACACTGTGTTAAAATGTAACATTTTTATTGCAAAGAAAAATGCCTGCATATGGAAAGATGAAAAAGTATGATGTAGAGCAGGAGGACAGGATTCAGCACTCAGAGAGAGACTCTTCACTGTAAATGCTACAGAGGATGATAAGAAACATAACATTTTATTGAGCATTTGTGAAGCAAAAAACATATAATTTAATTAGACGTGTGGTGGCATTGGAACAGCCCGGAGCCAAATCCATTGAGGAGCTGGTTAAAGATGTCACACCATTATAACCCCATCAACGATTGTTCAGTGTGGTAAATTTAATCGTTTCTCCTGCCAACCTGGAATGTCTGTGTCAGTTTTTTGTAGCAGAACTGCATTGTTTATCAGAGCACTGTGGGTTTGGAGATACCCCAGACAAGTCTATCCCAAACGACAGCATTTAATGTATCGGTGATGAAAGAATACAGAGATGTGTGTTGACAGAGTCCACCTTAGATTTTAAAAAAGCTCTGGAAACAGCACAAGGCATAGAAGTAGCTGCACTGCATGCTTTGGATTTACAGAGAGGTGCTATGTGGCACGTAGATAGCTAAAAAGCCATGCACAAATTGTCCAACATTCCACACAAAGGAAATGAATCTTTAAATAAACAGAGGTATCCCCTTAAGAACCTGCTTTAAATGTGGGGAGAAACATGACCATATCTCCTGCTCATACAGAGATATGGAGAGCTGGGTTTGCTGAAAGTGAGGTCATCCTGCAAAAACATGCTGTTAAAAACAGACACATGGAAGGGAAAGTGTGGACCACAAGAAGGAGGCTCCCCATATTTTAGAAGAGGAAGATGAGCCAGCAGCTGAGGTCTCTGAGTGAGTCATAGAATCATAGATAAGGCTTTCACCTTATCAGCTTATGGCTACAAATTTTATTATAAACCTGGAAAAGCATTAGGTAATGTAAATGTTACTTACAGCATTCACCAGATAGCCCCCATGCAAGGTACCTCAGCCTACAGAAACCATCCTTCTTATTGAACTATAGTTCACTTCTCTAATCAACACAGCACAGATAAAAAGAGAGACAGAGAGAGACCCATTATTGTGTTATGTGCAGAGAAGGGTTACAAATGGCTAGACAGAGAGGGTAAGCACAGAATTCCAACCTTGTTACTCCCAAAAGGAGTCTCTAAGTGTACAGGATGGTGTTTGGTGATCATACCTCCAGTAAGTAGACATAAAGCATATCCTGGCTTTGTGTGCATGAAGTGATGTGTGGTGGCCAAGAATGGATCAGGAAATTGAGGCTAGATCATAGAATATTTGGGTTTGAAGGGATCTTGGGAGGTCATCTAGACCAATCCCCTGCTTAAAGCAGGACTAATCCCCAGACAGATTTTTACCCCAGATCCCTAAATGGCCCCGTTAAGGATTGAATGCACAACCCAGGGTTTAACAGGCCAATGCTCAAACCACTGAGCTATCCCTCCTCGCCCCACAACATTGTGTGGCTTGCAAATCTAGCCATGATGCTCCACCAAACGTTCTTTTGAACCCATGGGAATGCCCTCAGCAACCCTGAACGAGGCTTCATGTAGATTGGCTTGGTCCACTTATGGGGAAAATGTTTTTAAAAATAATTGATGCTCATTCAAAATGGACTAAGACACACATAATGCCCTCCTCTACAGCCAGGGCTAAAATTGATTAACTCTGACTTACCTTTTCCATTCTTGGATTGCCTGAGACAGTGGTGAGTGATAATGGTCCCAGTTCACTGGTTGTGTGTTTCAGGAAATTATGAAAAAAAGCCAGCGTCAGACACATTAGAACTGCACTAGACCACCCTTCTTCAAATGGCCTAGTGGAGCAGTCAGTGCAAATCTTAAAAGAGAAAATGAAGAAGATGGCATATGCTAGCATAGAAGCCAAACTGGCCAGACTTCTTTTCCAGTATTGCATGACCCACACTAGAAAGTCACCTGCAGAACTCTTAATGAGAAGGAAACTAAGAACTCTTTAAATCCTAATGAAGCTGCCAACGTGAGGGAAAAGAAGGCAGCACAAAAGTTAAATTACAATGTACTAGCATCACCAAGAACATTAGGTGCAGGTAACGAAGCACATGCTTTTAATTTTTACAGTGGCCCTCGCTGGTTATCAGGTTGCATCACAGCACAGGAGGTACCACTTTCTTGGGTGATTGATTTACCAGATGGGAAGCATAGTCTAGACATCATAATCAGGTGTTAGAGGCATTATGTTAGACCCGCAGCAGGGGCCTCCCTACAGGATGGGGGAGCAGGCAGATACCAGACACAGTGTTGGTATATAATACTCTAAGTACTCTTTATTGCTTAAAAAATAAAACCTAATTCACTCCACATTCATACCCCAAATATACTACACCAGAGTCCCCAGATCAGAATGAAGTCCTGATGGCCAGGTGAGGTTCAGTCGGATCAGATCAGATGTGGGGAGCCAGCAGAAAGACCACATCTATGTCCAAACAGGGCTCTGGGTTGTTGAAAGACTCCAAATTGCAAATGTGTGAAGCCTCCATTTATAATACACTTCATGGCATCATTAGTCTTTTGTCTCTGTTGTCTGGGCCTTTCACCCACAACTCCAAGGAGGCAGTTCCAGGCAGGCCACCATGATCCAAGGCATGCCATTTCCTCCAATTCTTATACTTTTTTTATAGCAGTCCAGCTGGTATTATTTCCTTATCTGCTGATTCTTTATATATTTCCCAGGGACATAAAGTTGTTTTGTGCAAATAGTTCTTGACCACTTGAAATCTTAAGTTCTCACTTCAGTTGCCAACATGCAACGCACATACTTATGTCAAGCATATTCCATCCACATTAGGCCTTGATGGCCTATAACATTACATGGATATATATGTATATATATCCCTACAATTAGACGATCCAGTTGCTACATCCAGAAATAGTGAGATTCCTGAGGACCCCATACCGACCAATACAGCAGACGTGGAAGTTAAGCCTGCAGAAATGGTTTTATCATCAGAAATCACTCGTTGCTGATCAAAGACCACAGGTAACTCCACTGCACTGTTCCAGAAGATCTCCCAAACCTAGAGTCAGACTGGGCTTAGTAAGGCAATTATGCTTGAGTTGCCAGAATAATCCCTTGTAATGGCCTGAGGATGAGGAAAGTCTACCCCAACCTCTTAGTTAAGATTTTTTTTTGTTATGTTAATATTTTAAGTTGATAATTACTAATGGGGAGGTGTGTATTGTTGCAAGTATTTTCATTATGCTGTTGCCACCTGGTGCCCAATGTGAGATTAGTTATTTATTATTAGAAGCCCTAAGGCTGTACTGAGCATGCTCCAAGGGGCTGGGGAGGATGGTGGGGAGTGAGGTAATTTTGCCAAGATGGAGGCTGATTAATTGTCTAGGTGGTGAACCTAGGGTTGCCAACTTTCTAATCACACAAAACCAAACACCCCTGCCCCACCCCTTTTCTAAGGCCTCTCCCCACCCCATGCCTTCTCTGAGGCCCCACCCCATGCTCACTACATCACCCCTCCCTCTGTTGCTCAATCTCCCCCACTCTCATTCATTCGCTCATTTTCACCAGGCTAGGGCAGGGGGTTGGGATGCAGGAGGGGGTGAGGGCTCCAGCTGGGGGTGTGGGCTCCAGGGTGGGGCCAGAAATGAGGGGATCAGGGTGCAGGAGGTGGCTCAGGGATGGGGCAGGGGGTTGGAGTGCAGGCTGTGGGGTGGGGCTGGGTATGATGGGTTTGGGGTGCAGGAGGGGTTTCTGGGCTGAGGGATGGAGATGAGGAGTTTGGAGTGTGGGAGGGGGCTCCAGGCTGAGGCAGGAGTTGAGGGGCAGGAGGGAGTATGGGCCCTGGGCTGGCAGTGCAGATTCCAGGGTGGGGCCATAAATGAGGGGTTTATGGTGTGGGGGGGCTCAGAGCTGGGGCAGGGGTGCGGGAGGGCATATGGGGTATAGGCTTCAGGAGGGAGTTTGAGTGCTGGAGTGGACTCAGGGCTGGGGCAGGGGGTTGAGGTGTGGGAGGGGGTGCAGGCTCCAGGAGGGAGTTTGGACTCAGGAGAGCGCTCCATGCTGGGGCAAGGGGTTGGGGTGCAGGAGAGGGTGAGTGCTCCAGGCAGCACTTACCTCAGGGGATCCCGGGAAGTGGCAACTTGTCCTTCGGTTCCTAGACAGAGGGGCTTCCAGGTGGCTTTGCTCTGTGCATACTGCCTCCACCCACAGGCGCCGCCCCCACAGCTCCCATTGGCTGCAGTTCCTGGCCAATAGGAGGTCCGGAGCCAGTGCACAGGCAGGACAGTTGGCTCCAACCCTTTCCCTCCCTCACAGTTTCTTCACCTTAACTTCACTCCACACCTGCACCTCTTACCCTCTTCTCCCCTTCCCTTCATTATCCCCCCGTTCCCTTTACTTTTCTGTCTAACCTCCACACACACCCAAAAAGGAACAGGTGACATGTTCTTCAGTTCCTAGGCAGAGGGGCGGCCAGGTGGCTTTGCGCAGAGCACACTGCCTCTGCCCACAGGCGCCACCCCCACAGCTCCCATTGGCTGCAGTTCTTGGCCAATGGGAGGTCCAGACCCGGAGCACAGGCGGGAGCAGCGTGCATATCACTGCATGTCACTGCTTTCGGGAGCTGCACAGAGCCAAGTAGGGAGCCTGACAGCTCTGCCAACCGGACTTTTAATGGCCTGGTCAGCGGCACTGCCCAGAGCAGCCAGGGTACCTTTTTGAACCAGACACTTGGCAACCCTAGGTGAACCTGTACCGGAATAACAGATCCCCTTTTGAATCAGTTTGGGGCCTTCATATACTACACAAGCTCACTCAATGAACATCTGCCTCTGCCCAGGTATGGTCTCTGGTCTGACACAAATATATACTGGATTCAGGTGGTGTCTCACCTTATCCCCAACCACCATATGGCCTTGCAGAAAAATTGCAGAGAAATCAGCCAGACTCCAGTTAGAGCAGCTACAGAAGCTGCTAAAGAAGGGACTGCTGTGTTGAGTGGGATGGGATAAAATGGGGTGCAACCAGGACCACCCCTCCCTTCTGGATCCAGAATTGTGCTGAAAAGATGCCCGCATGCACATGGGGGAAACTGGGACCCTGGTGGTACCTCCTCTCTGCCTATGTGGCATTGAGGAAAAACTACAGAGAGGAGTCAGCTGGAGCAGACCAGCCACAGGAGGGACCTTTGACCATTCAGAGAACTTCTTACAGTACTGACTGGACTTTCTCTGCCCTACTACTGTGTGTTGGTACAATGTGCCTACCACAATGGGGCCCTGTTCTTGGCTGGTCCTTAGGCACTACCATAACACACTTGATTATTAAATGTTAAACAGCATCAATAAGTAAATAGCATGGGCCGGATCCTCAACAAATCTCAGGTGTTCTCAAACTTCATTGTACTGCGACTCCCTTCTGACAACAAAAATTACTACATGACCCCAGGAGGGGGAACTGAAGCCTGAGTCCCGCTGGCCTGGGTGAAGGGGTCAAGGCCAAAGCCTGAGCCCCGTGGCCCCAGTGGGGGAGCCCAAAGCCAAAGGGCTTCAGCCTCAGGCAGCTTAGGAGCCCCACCACCCAGGATTGAATCCCTCAGGCTTTGGCCCCAGGTAGTTGGGCTTGCGCTTCAGTCCCAGAACCCAGCAAGTCTAAACCAGCCCTGGTGATCCCATTAAAATGGGCTCATGTCCCACTTTGGGGTCCTGACCCACAGTTTGAGAACCGCTAGTCTAAGTTAATGAGGAAAAGAATAGTGGCACAGCTGAATGCAATCAGGATCTAAAAGTCACTTAGCAGATTCAAATAGATCCAACTGAAAAGGATGGTGCCCTGTACGTGGAATTCACTGATAAAAAGCTTCGTTAACATGGAGTTAAGACTGCATGGTAGTTTCTCAGACCTTTTCTTGAGTTCAGCAAAACTGAAGCCTTTGAAAATCAGGAAATGCAGAGTTCAGGTTTGTGCCAACACAATCTTAATTCTATCCCCTCAGAGCTGGAAATAGTTACTAGGAATTATTTGGATGCTCTTCAGCAGCATTCACTAAGTTAGGTGTAGCTGTATTGTATTACAGCATCTCAGCAAAGCTGTGATTGTGTTATGAGGGGATCGGGGGGGGGGGAAGCTGCCCTTCTGTAGGAGAGATCTAAACCCATTTCCTGCCCCCTTAAAGGATCAAAGGAAAAAGGTGCATGTGTAACTTGAGGGATCCAGTATGCATAATTTCAGTGCTGAGTTCTGTAGGTTGTTTTAATGGCAGAGTACAAGCATCTCCTTGCCGTGGGGATTCTCACTGGTGAGATGGGAGATGAAAGTAGTCTGTTGGTTTAAATGATAGGCGCATAGAAATATAGTGTCAGATGGCATCCTGTGCAGAAGGGTGAAGGGGTTGTAAAATCTAGCAAGTGGAGTGTTGTTTCTATGGAGTAGGGTATGTCTACACTTGGAGTTGGGAGTCTGGTTCAAGGAGCTATCCCAGCACTAGCTTTGATCAAGCTAGCATGGTAAAATACAGTGTAGCCATGGGGGCACAAGTAGTGGGAAGGGATAGCCACCCCGACGACTCGTACGTACTCAGGGGAACTAGCCCTTCCCACCACTCATGCTGCTGAGATTAAACTCTATTTTTAACATGGTAGCTCGATCAGAGCTAGCTCTGGTATGTTTCCTTGACCTGGGAGTCAGACCTCCAGCTCTAAGTGTAAACATGCTCCTGCTTCTGGGAGCGGCATGGGACCAGAGCAGGCTGGGAGCCTGCCTTAGCCCCGCTATGCCACCAACCTAAACACAAAGCAAAGATGTTAGACTCTGTCTAAAATTTCTTCCCAAATGCAAGTAGTATATAGTAAGCACTTATGTGATTCTCTTTGAAGACAAGTTAGCAACTTTATACAGGGTCTAAACACTTACTTGCTAACAAGATGGGTCAACAGAAGAGCCCTGCCACCCTGTTAACAATGTGTTCAGTACAATTAACGCTGTCATTTATAATTTTCTTTCCAATGTATACCTTTAATAAACAAGAAAATAATTCTCAGAAAAAGAGGTTACATTATTTCTAGTATATTTCTTTTGAATATATAGCACATCTGCTTTAGTTCTGGGAGCCTGGTTTTTTTTTGTTTGTTTGTTTTTTGTTTTTTAAAGAATATGAAAATCATTATTAAATGTAGATCCAAATACAAGCACCAGAACCTGTGCATAGTAGAATACTTTTAACTGAAGGGTAAATCCTGCCTCTTTCTATGTTTGAGAGGGCTGCAATGAGTTCCATGTTGGTTAGTTTTGCCAGAAAGCCACATACAACTCTTCTGAGTATACAGACACATTCTAATCCAGCTGCAAATAATTGGCTGAGTCAGGGTCTGGCCTATCCTCAAAGCCTAATATGCATATGAGATACCTTTTTCCTAGAAGCTCACAGCCTTGATCTTGCAAGCCTTTCACTGGTGCCTACAAGTAGACATCTGCACTGAAGATAATGGGGCCCTTTGTAAGCACAGGAGTCCACCTGCATGAAACAACTTGAAGGTAGTACTTAAAGAGGAGGGATGTGGACTTGCAAGGGGTTGTAGAACCTGCAAAACACAAAATAAAACATTGAGCAAGGTCACTGTAGAGTGCACTTTAGTACTGTCTTATTGAAGCTGCTGCTCCCAGATTATGATATGCCCCCCACCCCCACGCCCCACCACACAAATACACACACTTTTTTTCAGGCCACTTTAAGCATTATTTGCAGGATCAGGGTCTCAGACAGTAATGGCAGTGAAAATATGGCTACATCAGAACCAATATGCTTACATAAAACATATTCCTCTTGCCCCTTATCTGGAGCGGGCGTGACATTTATTATTATATTAGCAAAATGCAGTGACTGAAGCAAACCACAAGATTTATAGTATTAGCAAATTCAAATGCAAAGAAAATCAAAGTATAAGAGAACATTTTCTGGTTATTTTGAGATTATCTGAAGTCAATTAAGCATGAAATTAACAGTTTATTTGAATTTGGTATAACTGTAAACCACAGAAGCTTGAATTAAAATTTGGTGATTGGTGGGTTTTGTGGATTCATCCAAAGAATTTATGGAAACAGTTTATATCCAGATTTGCCTTGTGCAGTGGAAATAACTCAGCAGGCACCATTAGAGTACACAGGCTAGCAGCATACAGGCCTGGGCAGCTTTGGGATACGAGCAGTAGTGGTGCTCTCTCTGTCTTTGTTACCCTCAGGAGTAAGATATTAGCTAAACATGGTATCAGTATTCAGTGTCAGTCCTCTATGCTACTAGATTTATGCAACCAAACAATTTCCTCCTCATTTCCCCAATCCCCACTAGTTATTCTCACTATGTCTGGTGTTGTGTAGGGTTCCCAGCCCTTCTGGTTTCACTGGGAGTCTCAGGCTTTATCTCCCAGAGGCTACTGAAGCCAAACTGGGAGATTTTAGGCCACAAAAAGTCTGGTGGTGCAGTAGGGTAAGGCAGGCTCCCTGCCTGCCCCTGCTCCATGCTGCTCCTGGAAGCAGCTAGCACATCTCTGCAGCCCCTGTGGTGGAAGCCCAGGCGATCTCTGCACATGTCCTATGGAAAGTGAGGAGAATTTGTAATCTGAAGTCACATAAGTGCTTTTGAAAATCCCCCAAAGACAGACAAATTTGGGAAGGGAACTGCAGCCAATGGGAGCTCCAGAGGCGGTGTCTGCAGGCAGAGGCAGCACATGTAGCCCCCTGGCCTCCCCCCAGGGGCTACAGGGATGTGCCGGCCACTTCTGGGAGTAGCATGTGACCAGAGCAGGCTGGGAGCCTGCCTTAGCCCCCCTGTGCCACCAGCTGGAGTCCACACCTGTCGCCCCCTCCCACACTCCAACTCTCTACCCCAGCCCTGAGTCCTCTCCCAGAGCCAGAATCCCAACCCCCTTCCTGAACCCCAACCCTCTGCCCCAGCCCTGAGCCCCCTCCCAGAGCTAGCACCCCAAACCCCCTCCTACACCCCGAACCTCCTCCTGTACTCCAAGTCCCAGCCCTGAGCCCCCTCCCAGAGCTTGCATCCCACACCCCCTCCTGCACCTCAACCCCCTGCCCCAGACTCAGCCCAGAGCCCCCTCCCACACTCCTAACCCCTTGGTCCCAGCCCAGCAACCGTACTCCCTCCTACACCCCAATCCCCTGCCCCAGCCCAGTGAAAGTGAGTGAGGGTGGAGGAGAGTGAGCGACAGAGGAAGCTGGGATGGAGTGAATAGGGCAGAGCTTTGGGGAAGGGGCAGGGCAGTGGATGAGGCAAGGGTGTTTGGGTTTGTGTGATTAGACAGTTGGCAACCCTAGAGCTGTGACTGGAGCCGTGCACAAGCAATCCAAGCAGAAGTAAGAGTGTAGTGCCTAAAACTTTAGAGGAGCAAGTCTGGCATCTTAAATTTCACTTTTCACAGTGAATACATTGACAATGGTACCTCTGTATGTTTTAGCTGCAGCTGCTGCCATTGTGGCCTTCAAAATCCCCTCCCTCCTCACCCACCAAACACCTGAACCAGATAAGGAGGAGAAAAAAAGAGGACTCAGGCTGACGTGTTCAATAATATCCTGCAAACCAGTGCTGCATCAGACCATGAACACAGAGCCTGGAGGATGGACATTGCTGACAACCTGGAGAAGGAAAGAGCAGAGAGGAGAAAGGTCCAGGAGTCCTAGCAGGAAAAGGAGAGGGAGATGCACTGGGACATAATGGGGCTTCTCAGGCAGCTAACAGAGATGCTGCAGACACTGGTGGACCTGCCGGTTTCAACAACCCCAGGTTTGCTTCCCTCTGCAGTCCAGAGAACTCAGTATCGGGAACTCCTTATATCCCTTGCAACACATGGCATCAAGACTCACTGCACTACCCTTACCACTCTGCCCTGGGGGACATTATAGACAATCACAGCTTCACAAACACAGACCTGTGAAAGCCACAGTTGGTGTATGGGTAGCTGAAATGGACATGAATGTTCTTTCCCCTTCCTAAGCTCTGTTCTATTGATTTACTAATTTTTAATGTTTTTGTTTTAAAATTGCATGAGCTTTTTTGCACTGATTTTGTTACACAATAAAATTTTATTATTTGGAACATAATTTCTCTTTATTAGTTCACAACATATGCTGCTGAGTGCTCAGCTGTTCTGAAAGCAACCAAATAACTGTTACTGCACAGTGTCACACAACTCATAGGGATCAGTCACAAACTAAATAATAGATGTATAACAATGTTATATTCCTACATGTACAGCAATCACCACAAATTCCTACCAGGCCAGAAAACAGCAGAGCCAGACAGAGCGCACTACAGCACCACACAATACTCTGGCTCACTGTTAAAATGGTCTTTCGACGCCTCCCTGAGCCGTATAGCTCCACGCTGACCTCTTCTAATAGTCATTGTATCTGGCTGCTCTAATTCAGCAGACAGCTGCTCCACCTTTGCCCTCCACCCTGGCAGAAACTTTCCCCCCTTTGCTTCATAGATATTATGCTGGACACAGCAGACAGCTATAACCATTGGGATATTTTTCTCACTGAGGTCCAATTTTGTGAGTAAACAATGCTAGCAACCCTTCAAATGACCAAAGCACATTCAACTGTCATTCTGCACCTGCTGAGCTGGTAGCTGAATCATTCCTTCGTGCTGTTCAGGTGGTCAGTGTATGGCTTCATGAGCCAAGGTTTCAAAGGGTAGGCTGAGTCCTCCAGAATCACTACTGGCATTTCAGCACTCCCCATGGTAATCCACCAATCGGAAAAGAAAGTTCCTGCTTGTAGTCTTCTGAACAGTCCTATGTTCTTAAAGATGTAAGCATCATCCACCTCTCCTGACCAGCCCACACTGATATCGATGAAGTGTCCACGGTGATCCATCAGTGCTTGCATGACCATAGAAAAGTAGCTCTTTCTGTTAACCTACTCAGCAGCAAAGTAGTCTGGTGAAAATAGGGATATGCATGCCATCTACTGATCCACTGCAATTCAGAAACCCCATAGCTGCAGAGCCATCCACTGTGTCCTGCATATTGCTAAAAGTCAGTCTTCTATAGCAGGAAATGATTAATGGTCCTGCACAGTTGCATGACAACAGACTCCACAGTGAATTTCAGATTAAGACTAGAAATAAGTTGAAAATTTTTAAGTGAAGGTACTTAGCCATTGAAATAATTTTACAAGGGTCATGATAGAGATTCTATCACTTGAAGTCTTTACACTGGGACTTGATGTCTTTGTAAAAAATATGTCATAGCTCAAACAGAAGTTCTAAGCTTGATGCAGAGATTATTGGGTGAGGCTTGATGGCCTGTGTTGTTAGGCAGGAAATCAGGTTAGAGGATCATAATGGTACCTCCTGGCCTTAAAAATCTATGAATACCTCAATATAACAAAACACATCAAGAATGATTTAATAGTTTGTTGCAATTTGGCTAAAGAATGTGGTAAACAGACAACATTATGTTTCAGTCTTAACTGGTAAGTTCCTTGCTTTTCATTATATGTTTAAAATGATTTCAATTGGGCAAAGAGAAATTCTATTTTCTTCTTCTTTTCATTAGACACAATACAGTTAAGGAAAAATTATTTATACCTAAGAATAAAGGGATTGGGTTCCAAGCTTCAATAAAATATTGAAGAGAAAAAGTTCTACCGTCATTTGTAAATATTTTGGGCTGTATTAAAATAGCTTTAGGAAATAAAGGCAAACTTCCACTCTCAGAATGACAAACAGAGCTCCCACTTAAGTCATTGGGAACTGATCATGTACATCCAAGGGCAGAATCTGGCTATGAGTAATTGTCAGTTGTTTTAAAAGAAGCAGTGGAGTTTGCACTAAAAGGAGCAAAAAACATTGAAACCAGAAAAGAAAAATTTCTTCCCCCATCAAAATGAAAACAATTCAACTGATTCCCATCTCAATTTAAGATACAAACATATTCCTAGGTTGAAGGCTTGTGTGCTAGATTTAATACTGGAATGATTTTTTCCCCCACTGTTGAGTTCCAAATTCTAAAATAGAGTTTTATAATGGAAAAGCTGATCATTAGTAGTATCATTCCGAAAGGTTCACTGCATAATATTGTAATAATGCTGCAAAAGTACATGCAACCAATATGACAGAGTCGTTGTGAAAGTACTGAATCTCAAAATAATTTGAACTGTGAACAGAATCTTGAGCATTTGTTTTACTGGCATCACTTTCCCAATAAGTGGACTCCAAAGTTGCAGAAAACAATAAATAGATAAGCACTTTCATTGAAAGCATTAAATTAACCAACCGGGTATTAGACTTTGTAATGTGGAGCAATGAAGTGCTAATGAAGACCATGTGTGAGTGATAATGGGGACCATGTGATAAATCTGGCTAGCAGAGTGAAAAGGAAATGCTATGGAGGAAGAAACCAGAATTTCATGCCAATATGAGTGACAGAGTAATGAGTGAAGTTTTGCAATTGGAGCAGGCCAGTGGGACAAAAGAGAGCTCAGATCCCAGTTCAGTCAGGCATTTAAGTAGGCACTTAATACCATCCCCATTCAGCAAAACACATAAGTATGCGCTTAAAGTAAAGATGGTCTAGAATCTGATAATACTTAGTCTCGCCTTGAGTGCAGGGGACTGGACTAGAAGACCTCTTGAGGTCCCTTCCAGTCATACACTTCTATGATTCTATCTACTTAAGTCCCATTGATGTCAATGGAACTTAACACATCCCTAGAGATCAATATGTACTTAAGTGCTTTGTTAAATAAGGATGGCCTGCTGGATCAGGGCTTCAGTGCCTTGATATTTGATGCCAAGCTAACCCTGCAACCTCTTAGCTTTCCAGATCCTTCCAAGTGGATCTCAGTTATACAAGGACCAGACCTAAGCTTCTATGACCTTACTGTAATATACATAGATATCATTGACCCTTTGCTACTGAAATTTATATCTAACCATTTTGTTTATATTTTGTTCAGACAATTCTCTTAAGGAAAAAGGAAAAGAAGAAAAATATGAATACAAAACAAAAAAGAAGATACAACATATAGGAGCGCATGAGCAATTTAAGTATCTTTCTATTTACTGAAGTCTTCAAGTGGAAATACAAGAATCAATTCAAACCAGCTAATAAATATTTATCTTTGAAAATAGTTTGTTATATTTATAAAAAACACACAGCATATTACAAAATCATTCAAAAGTTTTCAACCAATGATTATGCATGTTGTTATAAACATCAAGTTCCTCTATGCCTGAATACTCCCATCTTATCATAAATATGAGCTGGTAGAAAATCACTTTAACAGTAGAAAATACATTTCTTCTTGTCACCAAATCATCTTAATTTAGCTGGGAATAATACCAAAATGTTAATTTTAACTGGTTCAAATACAGAATACAACAACATTACTATTGCTATGATCTTGAGCTCCTAGATCAACAGGAGAAACAGGTTTGTTTTTTCTATTTTTAAATTAAGATAGTTCAGTTTTACATGCAACTTTTACAACTTGCTCCTAGTTTACAGTGAATGAAAAAAACCCAATATACCATAGAAGTACCACTGGCAGTTGCAGCTATAAAGTCACTAATGACTTTGACTATTTCTTCCATTTAAAGATGCTGTTCTCATGCAGCTAAATGACAGATTTGGCGCTTACAGTAAAAATGCCTCCAAAATTATTGCTTTGTTGTCTATGTATTTCAGTGAACTTGAACAATCAGTTAGGCACTACTTTCCATACTTACCTGATAAACATCCGGTGGAGTGGAGGGGTCGTAAAGATGCCCTAATGGGGCAGCTGAGGCCTTCTCCAGAGCAGTGGAACCCCTGGATGGCATAGTCAGCTTTATGCAACCCCATGTGCGTGAGCAGAGGGCACATCACCAGAGTGCTGTGCTCCAGTGATGCCTTGGGGCTATCAGTCAGAAAAAATTGTGCATCAAAAAGTGGTCTCGAAGAAAAACAAAACAAAGTTCTTTATTCAAATGTACTAAAAGAGGGAAAGAAGAAAAACAGTAGCTTAAAAAAATAGTTAGCCTTACACATGCTGCTTCTTTTGCCATGAGACTCTTTTATGTTTTAGACTGGAGACCATTACTGGTCGGCATTTCCTGCAAATGCACTGAGGAAAAGGCACAGCAATACAGTATTTCTCCCATAGATGTGTTAACATCTAAGAGACTTACAAAGCGGCTAAAGTTCAGTTTCCAGTTAAAATGTTCTCAATGTTTGTTACAGATTTTGGACGGAATCAAATCTTCCAAAGTGCTTTCGCATTTCCGTTTGCACCTTTACTGTGGCAAACCGCATCTGAGATAGGTAAATAATTTAAATATCGGAAGGATTTTGTGTTTTAGTTTAATCTGTTTATTAATTACGAAAAGCCTTGTCTTCTCTCTTTCCCCAGCAAGCTGGTAGTCATCATTACCATCCCTCTAATCTGCTGCCCTAGCACAAATACAAAACAGGTTCTTATGGAATCTCAAACACTACTAATACGTCCTGCCACTGACCACAGAGGAACAATAGTAGACCAGTGATATAGGGGGTGGGGGGGATAGGAGGAGGGGAAATGACTCTATTTTCTCTCTCCTTCTGTGCCTGTATCTGAAATATACCTAGCCCCAAAGCTATTATTTATAGTTATGAGGTGACAGCTGAGAGCTAGCAGTCTGGTGAGTGGAAAAATGTTTGCCATTATTCTTTCTAGAGATATCCAATCCACATATGGATGATCAACAGCTATTCATACTGGGCAAAGGGATGTAGCTAATCAACTACAGTACTCGGTGGTGAGAAAAGAAAAGATACCTCCTTTTGCGCAAATTAAGACTCATTTACACAAGCTCTATTTTCAGGATTATTCCAAATAGAAGTGAACTAACTTAAAAAAAAATACTATAGACTCAGAGCTCAATAAAATGATATAGAAACATTTTCAAAATCATTTTGCAAATATTTTTTGTCTACATTTCAAAGATTTTTAAAAAATTGACCACGGGACTACCTGATTGAAAGACAGCAAACGGTTATCATGACACATCCGACAACAGTTCAAAAATTTTCAACTAGATTTAAGCCACAGTCATTTGATATTGGGGACTTAGAAAATCCAAACCTCAACAGCTTAAATCTGCCTACAAGTGGACTTCTTTCATTAAGCTAACCCTGTGGTCTTTGTCATAGAATTTCAAAGAATCCAACTGCCTGGATCATTCTCATACACTGAACAGGACTTTCCCAGGAGATGAGTGAAGAAAGTGATCCTATGATCTGATGTGGTGGCAGTCTCATGAGTCACAACTCAAGCCCTTGACTCGAGCACAGCAGAAATCTCTGCAGAACTTCTCTCAGCAGGCAGGCATACGAGGAATCTTGTGAACATGTCACAGAGTGTGAAGAGGGTATGAAAAGACGGAAAACAGATAAGAGAAGTACTTTTAAAGTGTACAGTCAACACCAGACCTTGCTGAAGTGAGATTAAAATAACTTCCAAGCCAAGCAATAATACTCGCTCTGAGCCACAACTTTCTCGTACACAAAAAAAAAAGTGCAGAGAAAAACTAATACAAAACAATCTGCTATCTTGAGTCACGAAAAACTGATTGCACTATCCGTTGTAGGGAGGAATTAGAGGTGATGCCAAAGGGGCAGAACTATGCTCTTCTAATCACACACAGCTTGATGATCCACAGCAAATCCTGGCCCTAACCTCACGGGTCTTGAGACATGTGCATATTCGCCCTCAGATAAACATGTCCAAGGCCCCACAGGGCCTTTCCAGTAGCAGGTGAGCAGCTGGAGACTGCTCACACTCCCAGCACCCTGAGGGGCCAGGAAATTGATGGCACAGGAGCAGCTACGTCAGCCATATCCCACATGGGGATTCTCCTACCAAAGTGGGAGTCTTCTGACAGTCAGTTAAGATGGATTTCCAACTGCTTTGCACCACCAGAGCAGCATGAAGCAGACAGCGCTGGGACCAAAATCTGGCCCTATGTGTATTAGAAATTATATCCCCATCCCATGTGCAACATTACATATGCCATAGCAGAAGGAGAATGCTGAAAACATTTTCCTTCAAGTGACTTTCCCCATTTCTCTGAAGCTGTTTCACAGTGACATCAAAGCTGAAGCACATGGCAAAACCCTGGAACTGAACTAAATGGCAAAGCAAAGGAACCATGAACAAACAGCCCATAAATCATTAAGGTGAAATTGGGTCCATACTTCAACATGGAAGTCAGAAACCCTTCCAGTGCTAAGAGGAAACCACAAGCAGAGAATCAGGGTCATCCACACACAGAGCAAGAAGCTCTTCCCTGAGCACTGCAGACTAGATGGGAACATTTGGAAGAAACACAAAGCCCAGCCCAAAGGTTCACCGGCATTTCCATCCCCGAGATCCTGGGGTATCATGCAGAATGCCTGCTACTCCCCTGACTTGGATACCTTCCTTCTTCCCACATATCTTGCTATGCAATCTTCACAGTGTTCCAGCCAGAAGGTGTGGACTATCCTCAAGAATCCCTGGTCTGGTTTAACCTGTTTCTCCCCACTGTTCAAAGAAAGAGCTAAATAGGCTTCATAAAGAACCTCTCTGTTATTTTAAATGCTCAATCAGAGCTGAAATCAGTTGTGGTGGGACTATGTTTCTGCCCTGCCTGCAAAGAGCTGAAAATTACTAAGGGACTGAGGTGCAGAGGTCATAGCAAAGAGGCAGGTGGCAGCAGAAAGTAGCTGATAGCCAGCAAACCAGTGGCTGGTGAGTTGGTGAGCAGAATGAATGGCTGGCAAGGCAAGGAGTGGCTGGCAGGGTGGCTAGGCATTGAGGTGCAGCTGCTGGCGGGATAGCCAGCCAAAGCAAGTGCTCACATGGCAGAACAAGCAAGGTGCCTTCTTCCCCAGGTGGGAGGTGAACTCACACAAATGTGCCCCTGAACTCTGGATTCTCTCTGACCAAGGACAACCACTGTGAGTGGGGTATGGTGAGGGATCAGAGAGGAGCATAGAAAAGGAACAGTTAGTTGTAGAACTCAAGAACATGAGACAGAAGGCTCTGACCCGCTGGGTGGGTGTCCTGCTCACAATTTTATGATTATGAATCCTGCTTGTGGCATTTTCCCTAATTAATGTCGGGTGACTTCCCTCCTTTCATTAAAAGTTTCTTTTCTACACTCAGACTCTGTGCTTGTGAGTGGGGAAGTATTGCCCCTCAGATGCACCCAGGGGTGACGTGTAATTTTCCCAGATTACTGGGTGGAGGCTCAAGCTGGTTCTGTGTTGTATCGATGGAAAGGAACCTCTAGTTATTGAGCCCGGCCCTGGTTGCTGCCAGCACCACCTGGCAGAAGGGTAGAGTCAAGGCTGGAAGAGAGAGGCAGGTTAGGGTCCCTCCTTTCCAGCCCAGATAGAGGTTTGGCAATTATTTGCAAACAACATGCAAAACTGGTCAAAAATCCTGGTGAGGGTTGTTTGTTTGTTTGTTTGTTTGGGGATGGGTTTTTTTTAGCATTTTGTTAAAACTCAAAAATGAGATAATTTTTATGACAATTTTTTCTATAACAAAACAGTCCCTTTTCAAATGAAGATAGAGCAAAAAATATAATGTAAAAATATGTAATTCATGCTTTTAAATGAAAAAAATAATTGTTTCATTGAAATGTTGCATAAGGCAAAAAAGTTGTGAGGGATGCAAGATATTGTGAAAGGAAATGGCAAAGCTTTTCTCACAGCCCTACAGAGCACTCACGTACACCATCAGCTGCCTCTCCCCCTACTTATAGCCTAATAAGCCACTCCTAGGCCTTCATTAGTAACAACATAATATACTAAACCAGAAATAGCATCTTGACGTGGGAGTAACACTCTGTGGACGCTGAGGACATTGCTACAGAAACACAGACCCCATTGTTAATTATTTCTTTTAGCAAACTCCCTTCACAGCCTGAGTTTAGCACTGTGTTCTATTGTGAAGAAACCACTAGCGCTAGTACTCTGAGGGTACGTCTACACTGCATGATTATTTCGAATTAGCTTAAACCGATATTACAAAACAGATCTAATAAAATCGGTTTAGCGCGTCCACAGTGGGATCACGAAATCGATTGTTTGCGTCCATGGTCCAAAGCTACCATCGATTTCAGGAGCGGTGCACTGTGGGTCGCTGTTCCTCAGCTATCCCATAGTTCCCACTTCCGGGTTGAGAGCACAGTGCCTGATGGGGCAGAAAACATTGCCCCGGGTGGTGCTGGGTACAGCCTCACCCCTCCCTTTGTGAAGGCAGCAGACAACCCTTTGGCGCCTTTTTCCCGGAGTGCATTGAGCAAACGCCATAGCACAGCAATCATGGACCCTGAGATCACAAACGGTATCCTGACCGTTGTCAACACCTCGCGTACTCTCTGCCAGCAGCATTCAGTACACAGAGGGTGACATTTACAGTACTCAAGGAATTACTTCTCTTTCACGTGCTGGGACGGGGGGGGAAGAGACTGACGAGCTGTTCCGTGAACCACGCAAGACACCGTGTATTAAGCTACAGACATTGGGCGCTCAGCCAAGAATGCAAATAGTTTTCAGAGACTGCTGTGGAGACTGGTAGCTGTAGTCCTCATTACCCCCTCCCTCCCTCCATGAGCATCCGTTTGAGTCTCTGGCTTCCCGTTACGGTTGTCACGCACCGCTGTGTATCCTGGAGTTTATTTTTCAAACGCTTTGGCATTTCCTGTTCTTTAACGGAGCTCTGATAAAACAGATTTGTCTCACCATACAGCGATCAGATCTAGTATCTCCCGTAAGGTTCAATGCAGGAGCTACTTTTGCATTTGAACTGCATCGCCACCCGTGCTGATCAGAGCTGGACACGTGAAAGCAGGAAATGTCATTCTAAAGGTCTCGGGGCTTTTCCTGTTTACCGGCACTCCGCATCCGAGTTCGGATTGCGGACCAGAGCGGTCAGTGGTGCACTGTGGGATACCTCTAGGAGGCCAATAATGTCGATTTCCGTCCACACGAACCCTAATCCAAGTTATCACTTTCGAATTTAGCGCTACTCCTCTCGTCTGGGAGGAGTTCCGAAATCGATTTAAGGAGCCGTTTAACTCGATATTAATGACGACGTCATGTGAATGGGTACAGCGTTAAATCGGTATATCGGCCATTAAACCGATTTAAAGTCGCAGTGTAGACCTGGCCTGAAAGTGACTTTTAAATCAAATGCATCAGTTATAGGGTATTTAGCACTGTTCTGCAAAGGGTGGTAAATGGAGGTGTCATAAATATCTGACTTTATCATCTGTTGACTCATAATCCAGATGTCAATGGGATATAAATCATGTAAAGCATGTTTCCAGATTAGGCAGGTCTGATTATATCACTATCTTTCTAGTGAACCAGAATATTTTTATTTAGGATTAGGAGTGCCCTCTGCTGGTGAAATCCACAGGTGAAATCCTGGCTTCACTGAAGTCAATGGCAAAACTCCTATTGACTTCAATGGGGCTAGGTTTTCACCCTAGTTATCCTACAGAATTTGAGCACTGTCTTGTTCATTAACAGCTATAGTTGTCAAATTGCTTCAAGACAATTGCCCTTATCCCTGATTTTTTATTTCTCTGCCTCCTGCTGAGGGAGAAACTGCTGCTTGTTTTCCCACTTCTATTACAGCTGCACTAAATCAGGTTGACACCAAGTGACTATGTATTCCTCCCCCAGACCCACTGTCACATTATGAGAGTGGGGGTCTGCAGCTATTTGGGTACTGACTCTGCTGAATAGTGTGCAGTGACAGTCAGTTTCTCTACGTCACCCTCCTCCTTTCCTTGCACATGCTAAAGTTCTTTCACAGAATTTGGAATGAAAAGGAAACAAAAACATTAAGCTAAGGACTCTCCAGAGAGAGATAAGAAAAAAGGGAAAACATAAAACTATTCACTCGTATTGTAAAGGTTTCAGAGGGGGAAAGGATGGGAAAATTCATTTTTATTTCCTGGTTTGGAAATGTGCCTATCATAGTTTCGTAATTTACTAGGTGTTGGAATGAATTATTACAGGGTATCATCACGACACCAATTTAACCATAAATTCCTTTATTAAATCCAAAGGCTAAATGGTCTTTATTCAGCTGCCCCAAACGTGCCTTCAATGTCTATACAGTAATCACACACATATAATCGCATGTAGTCATAAGTAGTGATCAGATACTTACAACAGAACTAGACTCAGTTTGCTTAATTCCATGTTGGCTGGCTCCAACTTGGTCAGGCAGGTGCTAGTAACGAACCCTCTTAGACAGTGATACTCAATTAGATCTACCTGTGGACTGATTTGAGAATTTCATGATAAAAGAAAGGCCATTTGCGCAGAAGGGTGACAAAATAAAATAAAATAAAAACTTCAGCTGCCAATAAATAAAGACCTTGATTGCAACGTAAGTGTTAGTGTTTCTATCTTTTAACAAAGTTTATAAATCAACGCTATTACCTGTGTTTGTGGCAATCTCTAATGGGAGAGGTGACATTGACGATCTCTGGCAAACTTTGTAAAGAATGGTTTGTAGAAGGTCCAGGCAAGGCACATACATGGTTGAAGATGCTCATCTGTCAGGCAATTTTGGTGTTGGTGTTTTATAATATCCATAGTAGAAAACTCAGATTTGCAGAGATATGTTGATCCAAACATCATTAAAATATAGATTACTAGATTCTAGCTATTCTGAAACTGCTCAGCATATTGAATCCAGAAATCACAAAGTCCTACTTCTCTGAATTTTGACTTCAAAACATCTGAGTTCTGGAGCCTTACAATTTCTAATTGAAAGGCATCTTCATCAATTGAATCAAGAATGTTCTTTGCTTCAGAAGGCTAAGGTCCATTGGCAAAGACAACAAATGATTACAAAAACAAATAAATGCAAATCCTTTGGAATTTTAAAACTCTCAAATTGCATTTTAAATTTTTCAATCAGATTGTTTAAGAATTCTTGCATTGTTTTCATCTAACTTTCCCCTATAGCAACAACACGCAATGTGGGAAAGTGCAACATCTTTCCTGTACAGCTGTCTGAAAGATTTCAGGATTCCTTTGAAAGGCACACACTTTTTCAAACAGATCCCCAACACTGCTTGCATGGCCTGGGAGCTGCAAGTTGAGGGAATTCAAGTGGCTAGTAGTATCACATAGAAAAGCTACCTGTGACATAGAGGGGACATCATTCATAAATTCCAGAAATTCACAAGTCTTTTTGGTCATGTGGTTTGCAAAAAATTCTATTATTTATTTTTGAAGCACACAAAACCTCTCTAACACATGCTCCCTACTTAACCAGCAAACATTGTTGTGCTGCAACAGGTTATTGTATTTGGCTGTTTGTAAAAGAGCTTTAAAAAGACTATGTTGCAAGATAGAAGTTGACCATACATAGTTCACTAATCTCATCACAATACCCACTGGTTTTATTTTCAAGTCCCCAGACAAGTTACTGCACAGGACACTGGTTAATGATGCAGTGAAGTGTATTTAATGAAGGGGTATCACAGCTAAATATGAAGCAAAGACCTTCTTTTTCCCTGTCATGGAGGGTCCTCTCTATGTAACAAGCAAGTTTACTTTTGCAGATCTAAACCATTTTTTTTTCTAAAAGCTTTTTACCTTTTCAAAAATGATTTCTCCTCTGGTGTCGGTTTCGAATGGTATTAAGCACAAAAAAATTTTCCTTGAAAATTTCACCATCATAAAATGTAACAAAATAGCTGGGCAGTGTTGTAACAAGAGATTTTGCTTTTAACTGTTTTGAAAAACCTTGCAGCACTTGATAAAAACTGGCAAAGAAAAACTGAAAGGAGGTTTAAATGTTGCCAATATTTCATATAATTAAGGTGGTGACACTTTGATTTGCATAAAACAGTAATTAGTTCTAAGACTTAGGCTTTAAATAAGCAGAAATTAATGATAATTTAAAATTAGAGAATCCAACAAGGGGGAACCAAAATGGCAAGACAGAGATGATGTCATTTAAATTTAGAGAGTGGAAAATTCCAGAAGGTTCCAGAAACTTATAGGGAGGAGCTTTGCTATCTAAAAATAGGATGGGGAGGAGTTCTGTATCTAAAAATAGGTATGACATAATGGGGAGGAGCTAGAAAAGCTAGAAGCTGATTGCCTGAGATGAGCTGACCTTGAGAGAGCAACCAGTATATAAGGCCAACAGCTAGCAGGCTAAAGGTGTGAGGTATTGGGAGGGCGGGGGTTGCGAAGATCAGAAGCCTCAAGAAGAAGCAGCAGCAACAGCAGCATATTTCTAAAAGTTTCCATGGCAATGGCTTCCATAGCAACTCAAACAGCTACCTGCAGGAGCAACAGCAGCAGACCCTTCCAGAAGGCAGCTGCTTATAAGGCAGCTATGAAGCAGCTAACCACTTCTATTGCAGTAGCTCTGGCAGATCACTGCCATGACCTGTCAGCAACAACTATCTTCTCTAGGCGCAGACATCTTAATCTTCTATATTGACAGAGCAAAAGGACCCAAGACAAGTCAGAAAGCTTTTGGTGTGAGAGTATAAGTCTAATTCCATAAATTATTTTCTTTAAGAGTGCCTGGTGTGTTGGTTAATAAAGCTGAATACCTGCTTCTGAATGAGATCTCCCCTGCCCATCCTGCAGTCACTTATCCTGTGAGCACTGGCGGTTAAATATTAAATGCTAAATGTTTAGTGTTAAATGTTAAGGTTAGTGTTAAGTAAATTTTTGTTTTAATCTGTGACATGATAATGGGTTCTCATGTGTGTATATAGAGGCTGTATACTACATTGTATTAAGTATAGTGTTAGACTAACACTAAGACTAAAGCCTTTGTGTATGTAGGATCTTTATATGCTTGTTAGGTTGGAACTACTGTATTCTCCGTATGTGTTAGATATTTTATGCAGCCTGTGTCTTTTATTTTGTTGCATCACTTTATTGCACAATTCTATTGTGTTTTATTAAATACTGTGCATTTTTCCCTCACTTTATTAAACTCACTATAATTTTTTTTATTTCTGTAAAATAAATAGTTCGTTTTCAAACAATTTCTGCTTGTGTGTGTCAATCCTTGAGCGGAAGACTGTATCTGTGTCCTTTCAGGGGTTAGCAAGACTAGCTTGCTCTTGGGAGCCCCCTGCAGGTCGGAGACTAGCCCCCGGTAACAACCTGACAATTCCTTTAGGGCGGGACACAACCTTGTTACCCTCTTGTTAAATTAGAAGTGCTATTGTAGGCTAATTGAATTGGCACCTAAAAATAGAGTAACAGTATCACTTAAACTGCTTGATTTGTCAACTGCAAGAGACAAGTATTTTGCGTTTTTTAAACCGGAAAGCAGTTCTGACAAAAAATCCTTGTAAATAACCTCCAGTCTTCACACTGCAATGGAATCAGACAGGGGAACTTGCTTCACACGGTTCACAATGTCATCTTTGTTTTTATCTCCAGCAAAAAGCTCCTCCACCATTTCCAATGTGCACTCCTTCACAAGCTCAGCATCCAGGAAAGGCTTTTTCTTTTTAGCGAGTAACCACATTCTCCGAAGAAAAGCAGCTATTGCTTTTTCCTGTACAATCACTGATGTGAGAATGACATTTGAAGTGTGATATGAAGACTTCAGATTTTCAATTTTGTCACATCTTGCAACACTGCCAGAAGGATAGGCTGCACTGAAGTTACTGTGCTTTGATTCAAAGTGGTACCTCATGTTGATGACCTTACAGATGAATACAGTGCTTTGGCATATTAAACACAAAGATTTTGCATTTAAATGAGATGGCATGATGAGGTGTCCAGTTTGGGTTAAAAGCTCAGTTTTTGCTGTCGACTCTGCGACATTAACTCCCACTTGCATTCATTTTTTGCTCCATTTCCATCACTAAGGAAAAAATAGGTCCTCGCCCCTTGAACACCCTGCACAAGGCTGCTTACAATTGTAGTTCCTGCACTTGGGCAAGCACAAAAATTGCTCAAGCCATGCACCCCAGAGGTGCACATTGTCTCAGTGGGGGCAGGAAGGAACAGACTTGTCTCACTAAAAAGAGCAGGCTTGCAAATCCCCCTGTGCTCTGAGCTATTCAGGCAGGTACTCTGCCTCTTTGACATATAATCCTTTGGTAAACTCACCTGGGGCAATGCAGTTTCACACAGGCTTCCACAGTGGACCACTGGCTTTATAAACTCTTCAGTTGAAACACTTTAAAGAGAAAACCTAGTATCTACTTCCATGACCTCCTTTAGAAATAGGGCATGAAAAGACTCACAGTATGAATGCATCCTCTGCTCTAGGGTGTCTTAGAGGTAGCCACAGCCATTTCCCGTATACATAGCAAAGTTCCCACCTTTCTACAGTGACAAAAACATGGTGTCCAGCATCTCTGTCAGTGCTGCACTGAAAGTAAATAATGATAAATATCCATCTAAACAGCTTACTGATCAGCACAGAACCTAACATCAAGTCCCACAATATTTGACTGAATGAATTGCAGCATAAAAAGCTGTAGCGCTACCCTTGGTAGACACAGCAAAAATAATTGGCTATGAGAACATTGCAAAACTCTCCTTGTTCTCTTATCATCTCCTTAACTGGTTCCACTTATTAGTTAAATGAAGATTTAATTAACTTTCTCTGAATGTTTCCCCTGGCATCTTTTAAAATCCTAATCTACACAAAGGAAGATTTGACCAATGTTTGCAGGCATAAAAGGCTGCAAACAACAGAAGTGAGAATTGAAGAGAGACTTACAGTTCATTTGATTCAAGTATGAGCACTCACAAATCAGCCGGTAAGAGGAGCTATTGCCTCATCTTATGGAGATCAAGAAGAAAACACTTCAGATTTCAGAATCTCCTGCCACCTAAATGACTGCCAGATGTTATCTATTTCAGGTATTTCTAGGTGTCCCATCGCCAAATGATAGTATCCAGGCATCACCCTGGAATAAAAGACTTCGTTTCCAGCCAAAGCAATATAGTAATTGCATGGCAGGTCATGGTCAACAGCTTATTATTTATTATTTGATAGCACACAAATGTTTTGCTTCACAGCAGATAAAGAAAGAGGTGGTTCCTGCCCACTGTAATAACTTACAGTATAAACTCCTACAGCTAATATTTATTTTTAGGATACAAAACTGAGAAGATTGTATGTTTACTGATGGGAGGGAGGAGAGAATGGATTTCAGTTTGCACTAGGCAGTTTCTCAATAACTAACAAGTTACATACATAAAGATAGGATATCTTAATAAAATAATAAATTGTCATTTATATAGGGCCCAATCTATCAGCCTTACTCACAGTGAGTAATATCTTTGGTACTTGTTCTGTGAGTATCAACTGATACTCATTGTGAGAAGGTACTACTCATTATGAGTAAGGCTGGTAGAACTGGGCTATATGTCTTCTTAAAATATTCTAGTTGTTTTCTAGTATGTACAAATTAAGACCTAATTTTTCACAAGGGCAAAGCTGCATCCACTGTCAGATAGTCAGTGGACAGAATATGAGGGTGTGGTGTTTGCTCCTGAATTCTCAAAAGGAAACAAGAGAAACCAAAACCTTTGAAGAAGTGGGATTGTTCCCCTGGGGAAAATAGCCATATGCCATATTTATTACTCATCCATAGAGATAAGAGCAAATTAAATCCACACATCCAATCAATCCCACCTTTTAGAGAAGTTCAGATGCAGAGCCAAATTTAATGGCTGACCCTTATCACCATATCATAATAAACTGTGGAAGAAATGAACTCCACTCTCAGGTTGAAAGCAACAAAATCAGAGACAGCTTTATACAGAACATGCAACTGCAAGGGAAGGACACAGCTGACACAGAGCATCTCTGCCTCAGTTTCTCCAAAGTACAAGCAAAATCACACAAGCATTTATGCCTTTTTGTGACGTGCATTAATTAAAAACATCTGCATTTTATTTAGGTGATTTGCAATCTATTCTAGTAATTTCTAAGTTTCTCTTCTCAAACATCGTTATCACAAGGCTAGGTCACACTGGCTATTCTGCTGTTTTCCACTCATTTCTGATGTGAACCCTGCTTCTACAGGTCTCGTGATATTAGTCTAAGACTTGACAGAACAGTTGCTCTGTCTCTGACACTTAAGTGGATGCACTTAAACCCTCTCTTTCTTCCCCTGCTTCCACAAAACCAATGCCTTGTAACTGAACACCCCAAAACTTTGGGTCTGTTCTAGTTTTATCTGAATCCAAACCTGAACTTTATAGCTTAGCTCCAACGTTGCTTGGCAAACGATTCATTTTAATCTTAACCAGGCAGGGGCGGCTCCAGGCCCCAGCACGCCAAGCATGTGCTTGGGGCGGCAAGCCACAGGGGTGTGCTCTGCTGGTCGGTGCGAGGGCAGCAGGCAAGCTGCCTTTGGCGGCTTGCCTGCAGAGAGTCCGCTGGTCCCGCAGCTTCAGACCTCCTGCAGGCAAGCCGCTGAAGCCAGACTGCCTGCCATGCTTGGGCCAGCAAAATCCCTAGAGCCGCCCCTGTAACCAGGTTCTGCACTCTTAGGCCAGGTCTACACTGCGACTTTAAATCGGTTTAATGGCCAATATACCGATTTAACGCTGTACCCGTTCACATGACGTCGTCATTAATATCGAGTTAAACGGCTCCTTAAATCGATTTCAGAACTCCTCCCAGACGAGAAGAGTAGCGCTAAATTCGATAGTGATAACTCGGATTAGGGTTCGTGTGGACGGAAATCGACATTATTGGCCTCCTAGAGGTTTCCCACAGTGCACCACTGACCGCTCTGGTCCGCAATCCAAACTCGGATGCGGAGTGCCGGTAAACAGGAAAAGCCCCGAGACCTTTAGAATGACATTTCCTGCTTTCACGTGTCCAGCTCTGATCAGCACGGGTGGCGATGCAGTTCAAATGCAAAAGTAGCTCCTGCATTGAACTTAAGGGAGATACTAAGATCTGATCGCTGTATGGTGAGACAAATCTGTTTATCAGAAGCCCGAAAGAAAGGAAAGCCAAAGCGTTTGAAAAATATAACTCCAGGATACACAGCGGTGCGTGACAACCGTAACGGGAAGCCAGAGACTCAAACGGATGCTCATGGAGGGAGGAGGGGTAATGCGGACTACAGGCTACCAGTCTCCACAGCGAGTCTCTGAAACTATTTGCATTCTTGGCTGAGCGCCAATGTCTGTAGCTTAATAACGTGTTTGCGGTGGCTTCGGAAAGCTCATCAGTCTCTTCCGCCCCCCCAGCACGTGAAATGAGAAGTAAAATAAAATTAATGTCCTTGAGTCATTATAATGTCACCCTTGTGTACTGAAATGTCTGTGGCAGAGAGACGCGAGGTGTTACAATGTCAGGATACAGTTTGTGATCTCAGGGTTCCATGATTGCTGTGCTACCCGGGCGTTTGCTCAATGCACTCCGGGAAAAAGGTGCCAGGGTTGTCTTGCCTGCCTTCACAAAGGGAGGGGTGAGGCTTACAGCACTCACCTGGGCAATGTTTCTGCCCCATCAGCACTGTGTCTCTCAACACCGAAGTGGGAAACTATGGGATAGCTGAGGAACAGCTACCACAGTGCACGCCTCGTGGAAATCGATGGTAGCTTATTGGGACCATCGGACGCAAACAATCGATTTCGTGATCCACTGTGGACGCCTAAGACCGATTTATTAATCTGTTTTGTAATAGTTGGTTTAAAGCAATTCGAAAAATCGTGCAGTTGTAGACGTACCTTTACACTTGCACATATATTATCAGTGGAGCTGGGCAGGAATCTTTCTTCATCCCATGAGGAATTTTTGTAGATTTGAAAAAATTTCCAATTCGAAATCAAATAAAAAGTCAAAATCTCTACATATTTTTCACACACTGATGAATCTTGCATTTTGTATCAGTCACTCCATCTCTTATGCCCGTCACCGCCAGTCGGGGTATGGCTGCAACCACAGATCTCCAGAGGTCCTTTCCTGGGCCATTTGCTCTAGTGGTTCCAGGTATAGCCATTTTTTTGTATCAGCCTGAAGGTCGCGTCGCGAGGGTTTCTCTGGGCGGCCTCTCTTTCCACTTGCCTTGGGGATCCACCGACAGTGCCTGTCTGGTGATTTTAGTTGGCTGCTTAACGTAGTGTATGTCCTATCCAACCCCACCTTTCCTTCTGATTTCTTCCTCTGCTGGAGTGCGAGTCCTACTCCACTAGGGTGGTATTTACTGATGGCGTCATGGCAGCGGATCTGGTAGATCCTTCAGAGAGCTATAATTGAGGTCTAGATCTTCTGATGGTTTGTTTTGTGTCCTCCAGTGTTCAGCTCACAAGTAGGACTGATTCACATGGAGTGTAACGTCGCATTTTTATGCCAAAGACAGCTCTCTGGAGCTCCAGATTGTTGCTGAGCTGTAAAAAGGCTGCTTTTGCCTAGCATCCTTTACTTTGATGTTGCGTCTGGTGCCACTGCTGTGTCGATGATGGCTTACCTAGGTGCGTGAAGGACTGCACTTTCCGGGGGCTTCCATTCAGTGTGACTGTTTGTTTCTGATGGAGTTATCCTAAGGATCTGTCTGTCCTTGTGATATGTTGAGGCCAACTGTGATTGACGTGCTGACGTACATTGGCCTCTTCTCTTTGCATCTGCTGTTACTGTGGCGAAAGGAGTGCAGAGGTCGTCAGCAAAGTCAGGTCATCAGCTGGGGTCCACAATGTCCACTGGATTCCTTTCCTACGGCTCGTAAGTGGATATCTTCAAATCTCCAATCGATGACCAGGAGAAAGAGAAGTTGGTGACACAAAGCATCCTTGTCTGACTCCAGTTCTCACTGGAAGCTGTTAGTGAGCTGCCTCCATGGATCATCTACCGTGTATACCGTCATATGACTGTCTATCAGGTTTGAACTCCTTTGCTGGGATGCCGTAGTGCCGAAGGGAGCTTCCAAGGGGTTCTCTGATCCACGCTATCCGCACGCTTTCTCATAGTCAACAAAGTTGTGTACACACGAGGAGTTCCACTCCTAGAGCTGCTCGACTATTAATGCGAAGCGTTGCTATCTGTCCGTGCAATGATCTGGTTCTGCCGGAAACCCTTGCTGTTCATCTCGTAGCTGTGGATCGACGGCATCCTTCATTTCTCTCTAGACGAGGACTCGGTTGAAGACGCTTCCCTGGCCCAACAGGAGTGTGATTCCTCGTATAATATGGCACAGTTCACTTATGTTCCTTTAGTCTGGGGATTTTGATGCGTATCCCTCTTTCCAGTCTGCTGGAATCAATTCTGTTCTTTCCCAAATTTCTCAAAGAGGGGGTACAGCATTTCCATGAAGCATTCCAGGTTCTGCTTTCAGGGCCTCTGCTGGGCAGTTCATGCAGGTCCAGCCACCTTCCTGTTCTTCATCATGAGATGGGCTTGTGCTGATGCTCATCTCTGGATTGGGTTTATCGGCAATTATTGGGAGGTCCTTGTCGCTGGGGTTGTGTAGGTGGATTGGTGGTGCTGGTTGTTCCAAGGAGTTCTCAAAGCTCGCATCTGTCTTGTGTCTATTTTCCCTTTTTATTATCTCTTTCTTTATCTTCCGTTCGTTATCTTATTCCTGTTTATAGACTTTCCCTGCTGTCTTTAATGTGGGATATTTCTGGCTTGCTGAACTTCCAACAGTCCGCTTGGTAGCTATCATAATGTTGTTCATGGTTACCTGCTGTAATGCTGCCTCGCTCGCTCTGCTTGCCAGTTTCATCGCACATTACTCTCTCTTTGGTCCTTCTAATAGATCCCTCTCACTGTGTCGTGGGCTTTCATCATGACTCTTTTTGAGCTTTTGCCCTCTTGTTGCTCTAGTCCTGCTGTTATTGACTGCTGCCTTCTTCTTCTTTCTGTCTTCTATCTTGGTCAAGGTCTCTGCTGTGATCCACTCTTTCTGCTGGTGTTTCTTAATTCCAAGCACTTCCTGGCATACTGACCTAAGTGTCTCTTTCACTTTCTGCCATCTGTTTAGTACACTGTCTTCCTCTTCCTCAGACTGATCCTGTAGTACTGAAAACTTATTTTTGTACTGAGTCAGTTGAAATGTTTCATTGTGATAATTTCAAATCATTGTGTTTCCATTTCAACCCTTAAATGTATTTTACTTTTTTAGTATAAATTAACTAAAATTTCTAAAGAAAAAGTAATTTCAAGCCAAAAATGGATTTTTTCCATTTCAAAACAGGATGTTTTGAAAATTTCAAAACTTTTTACTTGCTCCCTCCCCGGAAATCTGGACATTTGTTGAAACTGACCCTTTCCTGCAAATAGTTTTGGTTCGGATGAGTCAGCATTTTCCTACAAAAAAAACCATGTAATCGGAAAATTCCCAACCAGCTTTAATTGGCACCATGGACACCAATGATCTCTTCTGAGGTCAACATAAGCTTGGGATAATTGAATGTACCAATGGGCAACACGTGCCGTATTGTCTCAGTGTGTTGTGTAATACCTCAGCAATCAGAAAAGAAGCTTATCATCTGATTCACAAGTGGCCCCCTTAAAATATGCTGCTGAGCTGAGGGGAGATCTTTCTGATGTTCTAAGAGGAGACATTATGTCATGCAGGTTAGGCATTATACTAACAGCTGGGAAACAGCAGTTGGTTCTACATGAGGAGGAGGAGGATGTAAACCAATAGGGTCAGTAATGTATGGCCTGTTTGGGATCAGGATATATTCTGTGGAAAACAAAGGAAACAAAACAAACTGAAGATTTTTTTATTTGGCCCACCATGAACTCTATAGATTTCCAAAATGGCCAGGACATATGTAGAATTAAATATCACCTTTTATTACTAGTTGTTAGCAGAATAGTGAAATGTGTCATGCACACTTTTAGTGAACTCTGGGAATTACCACTCAATCCACAAATAAAGTTCCTCTGTGGGTGTTTGGTTTAATTTATGTTTCCAAACCTGACTGGGCTTGCTACCTGTAGGAAGGGCTTGGTGATGTTCTCATCTTGTCTCAAGGGTTGTCTCATCTTGGTCCCTTTTCTCTTGGTTCTTTGTTAGGGTCTTCTGTCACTTTCTTGCCAGTGAGCTGGAGTACAATAGGCAGAATCAGGAAGCCAGTGGATCATGTCTGGAAAACACACAATTGCCAAAGAAATATGGATGAAACTAGGACAGAGCAGAGTAAATCAAGATCAGTCCTTATTCTCTGTGATAGATTAACTTTAGCCTGTCAATAATTAATTCTTGATATAGTATAGAAATACTGATAGTAGGAAACCATACAAAAATATAGATCCTGTTGCTTTATGCACAAACAGAGCTTGTCTCAGCCTAATCCAAGGCAGGTGAGATTGACAAATAAACTAGGATCACTAGATTATCTTGACCCGTTAGGCTGACTACAGTGCATACAATATAAAAAGGGCTTTTGAAATGCTAGTTTCTGACAAAGGAAATTGAGAAATAATTCCAGTTAGCTGGAAGTCACAGGGTAAAGGGGTTGTGCTACAGGGGTCAGCAACTCTTGAGAAGTGGTATGCCAAATCTCCATTAATTTAAGATTTTGCATGCCAGTAAAAGGTTTTGCATGCCAGACCAACAGCGCAGGCAGCAGACGGAAACTCAGACTGGCAGCGGGCTGAGTCGCTCAGCCCGCTGCCGGTCTGGGGTTCTGTCCACTGGGCCCTACCACCCAGGGTCCCAGCTGCTGGCCCCACTCAGCCTTCTGGGGGCCTGGGTTCCATCCATCCAGGCCGGCAGCGGGCTGAGCAGAGCCAGAGGTTGGGACCCTGGATAGCAAAGGGCTGGTGGCCGGAACCCCAGACCGGCAGTGGACTGAGCAGCTCATCTCGCTACTGGTCTGGGGTTCCATAATCCAGGCTGGCAGCGGGCTGAGTGGGGCCGGTGTCCACAACCCCAGCTGGCAGCAGCGTGCCTCTAAAAATCAGCCCATGTGCCGCCTTTGGCACACGTGCCGCAGGTTGCTGACCCCTAGTATATATGAATCCTAAATTAGAACTGAACTTCAGAAAGCTTTAATATGTGCTAAAATGTTATTTATATTAAAAATTATTTAAGACAAATGAGTTACAGAAAAATAATACAGCAGAGGGTAGATTTTCATAATTAAACTAAAAACTGAAAATGAAGTTGAAAGTTCCATTCACATCCAGCAGAGTGAAGCATTACACTATAAAAATAGCAAGTAGTTCTGCACAGTTATCATTATACAGTAGATGTTATTTCTGAATGAAACTTGCAAAATATCCCATTACATCAAATACAAGGCATTTTACTCCCTGGGGTTTCTTTGGGGTTTCTTTCTTTCTTTATATGTAGATACTATTTTGCATTCAAACATATATCTCACTGGAAATGTTTTTGGGAATATTTTTTCCTCAAAACTGCTTTAATGAAAACAAATTGTTATAGCTAATTCATAAATATTAAACTACAAATATGTGACTATTTATAAGATATTGCAGGCAACTGAGGACACAAGGTGAAGGTTTGTGGCTAAGGCCCTAATTCCAAAAACACGTATGCACATAAAAATTTTATATACAAGCTATACCAATGTGTGCATAAATGTTTATAGAATTGCAGATCCACAGCTGTATGTTTGTCACAACCATCATTTCATAGATAGATAGACAGACAGACAGACAGACAGATGTAAGCAGAGTGAGGATGAGCTCAACCCTGACATCTCGTGGTGAATTGTACCAAGTTGTGGAAAAGAACTTCAGGGGCTGATCTTGTTTGCATAGGCACAGCCACCCTCCATGAGCCCACAGCAGCCCAAATGGTCACTTTGGCTGCTGGGGGATCCCCAGTTTCTCTGTTATTGGGGCAGGAAGAATAAAGTGTTGTTACCCTGATTATGTGACTCAAGTACAGTGGAACTGTTTTATGACAGAGAGACTCACCATCAACTAAGGTGCACTCGCTAGACAAGGGACATGGGAGAGTATTACCCGGTAACAGGCAGCTTGGAGGGCCAGGCAGCCTAGTGGTTATAGCACATGGCTCTCAGCCCCTTTTGATTGAGGAACCTCACAGTCTTTAAGGCCAGGGGGGGATTAGGGGGACTTGGACCCTCCCTCTCCACCAGGTCCCAGCCCAGGGCCCTGTTTATGTCAACCCCTGAACAGGGAGGCCTCCCAGCAGGGAGTCAAAATCCACTGCCCTGGGCTATTTCTACCTGCCTGTTCAGTTTGGGGCATAGCCCCTCTAGTCCAATTTGCTAGGCAGCTTGCTTCCCATTGTTTCTCTTATGTCATGGGTGGTGCATTGCCGCAGTCTCAGGCTCCTTTGGGCAGGGCAGCTGCAAGTTGGGGGAAGGCAAGCCCCACAATGTCTATGGGGTTCGCTCATTCAGTTACCTCAAGTGCTGGAGACTCCTAGGTCTCCTTCACAGTCTCCCTTGGCTGGGGAGACAGTTCTTACTCCCAGGTGGCTGCCTTGGCTGGCAGGCTAGTGCTCTTTTTTCCCCTCAGACAGGAGGCAGCTAGCTCCGGCCTCTTTGCCAGTCAGCCCTGAACTGGGCCGGGATCCCTCCTTTTCTCCCCACTCCAGGCCTGGCATTGGCTGCAGATATAACGGGGTGGAATTAGCTGGGCCCAAAGGCTCTCTAACTCCTGTACTGGCTGGCAGTTTCTCTTCTTCATCACATATCCCCCCATCATGACCCCATTTGGGGGTCTGACCCCCACCCCCATCTACTGTCCTCCATCCTGCGAAAAGAAGTTGGAATTCAGGTTGGCTCTTCAAGCCCAGTGTTGAAGGCAGAAGGAAAAGGGCTGGAGGGAGTGGCACTATCTCAGAATTTGGGGGTTAGTATCCTTCATGGCAGGTAGCCATCACAGGGGGGCATGGTCTGTGACTAAAGTGAAGTGAGTGCCCAGAAGGTAGTAGCAGGGCAAGTCCATAGCCCACTTTACTGCCAGCACCTCCTTTTCAATCACATAGTAGGTCTTCTTCCTTGGGAACAGCTTTCAACTAATGTACAAGATGGGGTGCTAGTCACCTCACGCTACCTGGGACAAAATGGCTCTTAGCCCCAAGTCCGATGCATTGGTCAGTAGCAGGAACTCCTTGGTGATGTCAGGACTGTACAAAACGGATTCTCTGCAGAGTTGGGCCTTCAGGACTCTAAAAGCCTCCTCACAAGCTTTGGTCCACTGGATTTTCTTTGAGCTACCATTCTTGAGAAGATCAGTAAAAGGTGTTGTGATGGTTGAGAAACTCAGAATAAATTGGTGGTAGTATCCAGCCAGTCCTAAAAACTAGCATACCTTTTTCCTTGAGGAAGGTGTGAGGCACATGTGGAGGGCCTGGACCTTACTGACCCAGGGTCACACTGTGCCTTTTCTTAAAGTGTACCCAAATTAAGGTCAGAGGTGCCCTCTTTGGTCGCAGCAGGGAATTCGTGCTCACATGGGTTGATCTATCAGGCATCCTGGCTTTCAGCCAAGCCCTGATAGCTCAGGCCTTCTGGATGTGAGCCAAGCAGACAGTTAATGGCTCAGGGCTCCTGCCTGAGATCTAAGCAAGTAGACAGTCAATGGCTCAGGCCTTCTGGCCTAAGGGTTAGTGCTCATAAAGCACTAACATGCAGGGCCAGGGATAGGGTGGCCCACCCTGCTCCACTTCCGCCCTGGGTCTCTTCGGCTTATGGAGCAGCAGGTGGCCTTCTCACCAGGCTGGCTCAGGAAGCTGTTGTCCACCCCAGCTGGTTGAGGGCTCTGCTGGCAGTTCAGCTCCTGGGAAGGATGTCTGGCTCCTTCCCTGACTTGCCTCCAACTGAGCTGCAGGGCCTCACTCATATACTTGATGCCCTGCCTCTCCCCTTCCTGTGAGGGAGTAGGAGTGGGGTGGAGTTAGCTGAGCCCAACAAGGTGAATTAATCCCTCTGTACCGAAATGAGGCCACTCTGCCTCATTACATGGAGATTGGTTGTTTCATCCTTGCCCAGGTGACATTTAGCGGGATTTGCTAGATCAGCTAGCAAGGAGGCAGGAACAAAGTCCCAAGTGGGAGAGAGAGGACTAGGGCTGGGTGAGCCCAGTTACAGGGAAGCATCAAGGGACGGGCACCGCTGTTCCCCTGTGGAGAGGGCCAAAAAGTGCTGTAAATAGATTGCTGCATGGGGAGTTGCTGTGGAAATGGGAGGGGGAATTTAAAATAAAAAGGTACAGTGAAGGAACAATCATTGGAATTGTGAAAGTAGAATGAATTATATTGTAAAAATAAGAATGGATTAAAGAAATGTTGTATGTACCTTTAAGCAGAAATAAGAAATGTTGAAATACAGGTGCCAGGAAAAGAAACATTAGGCATAAACAAGGGTGCTAATGGCGAAACATTAACAGAAGATCGGTAATAGTTAGTAAGGAAATAAGATATGCATGCCTAGCCCAGGTAAACTTATCAGATTCTGCTTCCTTTGTTATCTTGTTAAGTGCTCGCCCTTTTATCTGTATAAATAAGATAGTTTGTGTCTTGCATGGTGCTCACATTATCTGGGTGTTATTAGCAGAGCGCTGTGCTAATAAAACAGAGTGGTCTGACAAACTGTGAGTCCTGAGTCTAACTTTGACAATTTGGAGGTTCCACCGAGATTGCAACCATCTTCACTGGGGCCGTGTGATTCCTGATCGTTTTTTGTAGGACAACCGTGGCAACTGGCACCTGGGCATTTGGCCCGAGCGGTCCTCCACCTGAACAGAAGGACGCATGACTACAGTGAAATCTACTCCATTGAACCTGTTGGTTCCCACTCTGTTCCGGTAGGGATCCCAGGATCTGACATCAGGAATCTGATCAGGTAATTATTGCTGTGTTTCGTCCAGACTGAGGACTGTCCTGTCTATCTGTCCTCCCTGTGGAGTGTTTGAGCCTGGGTGCCGTCTCCGTCCAGGGATCAGCCAACCAGGGGGTTCCTGTCCCCGCTGTCTGAGTGAGTGGAATCTGCACAATCGGTAAAACGCTTGGTGTGAAAGCAAGGGCGATTGAGGCAGTAGCCTCTGGGCTCCTTGTGTGTGTTGCACTGGACATCGCTCTGACGAACCCGAATTTCCTTCTTGTGCAATTGGTGTGTGAAGTCCTCCTGTATGGATAACCAGACGTCTAAGCTGGGACAGTTCCCTAAAGGAACGCCGGCTCATTTTATGCATTTTAGGAAGGGTCCGGACTCCTGTAAATTTCTGAAAAAATGGTCTAGGTTAACTCAGGAGAATCCCAAAACTCTGTGGCCACCGTTTAAATCTTGGAACAAAGACTGAGTGGACGTCTTAAAAGACAAACTCAGCCTACCTAAAATTAAATTGGCTAAAGGAGAGTTTAATTGTTTCATGCAGTGGTGGGAAGAGGCAAATTGTAGGTGGACAAAATCAAAACTCGCCTCTCTCAAATATTCAAATAATAAATTAAAAGCTTTATTAAAAGCCTCTTCTCCCATCACCAGACTGAGCGCTCCTCTTTACCTCATTCTAAAAAAAAAAAAAAAAAAAGGATCGATCCCAACCCCCTTCATACTCCCATCTCATTACCAAAAAAAAGCCCCTTGTTCTGTTTCCCTTCATTGTCTGCCTCAGAAACTGATTCTTTAGTGTTTCACTACCAATTCAGCAAGTAGGGTGGGCTCCTCAACTAGCCCCCACCCTTCCTGGTCCCTTTCCTTAAACATCTCTCTCAAAATTGTAAAATGACCACATCATCACTCACAAACAGTTCATTGAAAAAAGCAGGATTGGGCTCAGACAAGCAGGCAAGCAACAGATAAAAAAACTGAAAAACAGGTTGGAAGCCCTAAGGGCATAGTGTCAGGAGTAAGAAAAGCAGTAAATGCAGGCATGAACCCCTGGAACAATACTTAAAGTGGTAAAATCTGAGTTGATAAAGGTGTCATTTTGGAAAATAAACAAGTAATTTAAGAAAAGAGAGTAAAAAGTTAACTCTACAGAGGGTGGAGAGAATTAAGCAGTTATATTTTGTAAAAATGTTAAAAAGAACCATGTTAAAGAGAGAGAATTCTTGGCTTCTTTGCAGCCATTCTGAAGGAAAAATGGGCCCTTTTCCAAAAAAATGCCTGTAAATAATCCAAATAAAGAAACTATCTGATTGAAATCATTTAACTATGGAAAATTAAGTCAAAATCACTAAAAAAACATGAGGGGGTTCTATTGGAACTTAACTGCCCCAAGTGTATAAAGGGAATGTAATCAACCCAAATGTATAAAGGAAATGTAATCTATGTAAAGGAATGTTAAGGAAAAGAAAATGTGTATGTATCTATTTGTCTGTGAAAATATGTAAAGTTCTAAGAATCTAAACCAGCACATCTAGTTTGTAAAGCTCCTGTTTTGTAGGTGTAAGATAAATTGGTTTTGTTTTTGTTTTTAATGCCATAAAAGTTCATTTGACTCTTCTGAGGGTATGGCTACACTGGCACTTTACAGCGCTGCAACTTTCGCGCTCAGGGGTGTGAAAAAACACCCCCCGAGCTGTGGTAATCTAGCCGTCCAGTCCCAGACCTGGACTTTAGTGTCCACCAGTCTGGTCCTGTCCCAAACCTGGACTTTTGCGTCCAAAGTTTGGGGGCTTACCTTTTTCTTTTCCTGCTGTTTCAGGCAGTTCGCATTTTTTACAGGCTCATTAAAGGAGCCATTAAGAAGTCATTGTGAACAATAGCCTTCTCTTTCGAGGGGCTTGCTAGCAAATCACACGTCCCAGGGAGGAAGAGATTGGTTTTACAGACAGCAAAAATTTTTTTTCTTTCTCCTTGCTGCTCTTAGCATCTTACTTTAAGGAAAGAACAGGGGTTTAACAGGCTAAGGAGCTTGAATTCGTTATTTCTGCTTCTAAGTTTTTTGCTTGCTGGATATTTTGTCCTAGCATGCGTTTGAAATTTTTTTTTTCACCTTACGCTTGCCTGAGCTCCCCAGCTTTGCAAAAAAATTTTTAGTTCAAGAGTGTTCATTACAGCAGAACATTACATTATCTTTGTTATATTAACAATTTGAAACTTAAGACCCAGCCAAGCCAAACTCACAACAGGTAAATACAGTTAGCTTTGGTTGCGTTCAATTTGCCAATCCAAACAGAGCATAGGACAAATCTCAGCAGGCAGAAAGCCAGCAATTCAGGAACAACAAACCAAGAGGGCACTCCAACACAAGAAACAAAACCATAGTTCAAAAGTGAGCAGAAAAAGGAAAGCAGCCCAGCTAACAAGCCCAAGACAACGAAATAAACATAGGAGACAGCTGGAACTAACTTAAGCCGAACAAGATGGCCCAGGAGGCAGCTCACCGAAGAGATCAAGGAGCCAAAAATGGCAGATCAAGAAGCCAAAAAGGCAGATCACGAAGAAAACAAAACAAGAAGATGGCAATTCACCTAGAAGACAGATAGAACTACAAAGAGAGGACCCACACAGACAGACATAATAGAGATAATAACAGATACATAGACAGAGACCCAACATCCTAACCCTCCGCCGCCCGTTGTGTTTCCACCGCCACAGGAAATTTTCCCAGGCCTACAAAGGCAGGTGAGGACCGGAGACCTTCTTAGAAAATTCGAAAGGGTCTGTATTGGGTACACATCCCTGAAAAACCAGTACATGTTAGAGCTGATGGTCACACATCAGTGGGACCTTGGCAGATGTGGGCGGCTAAATGCCCGAGGGAACAAATGAATGATTATAACTGTTTCAACCCAAGCAGATCCAGACTGGGATACCCCGGTCAACGCCCGTCGGCGGTTCAGGGAAACAAATGGTGGACAAACCGGAGGGGTTCCTTTCCCGACCACGCCTACTCTGGAAGGGCATTGCGACGCCTGGATATCAGGAACCCAGGTTCAAACCTTGAGATTGCGCCACCTCATATGCATTGGAGCAGTTCTTGGATTGGTGTTCCTGAGGAAATAACACGTACATCCTAGATTGGCAAACCCACAACTCTCACCGAGGCGGGGAGTTGGAGCCAAATGGTGGCCGTGCAGAGAGCCAAGAAATCTACTGTAAAGGGGAGTGAAAAACCCCAGGAGCCACCCAGCAATAAACTTACAACCGAGGGCAACCCAAACCCCACTACAAACCAAGAAAAAGCCGCAGACACCTAATCCTTCCACACTCACCAGTTCTCAGTGGACTTTTCCTTCAATCCCAGTACCCTTTATCTGAGAAAATGCTATCACTGTAAGTGAAACGGACATATGCAAGGCCAACTGTCCAAAGGCCAACTGCATCCGAATAACCCCACCCCGGTGCAAGTCATTGCACCCCAGCGGGACCTAAGACCCCAGGCCCAGATACTCTCAAATTCCCCTTGGAGCAAAGGAAAAGCTGGAGTGGGCGGAAAGAAGGTTACCGGTTGGAGAGACACGGAGCACAGGTGTTCAGTCATCCACCATTCCTTCGTCGATCCCAAACTCATCAACCCGGGCCAAAGTGCACCTTTACCCCTTCATTTCACAAGCTGTGGACTTGCCTACAGCTAACTGCCTGTCCAGTACAAAGCTGGCAGAATGTGGACTTCTGCAGTCTATGACAATTATCCTCATCCCCATGCTACTGGGAGGAAGGACTTGGGCCAATCACAGTTAAGCCGTCCCAGAGAGAAGCACTTGGTTACAAACGCAGCCAAACCAGACAAGCTTCCAGACCCTTCCATTACTGAGCCGTCCACAGAGAACCTGTCTGTGTTACCGAGCCCAGACTGAGTATGGACCCGGATCCATGTCACGGCTGAAACAGCACAACACCTCCAGTCCAGACCCGGGAACTGGAACAGCAACAGCACAAGCAAGCGCAACCACACCTTCAACCCCAATGCAGAAGGGACCAACGAGCCTGAACTGGCAGAAGCAACAACCAACCATACCAAAGAGGCTTCAGGCAGAGCTGAAATACCACCAGTGCACCAGCCACAGACTCAAACCCGATTCAATGTACATCACTTCCAGAGGGACCACCCAAGTCCCCGTTCTGAGAAGAACTGAGTCCCCAGCTTCAATGACAGAAAAAAAAAAAAAAAAAATTTCCAGACTGAGCAGAGAAGCAGATGATAAACCTTCAGACAGCTTGGCGGCGGCACGGAAGCAAGCCCACCGCCTCTCAGCCTTTCTGACCGATCCCGAGTTTGTTATAGACCAAGGCTGTTTATACAGGGAAATTCTTATCTGGGTGGACGCCAGAACAAGGGCAACTGCCACAAGCGGTTGGTGGTCCAACTAAATACAGGGGAAAGCTCTTGAGCTTAGCCCTTGATCATCCCAGTGGTCATGCTGGGTGTGAACAGAACAAAACAGGTTTGGGAAGTCTTTCTACTGGAGGGATGCGGCAAGGAAGTTGCCCGGTATGTCCAGTCTTGTGAGCTGTGCCAAAGAGTCGGAAAGCCTTTCAAGATCTCCAAGGCCCCTCTCCAGCCACTCCATTAATTGAGGTTCCCATTTTCAGCCGATAAGCTGTGGCATTATTTCTGGGTCCCTTTTTCCGAGAAGACACCCAGGGGAAAGCAGTACGTACTGACTTTCGTGGACTTTGCTAAGCCCGATGGCCAGAAGCAGTGGCTCTGGGTAACACCAGAGCTAAAGCAGTGTGCCAGGCACTAACGACATTTTCACAGGTCGGTTGGCCCTCCGGAATCCTTACCGATTCAGGATCTAATTTTCCTGGCAAGGCATCCATGGAGGACTGTGGGAATCATTGGGGTGAATCCACTTGGTTTTGCCAACCCCTACCACCATAAACCAATTGGCCTCGTTGGAAAGGTTTAATGGAAACATTGTGGGGCCATGATCCGTAAATTCGTTAATGAATACTCCAATGACTGGGACCTAGTATTGCAGCAGTTGCTCTTTGCTTCAGGCTGCTACCAATCCCAGCTTTAGGTGTTTCTCACCCTTTGACTTGTGTATGGCCATTTTTGAAAGTTAGGGGCCATTTACAGTGGTGAGCACCAATGGGAGGGACTTTTGCACCTTCGCAGGCGACTAACATTCTGGATTTTGTGAGCAACCTACCAAAACACCCTCCGCCATTCTCTAGCCCTTCTAGAAAACCTACAGGATTACTCAGGAGAGCAAAAGGCCTGGCTTACGATATAAACATACCAGACCGTTCCTTCAAGAGAGCGAGACCGGGTTATGGTTCTAAAAGGCCCGCAACAGGTCCTTAAGATGGAAACATCCTGGGAGGCCATTCACAGTTCCAAAGAGCGCCCTGCGGAGCTGTTAACTATTCATAGCATTTTCCCGATTCTCACTAAAAACCCAAAGGTGTTACCATGTTAATTCTCTCAAGCCCTTTTATTCCCAAGACTTACGGTTTGTCAAGTTTACAGTCCAGGGAGCAAGGACGCCAGAGTGGTCCTGATGGCGTCTACTATGACGGCAGAAAGGACCGGCGGCGGTGGAGAGGTGAACCTCTTCAACCACCTGATACGTCTGCAGCGGCAACAAATCATGAGCTGGCACCAACCTTCCACCATTGTTCTCAGCCACTCCAGGACTGACTGAACGGGCATTACCACTCCATCGACACAGGTAATTTGCTCACCCAATTAGAACACCACCCCTACCGGGTCTGTCCCCCACGCACAGAGTGCTATTACAGCGGGAGATCCAGAACATGCTACAGATGGTATAATCCGCTCTCTACCAGTGCATGGGGGGGCAAAATTTCCCTTTTCCGGTTTAAAAGTTTTTTTTTTTTTCTGGTACCCAACCAGATGGTGGAAATACGCTTTTGTGTGGACTACCGTAAGCTAATCGGTGACTCGTCCAGACAAACTATCCAATGCCACGCACCGATGAGCTATTGGAAAAGTTGGGACGTGCCCAGTTTTCAATCATCTACCATAGACTTAACCAAGGGTACTGCAAGTACACTAGATGAACCTGCCAAGGAAGGTCAGCGTTCGTCACCCCTCAGGGGGTATATTTGAATTTAATGTACTTCCTTTCGGGCCTGCGAAATGCACCGCCACTTTCAGAGACTGTAATGGTCTACCGCAGTCTGGGAGAATATGCAGTGCCTCCTCCGATGATGTGGCATTCTGACTCTTGGCCGCACACCTAGAACACCGAAAAGGTCTTTGACGTATTCAGCAGGCAGGACTAACTGTTAAGGCCAAAAAGTGTCAAATATTGCCCAAAACAGAGTGACTTACTGGACATCATGGTGGGTCGAGGAACCATAAACCCCCTAAGCCAAGGTGGAGCTATTCCAAAAGTGGCTGTCCAAAGTAAAGAAAACAGGTTCAATCTTTCTTAGGCTTGGTCCGGGTAGTTACAGGCGAATTTGTCCACACTACAGCCAAATCGCTTGCACCAATGATCCGATGCACCAAAAAGCCAGCCAACTACAGTTAAATGGACTGATGAGTGTCAGGAGCCTAACCCAACTTTAAGGGACACTCACGTCTGACCCTGTGCTACGGGCCCCAGACTTGGACAAACCCATTTCCTAGTAACCACCGATGCATCTCAGCGTTGGTATAGGAGCAGTTCTTATTCAGGAGGACCGGAATCAGAACTTCCATCCTGTCGTGTTCCTCAGAAGAAACTATCGGAGAGGAAAGTCCACTGGTCAGTCAGTTGAAAAGGAATGCTATGCCATTGTGTACGCCTGAAAAGCTTACGCCCATACTTTCGGGACGGCCGGTTCCAGCTAACAAACTGGTACATGCTGCGCTAAGTGGCTATCATACAGCCAAAGCAACAACAAGAAACTTCTTCGGTGGAGTCTAGGCCTCCAAGATTTTGATTCGAAATTCGACAACATCAGAGCCTTCTAAACAAAGTGAGCTGATTATGCACTCTCCCGTTGAGAGTTTCCAAGAATTACACTAGTTTTAAAACTTTTTCTGAAAGTTGAAAAGTCTTGTACTTTGCTATGCTTTTATTTCTATGTGCTGTGTGGTATTTCCTCTGTTTAGTTTAAAGCTTTTAGGTAGAAATCACCTCAGTGAAAGTTTCTACTGTTCGGTGATTTGGGGGCGTGTCATAAATGGATAGGTAAGGTAAGGTTAAAGTTTTCTTTTACCTGAAAAGGTAAGCGGAACACCTGACCAGAGGAACCAATCAGAAACTGGATTGTTTAAAGTCCAGGGGCGGGAATTTTGTATCGCTCTGTGAGTTTGTGTTTCTTAGCTTAATGAGGAAACAAGTCTTCTATCTAATTCTCTCCCTAATACTTCTTCTAAACATCTGTAAGTACCCCGGACCGCAAAGTAATTCAGCTATGATGGTCTTGGGGTGTATTTACCTGTATGTATAATTTGGTGTCTTGGTTTAATTGGGCTTATCTTTTAATCAGACTGTTTCTTTATTTTTCTTATAAGCAAGAGCCTTATTGAGTTTCTTAATCAAGATGATTTTGTATATTTTCTTTCTTTTTTTCTTTAAGTTCTGGTTAAACCTGATGAAAGTTCTTTTCCTAGGGAGGCAAGGGAAAACCAGCGACTGTGGGCTATTTTCCTATTTGGGGGTCCAGGGAAAAGAGACGAAGAATCTCATCTGTTCTCTGGTGGTTACAGTTTTTCCTCATTCCTGGAGCAAGGGGGGTGGCAAGCCCAGCTGTGGTTATTTTGCATTCCATTGTCCTGAGGGAACGAAAAGGCTGTTTCTTGGCGTTTTTCACACAGGTTAGCCGCGAGGCAAGCCTGATAAGGAGGGGGAAGGGGTTTATTTTCCCTGCTTTTAGCATCCAAGAGATGGGAATCTGTGTGTTCCACCAAGGGAGGTTGGGGACACCAAGGGAGGAAAGGGGATTCAGGGCCCATAGAATTAATTCCTGATCTGGCTTGGCAGCGAGGAATATCCAAGCTGGTAGTAGCTGGGGTCAGTTTCAGAAGACCTTGTATTGGGAGGCACAGTTCTCTTTCTCTCAGTTTGAAGGACCTCAGTCGAGAGACAAACAGTTGAGTGAACCAGTTCTTGGAAAAGAGATTGTCCATGGATCATGGTAGTTCCTGATGAGCAGAAGGTAGCCAGTCTACTGACAGTCTTTCTCTTGTATTTGAAAGGTGTTTTTTCAAATAAAGCATGTAGAGAAATACAAATCCTGTTCCTTGTAAAATGGCCTCAACTTTATCCTTCCTAGTTTCACAGAAGGCAAAGACAGGACTCTATGCTTGGACACTTGTCAGCTATCAGAAGGACCCTTTGCACGGTAGAAAACATTAAAGACTCCCTCAACTTTTTCTTACTGCAAAGACCTGTTTAAGACAAGTAGTCCATCCTTGGAATTTTCTTCACAGTACTTTATATCCTCATGTGACATTCCTCTTACTCTGGGAAATGCTCCCAACAAGTCATCATCTTAGCTGTAATGACCTTTTGCTAGGACAGCAGGGGACTGAGGCTTCTCTCTTCATTGCCATCATCTCTTAGCCTTTTTCCAGATAATTGCCAGCATTCTATTTATTCTAAGATTAATATCAAAGGCAAACTGTGGATTTTGTGACAAGGTACCCATTGTCTTACTCTTTCCCCTGCCGTCACGAAACCAGTAAGACTCTATTTTTACATATTAGCCATGTTATGATGTTCTGTTGTATTATGTTTTAAATGGTTTTGAGTAGTTAAAAAACTGTGTGTGTGTTTCTGCTTGCCATAGGGCAAAGCAGCAATAAAGCAGCGGTTGCCAGATCAGATGGTATCAAAATTTGTATTTTCTTTTGGTTTACAATCATTGGATAGATCATCTCTAGAGTTTGTCAAAAAGCCCATTGGGATATATTTCACCTTGGCAAGCATAAGCTAAGGCTTCCATTTCATTAGCGTTATAAAAAGGGCACGCTGCCAACATGTTCATCCCACACGATTCACAAAAGTATTAACCACTTGAGTGCCAAGTCCTATGAGCAGCACACTTAGTTAAAAAGAACAGGAAGTACTTGTGGCATGCTTAGAAATGCTCAAATACAATTTGTTAGTCTCTCAGGTGCCACACAGTATCCTGTTCTTTGTGTGGAACAGGAGTAAACATGGCTGCCACTCTCACACTTAGGTAAGTCTCTCCCTCCTTCTAATACTGCTCACTGCATCTATCTTTTACCTGAAAATGTTCTTTCTAGGACAGAGAAAGAGAGAGATATGCATAACTAGGGAATTTTACTCACCAGAAATTCTTGAAATCTCCTCTTTTTCTTAACCTGCATCATAATCTACTCCCCTCTCTGGGGAAATATGCTTTCATCTCTTTTACTGTATAGTCCAGGATGTCTCATACAGCTTATCTTTCTTTAGCTCTGGAACTTCACTGTTTGGAAGATCTGTAGCAGGCCAGATGCTTTATAGAAGTTTGGTTGATAGATCTTTTTAGTCACTTTTCCTCTGGTAGAGTGGAGCCAAAAAAGAATCTGTCTCTGAATATTTCTTCCTAAGTATGGGCAGCAGAGAGGAGACTACAACAAAAGCGAATTACTTAGGGGTAATTTCCCCTAAAATGTATCTCTAACTAATTACCCCATTTCATAAAAACACAGCCAAGAAAGGTAAAATTACTAAAACTTTCTATGTTTAAACACTATTTTGCTAAGCATTCCAAATAAACAAGTCTCATAAAAAGAGATCTCTTGGTTCAAACACCGCCATTCAAAGATCCACAGCTCTTATCAAGAAATACATAAATCAAAAACAGGAATGGCTATATCTTGAGTGTACCCTAAATTCCCCCTTATATTGTTCCTGAATGCATACGGCATCAAGAAAAGACCAGGGCCCATTTACAGAAAAAAGGAGCAGGGATTCGTATATCTTCAGTTCTGCTGTATTGTGCCAGATTGTGAACTGTGACACATATACTGGAAACTGGAATATCCACAGGCAATCACACGAACAGATACTGGTTGAGAAGGACTTGATAAGTGGACTTATGGCCACAAGCAGAATTGTTTTTCCAAGTTAGCTGGCCAAGAATCATATATTCTCGTTTATTCCTGTTGCCCACGACATCACATAGCTTTATTCTACTTTCCCTATATCAGCTCATAGACAGGCACCTATCTAATCTGGTTTCCTATTCAATACCCAGTCCAGACCCGGTATTAAGTGTCCATTTAAATGGATCTTGTCTACATGTAGACTGGCCTAGAATTTCAACAGTCAGAGAGGCTGGGGTGTTCAGCACTTTGAAAATAGCATAATTTATTTTTGGAGGCCCAAATCTGTTATCTTAGGAGTGGCCTAAGTGGAAGTATGTTAATGTCTCTCTGTGTTGGGTGATGTGCGGGATGTAATTTTTGTCTTTTTGCAGTCATGCCCTCAAGTTTTGATCAAATAATGTATCTAGGGGAAGAAAACAGTGAGGGAACTTGAACCTATAATTTGATTTTCAGTGGCAAGGATTCAGGCCCATAGCTTGACCAAAAGGAGGGACTGTGAAAGTAGAATGAATTATATTGTAAAAATAAGAATGGATTAAAGAAATGTTGCATGTACCTTTAAGCAGAAATAAGAAATGTTGAAATACAGGTGTCAGGAAAAGAAACATTAGGCATAAACAATGGTGCTAATGGAGAAACATTAACAGAAGATTGGTAATAGTTAGCAAGGAAATAAGATATGCATGTCTAGCCCAGGTAAACGTATCAGATTCTGCTTCCTTTGTTATCTTGTTAAGTTCTCGCCCTTTTATCTACATAAATAAATAGTTTGTGTCTTGCATGGTGCTCACATTATCTGGGTGTTATTAGCAGAGCACTGTGTTAATAAAATAGAGTGGTCTGACAAACTGTGAGTCCTGAGTCTAACTTTGACAGAATCTATGCTGTTTCTGTAGGGAGATGGTGGGAGAGGAGCCACACCCCATGATAATTAAGTTGTTCCACTGTTTATAAAACACTTAAAAATTCATGGGACCAGGGATTGGAATCTTGATCTCCCAGCAGAGTGTCCCACCACTGGGTTATCGAGTCAGGCTCACATTCTTTCTGACCCAATGAATACTTCATACAACATGGAACACAAAAAAGTTATCATTTTCCATTAAATTCTAGAGACTTTTTTCGTGAAAAGAGAGTAATGCAGTAATTCCAGGTAGAATGAACCTCAGTCCAGAAGAGAGGAAGGGTTTCAGGAAGGAAAAAGACAATGACTAACAGCAGAGCCTTGCCATTTAGATAAATCTCTCTTTAGCCATGATCGAGAATCTATGGCATTCATATTCAGTATGTCACATGCTTTGACACCTTTCCAAAAACAATCAGAAGATGCACAACCAGTAGTAGGAGCAACAAACATTGTGGAATTGACCAGAGCTGCTGACAAGAAAAAAAACAGGTGGTGTGGCACACGACAATGACAGATTCCGAAAATAGGACTGAAGGGGACAGGACAAGCAGACTAGAAAGAAAGAAACTAAAAGAGGCAGAACAGACAGAAATGGAGATAAACTGAAGGAGACGAAAGAGACAACAGAAGCACCCTGAAGACTGACATCTTAAAAAATCAGCACTTAATTTTCAGTATGTGCACTCAAAACGTTTGTCATGATGAACTAATGAAATTTAATTTGTACCTATCTGTAAGTACAAAGCAAAAATGATAATATGGCTTGGTATGTAATTCAGATTTATTCAAGGTGACCTGATGTTCTTTACTGTTTTGCACAGGTCTTGTATTTCCTTATTTCAATATAAACATGTTGCCAAAAATAGCATGAGGGCAGGCCACTATAAAGAAAGCTTGAGTTAGGGCAGTTCCCTGGCAAAAGTGACAACAAACCGCACATGCTTGCTTGTTTGATGTGGTTCACTTCTTTGGTAAACAACTAATTATACCTTTACTAATGTCTTCATTTATCTACTTTAATCTTTTTTTAAATTGCCTTACTGCTGTGAACTTTGTGCACGTCTTACATAGTATGTGCTCACTTTAAAGATATCCTTAAAATTAATTTACTATGACCATCCAAAGTAATTATTTTCTACTAGTAACTGAAAGCACATGTTGTTGCCCAGGTGTATTTTGTAAAGTTGTGTGTGTGTAATTAAAAAAAGTTGGGGGGAGGGAGAATAATAGATCAGGAATACCAGTGATGATTCAACCTGGTGATAGTCTTAACAGAAGAGCTGTCAACCATGCTTCAAGATGCTTCTATCATTTCAGACTGACTCAACAGACATTCTAGGCTTCAGAGTGACACACAGACCGGGATCAGTCCTGGAACCTTATTATATAGCTGATTCTTAATTATTTACTATTAACAAAATAATAGTCTTTTAATCAAGCATTTTGAAGAACTTGCCTTCTCCTTTATTGAGATCATCTGCCCTCAACCAGTTAAATCAATTGGCAAGTCCAAGTTTCTTCTGGACTCCTCATTGCCACTGAATGTTCCAATAGCTATTGTGGCAAAGTTCACACATAAATTTCTGACCATGTGTGTGTGTCCCATACTATCAAATACAGATCATGGCCCCAGACATTCATGACCTCTGGATTGGATTATTGCCATTCATATCTAGGAGTGAAGCTGCACATCCTCAGAAAAGCTCCAACTGGTACAAAATGCAGCAGCCCATCCGCTTAGCAGCACAAGACACTGTGTACACATCGCCTCAGTGCTCCACTCACTGCACTGGTACCCCAATTAATACAGAGTCCAGTTCAGGGGCTGTCTGGCCATATATTAAAAACACTCCGTGAGGCTGTCCCTAACTACTTGAAAAAGCACTGCTGTGATTATGCCCTTCCATGGTAATGATTCTCCATTGGAATAATGAAACTGTCAGCCAATATAAGGAGGCTTCCAATCACAGGAGCTGGACCAAGGCCACAGAACTTGCTGTCAGGAGAGAGGAATGGCCCATAACTCACCATGTTTGGAACTAAATGAAAAATGCTACTTCGTGACATTCCTTCAGTCTGTTATTCATACACAACAATCTATAAACTAATCAAGCTATTTCTCTTACAGGCTGAGAAGACAGAAAGAGTGAAACTATTACTCTGAGTTCTATTTTCATATACTTGAGAAAAATGCTGTAGTGACTGGGATTGCACAAGTACATAGATTAGCTAATAATTATTTCTAAAAGGTCAGAAAACAATGGAAATGCTAATATCCTGGGACTGACACTGCTTAAACAACTCTGCATACAAGAGTTTATCTTGTATGCAGTGTTATTAAAGTAATGTGAGTGTCGGGTTATTAGCATTTCCATGGTAAGACCAGGCATTCAAAATGGTCAGTATTAGCATGTATAAACTGATTTGGAAGGTATGTTTTTTACTACTATAAAACTCTTTTGCTCTTTCACATATTAAAGTGAATAATTTATATATTATGTAAACACAATACCTTACCTTTACAAACAGACATTAGTTTGAATATAGCAAATCAGGGATCAATATGGCCATTAGAACTGGCTGGAAATTTTTCATCAAAACATTTTTCCAGTAAAATGTGCTATTTTTGTCAATAAAAACATTTTGAAAAGTACAAATTTTGGTAAAAATTCCCAAGGAAAAAATTTCATTTTGGGAAATTTTAGAAGATTGTTTCAGAATTTTAAACTTTGTTTTTAGTTTTAATTTGTTTTTATTTTTATAACATTTTTACATTATTTAATAGTGTAGTAGTACTGCATCATAATATGCACTATTACTGATATTTCGTCATAAAAATTGTTGAAATATTCTATTGTTTGTTTGTTTTTGATTTTTTAAAACATGAAGGTTCAGTTATACTTAAGGTTCGATTTTGCCACGGTTATCTTTTGTGAACATCAGAGAAAGATCATGGGAAATAAACAAAAATTCATGGAAGCCTTTGCCCTGTCCCTGACTTTTACTAAAAATAACTGTAACAAAATGGCGCTGATGGGAGAAGGACTGAAGCCCTAGGGAATGGAGGGATGAAAGCCCAAGCCCCACTATGGAAGGGGGGGCAGCACCTGCCATCTGCAGCGGCTCACAGCATGGGGTCCCCCCGCCACCCACAGTGGCTCAAAGCTCCAGGGCCAGCTGCTGAGAACTGCCCACAGCAGTTAGGAGCTCCAGAGTCCCTGCTGGCTGACAGCTCCAGCAGACCATCGTGGGGCTGAAGTGGAAAATGCTATGGAGGACTCTGAAAGTCACAGAATCTGTGACTTCCATGACATAATCTTATCCTTAGTTATACTGAAGCCAGTTATATTTTTTATCTTCATCACAGTCCATGGCAACAAGTTTCACAGGTTGACTGTACATTGTGTGAAGAAGTACTGCCTTGTTTGTTCTAAACTTGCTCTCTAATAATTTCATTGGGTTTGTTCTTGTGTTATGTGAAGGGGTAAATAACACTTCCTTATTCACTTTCTCCTTACCATCCATGATTTTATAGCCGCCTATCATATTCCTCCTTAGTTGTCTTTTTTCTATGCTGAACAGTCTCAGTCTTTTTTAAATCTCTCCTCATACGGAAGCTGGTCCATACCTAATCATTTTTGTTGCCCTTCTCTGTATCTTTTCCAGTTCCAAAGTATCTTTTTTGAGATGAGGTAACCAAATTGCTCATCAAATACTCTTAAGCAAACTAAGCAGTCATGGCGTAAGAGGGAAGGTCCTTTCATGGATCAGTAACTGGTTAGAGATAGGAAACAAAGGTTAGGAATAAATAGTCTGTTTTCACAATGGAGGGAGACAAATAATTGGGTCACCCAAGGACATGTACTGAGACCTGTGCTGTTGAACATTTTCATAAATGATCTGGAAAAGGGGGTAAACACTAAGGTGGCAAAGTTACTCAAGACAGTTAAGTCCAAGACTGACAGTGAAGGGATCTGATTAAATTGGGTAACTGGACAACAATATGGCAGATGAAATTCAATGTTGATAAATGTAAAGTAATGCACACTTGAAAAAATAATTTCATCTATAAATACAAAAATAATGGAGGTCTAAATTAGCTGTTACTGCTCCCGAAAGATCTTGGAGTCATCATCGATAGTTCTCTGAAAACATCTGTTCAATGTGAAGCAGCAGTCAAAAAAGCTAATAGTATTAGGAACCATTAGGAAAGGTATATGAAAATGAGACAAAAAATATCACAACACCATTATTTAAACCAATGGTTACTTCTGGGGGAATTCTGTGCCAAAAAATTAAAAATTCTGTGCACAATATTTAAAAATTCTGCATTTTTTGTCAAAATAACATAATATAATCACACCAGTTTCAATTATTTTTAATCATTTATTTCAAAATACCTGTCAGCAAGTATATCTGTAACGATACAGACAACCAGAAAGATTCAGGAGATGTTTTTTGATGAATAGATTCCTTACTAGGCATATTAAAACAGAACTCTGAGTAATAATTCATTCAAACTACAGTACAGAACTGTATTTCCCATACCCCTCAGAAGCAGTCCAAAGGCTTGGGGGAGTCAGGGGTAATGGAGGAGCTGAGGGAGAGAAAAGTAAATTGTTGGGAAGGAACCTGGGTGTGAACTTGGAGGGTTGTTGGGAAAAACATGGAATGGGTTGTGGGGGGCAGGAAGGGATTGTTAGGGAGCTTCCCCAGTGCAGACCCTGGCTGACCCCAGCCTCTCCCATTCAGTGAGGCACATTTGCCCCTGTTCACTTGCATCCTCAGTCCACGTCTCTCCACCTCCACTCAGACACCCACTCCTCCCATCCCCATGTGTCCCTGCACCCCCTCCTCCATCCCCATGTTTCTCTGTGCCCCTCTCAGCAACTCCCCAGTTCCTATGTAGTTCTGTACCCCCTCCTCCATCACCATGTGGCCCTGCACCTCCCTCTCCCCTGTGGCCCTGTGCCTCCACTCCCATTCAGCCCCTGCCCCAGTCTGTCCTCCCCCACTAGCCATTATGAGCCCCCATCTGACACCCCCCCACACACCCAGCACAGGATGCTATCTATCTCCCCATAGCCCCTGTCTCCTAACTTGCCTGACAGGCGCTAGGAAGAAGGCAGACTCTCTCTCTTCCCTCATTGGCTGGGAGCTGCTGCTGAGTTCTATTGCCACAGTGCCCTCTGGTGGGCAAAAGGCAGAACAGCAGCAACATTTCAGCAGAAGTTTTTTTCTGCGCAAAAAATTAAAAATGTGCATGGCTCATTAATTATGCACATGTGCAGTAGTCAAAGACCAAGTACACTATATAGACTGGATTGCCTTTGTCCACATGCTTGGTGATACCCTTAAAGAACTCGAACAGATCGGTGAGGTATGATTTTCCTTTAGAAAAGCTGTGTGGACTCTTTCCCCGCATATCACGTTTATCTATGTGTCTGATAATTCTGTTCTTTACTACAGTATGAACCGATTTGCCTAGTACTGAAGTTAGGCTTACTGGTCTGTAATTGTCAAGATCACCTTTGGAACCTTTTTTTAAAAAAAATCATTATTATCTTAACTATCCTCCAGTCATCTGGTACAGAGGTTGATTTAAGTGACAGGTTATATACCAGTTAGTAGTGTTGCAATTTCATATTTGAGTTCCATCAGAACTTTTGGGCAAATGCCATTCGGTACTTGTGACTTATTACTGTTTAATGCATCAATTTGTTCCAAAACTTCTTCAACTGACATCTCAATCCTGGACAGTTTCTCAGCCCTGTCACCTAAAAAGAATGGCTCAGACATGGGAATCAATGCAAGGGATTCATTTAGCTTTTCCACAATGGCCTCATATTCTTTGAGTGTCCCTTTAGCACCTCTGCTGGCCAGCAGCCCCACTGACTGTTCTGCAGGCTTCCTGCTTCTGATATACATTTTTTTTTTGCAGTTAGTTTTTATATCTTTAGCTAGTTGTGCTTCAAATTCTTTCTTGGCTTGCTTTATTATTTACATTTGATTTGCCTGAGTTTATGAGCCTTTCTATTTTCCTCACAAGGATTTAACTTCCAATTTTTTAACGGATGCTTTTTTGCATCTACCGCCTTCTTTTATTCTGCTGTATAGCCATGGTAGCATTTCCTCCCCCCCCCCTTTATTTTTTGTTCCTGTTACTGTTTTTCTTTTATTTGAGGTATACATTTAGTTTGAACATCTCCTATGTAGTATTTACAATAGTCTCCATGCAGTTTACAAGCATTCCACCCTTGTGACTGTTCCTTTTAATTTCTGTTTAACTAACTTCCTCATTTATGTGTAGTTCCCCATTTTGATGTTAAACCCATGACAATAGCATTTCTTTGGCATCTCTCCCCCCCCCCATATTAAATTTAATTACTTTATAGTTTCTGTTAAGGAGTGGTTCAGCTATATTCACCTCTTGGACCACTAAGGACTAAATCAAGAATTGCCTCTTCCCTGAAGTTCCAGGACAAGCTGTTCTCCAAAGCAGTCACCTATCCTTTCCTTAGGTGATGTACCTAGTCAATAGGAGGATAGGAAAAATCCTCCACTATATTGTTTTCTGCCTCTGTAGCCTCTCTAATCTCTCTGAGCATTTCACTGTCACCATCACTATCCTGGTAAGGTGGTTGGTAGTAAATTTGCTACTTCTATACTCTGAATGTCCAAGCAAGGAATTTCTATCCAGAGAGATTCTCTGGTACAGTTTGATTCATTTAATATTTTTATTTTATTCGACAGGGAGTGCTGGTAGGTATGCTTGCCAAGCTGAGCAACCAGGAAAAGGCATTTCAAATATATGTGAGGGCTTTTAAGGGGTGTATGGCTTCTGATCTCTGTGAGCCCTGGGCAGTGGAGTTCACAATTGTGATCAGAATGGTCACTGTCTTAGGGAATGGGGCATTTTGGGACAGGTGCTGGTGGACTGTTAGGATCAACAAAGGTTGCACAGTGTCTTCACTGAAACTACATTGACTTCAGTGGGTTGACCATGGCTCCGTACCATATGGGGAAGTGGTTTTACTGCATCACCATAACAGGGCGTTTACATCTGTCAAAGACAATTTTCAGTGTAGAGAGAGCACAAACAGGATGATGAAAGGTGACGTACATCAACCTAACTTTGTAGTGAAGACCAGGCCTAAGGAAAAGAGACACCTTAACAGCTGAGAAGTTGTCATAAACAGACAGCTAAGGGTTAATGTTTCTTTTACCTGTAAAGGGTTAACAAAGGGAACCAAACACCTGACCAGAGGACCAATCAGGAAACAAGATTTTTAAAAGCTCAGAGAGGGAATGTTTGGGTGTGTGTCCCTTTGTCTGTGTCTCCGGTCTGTCTCTCGGCTATGAGAGGGATCTTTCTATCTTCAAGCTTCTAATCTTCAGTTTCCAAGTTGTGAGTACAAAGGTAGAAAAACAATAGGCTTTTATTGTTTTTTTGTATTTACATGTGTGTAGTTG
>NC_133771.1:69077950-69222638 GCF_003597395.2 Chelonoidis abingdonii
TTTTAAAAATTCTGCATTTTTGTCAAAATAAGCATAATATCAATCACACCAGTTTTCAATTATTTTTAATCATTTATTTCAAAATTACCTGTCAGCAAGTATATCTGCTTAACGATACAGACAACCAGAAAGATTCAGGAGATGTTTTATGATGAATAGGATTCCTTACTAGCATATTAAAAACAGACTCTGAGTTATAATTCATTCAAATCACAGTACAGAAATGTATTTCCCATACCCCTCAGAGAAGCCAGTCCAAAGGCTTGGGGGATCAGGGGGTAATGAGGAGCTCGAGGGAAGCAAAAGTAAATTGTGGGGAAGGAACCTGGTGTGAACTTGGAGGGTTGTTGGGGAAAAACATGGAATGGTTTGGGGGGCAGGAAGGGATTGTTAGGGACGCGTCCCCAGTGCAGACCCTGGCTGACCCAGCCCTCTCCCATTCAGTGAGGGCAATTTGGCCCCTGTTCAACTTTGCTCCTCAGCCAAGTCTCTCCCCTCCACTCAGGACACCCACTCCTCCCATCACCCATGTGGCTCCCTGCACCCCCTCTCCATCCCCATGTTTCTCTGTGCCCCTTTCTCAGCAACTCCCCATTTCCTATTGTAGCTTCAGGTACCCCCTCCTGCCATCATCCATGGTGGCCCTGCAGCCCCTTCCCTCCTTCCCCCTTTGGCCCTGTGCCTCACTCCCATCAGCCCCTTGCCCCAGTCTGTCCGTCCCCACTTAAGCCATTATGAGCCCCCATCTTGACACCCCCCACACACCCAGCACAGGATGGCTATCTATCTCCCCATTAGCCCCTGTCTTCCTAACTTGCCTCCTGGACCAGCGCGTAGGAAGAAGCAGACTCTTCTTCTCTTTCCCTCATTGCTGGGAGCGTGCTTGGTTCATATTGCCACAGTGCCCTCTGGTGGGCAAAAGGCCAGAACAGCAGCAACATTTCAGCAGAAGTTTTTTTACTGCGCAAAAAATTAAAAATGTGCATGGCTCATTTAATTATTGCACATGTGCAGTATCAAAGAAACCAAAGTACACTATGATAGACTGGATTGCCTTTGTCCACATGTCTTGGTGATACCCCTTAAAAACTCGAAACAGATCGGGTGAGGATGATTTTCCCTTTAGAAAAGCTTGGTGGACTCTTTCCCCGCCATATCACGTTTATCTATGTGTCTGATATTCTGTTCTTTACTACAGTATGAACCGATTTGCCTAGTACTGAATTTAGGCTTTACTGGTCTGTATTGTCAAGATCACCCTTTGAACCTTTTTTTAAAAAAAAAAATCATTGATTATCTTAACTAATCCTCCAGTCATCTGGTACAGAGGTTGATTTAGAAGTGACAGGTATATACCAGTAGGAGTGTTGCACATTTCATGATTGTGAGTTCCATCAGAACTTTTTGGGCAAATGCATTCGGTACTGACTTATTACTGTTTAATGCATCAATTTTGCTTCCAAAACTTCTTCAACTGACATCTTCAATCCTGCGACAGTTTCTCAGCCCTGTCACTAAAAGAATGGCTCAGACCATGGAAATCAATTGCAAGGGAGTTTCATTTAGCTTTTCCACAATGGCCTCATATTCTGTTGAGTGTCCCTTTTAGCACCTCTGCTGGCCAGCAGCCCCACGACTGTTCTGCAGGCTTCCTGCTTCTGATTATACATTTTTTTTGCAGTTAGTTTTATATCTTTAGCATTGTGCTTCAAATTCTTTCTGCTTGCTTTATTATTTACATTGATTTGCCTGAGTTTAATGAGCCTTTTCTATTTTCCTCACAAGGATTTAACTTTCCAATTTTTTAACGGATGCTTTTGCATCTACCGCCTTCCTTTTATTTCTGCTGTATAGCCAGGTAGCATTTCCTCCCCCCCCCCCCCCCCCCCCACCTTTGATTTTTTGTTCCTGTTTTACTGTTTCTTATTTGAGGTATACATTTTAGTTTGAACATTCTCCTATGGTCAGTATTTACAATAGTCTCCATGCAGTTTACCAAGCATTCCACCCTTGTGACTGCTTTCTTTTAATTTCTGTTTACTAACTTCCTCTTTATGGTGTAGTTCCCCATTTTTGGATGTTTAAACCCATGACAATAGCATTTCTTTGGCCAATCTCCCCCCCCCCAGGTATTAAATTTAATACTTTATAGTTTCTGTTAAGGAGTGGTTCAGCTATATTCACCTCTGGAACCACTAGGACGTAAATCAAGAATGCCTCTTCCCTGAAGTTCCAAGGAAAAGCTGTTCTCCAAAGCAGTCACCTATCCTTTCCTTAAGTGATTGTACCTAGTCAATACTGAGGATAGGAAAAATCCTTCCACTATATTGTTTCTGCCTCTGTACCTCGCTAATCTCTCTGGAGCATTTCACTTCACAATCACTATCCTGAGGGGTGAGTTGGTAGTAAATTCTACTTCTATTACTCTTGAATGTCCAAGCAAGGGAATTTCTATCCAGAGAGATCTCTGGTAAGTTTGATCATAATATTTTTTATTTTAATCTCGACAGGGAGTGCTGGGTAGGTATGGCCTTGCCAAGCTGAGCAACCAGGAAAAGGCATTTCAAATATATCGTGAGGGCTTTTAAGGTGGTTATGTTCTGATCTCTGTGAGCCCTGGGCAGTGGAGTTCAACAATTGTGATCAGAATGCTCACTGTCTTATGAATGGGGCATTTGGACAGGTTGCTGGTGACTGTAGAATCAACAAAGGTTGCACAGTTTCGTTCACTGAAACTACATTGACTTCAGTGGCTGGGACCATGGCTCCGTCCATATGGGGAGTGTTTTACTGCATCACCATAACAGGGCTGTTACATCTGTCAAGACAATTTTCAGTGTAGAGAGAGCAACAAACAGATTGAATGAAGGTGGGACGTTACACAACCTAACTTTTGTAGTGGGAAACCATGGCCTAAGGAAAAGCAGACACTTAACAGCTGAGAAAGTTGTCATAAACAGACAGCTAAGGGTTTAATGTTTCTTACCTGTAAAGGGTTAAACAAAGGGAACCAAAACACCTGACCAGGGACCAATCAAGAGAAACAAGATTTTTAAAAGCTCAGAGATGGGGAATGTTTGGGTGTGTGTCCCTTGTCTGTGTCTCCAATCTGGCTCTCTGGCTCATCTTCAAGCTTCTAATTCTTCAGTTTCCAATTGTGAGTACAAAGGTAGAAAAACAATAGGCTTTCATTGTTTTGGTATTTACATGTGCTGTAGTGCTGGGATGTTTAAATTGTCATTTCTGTTTGAATAAGGCTGTTTATTTCATATTTTTCTTTAAGCAATTGACCCTGTATTTGTCACCTTGATACAGAGACATTGTTTATGTCTTTTTCTTTCTTTTTATATATAAAGCTTTCTTTAGACCTGTTGGTTTTTTTCCTTCAGCGGGATCAGGGGATGTTGAGCCTGCAACTCACCAGGGAATTTTGGGGGAGGAAAGAAGGAGGGGGAAGGTAATGTCCTCTCTGTGTGTGTTTTCCAAGGATATTGAAACAGGGAATCTCTGTGGGTTAGATTGACTCGGTTGAATCTGCATAGCCTCTGGGTGAGGGGAGAGACACTTGATCTCTCTGTGTTGCATTTCAAGGACTTGAAATGGTTCTCTCCTTAGGGCCAGCCAGGGAGGGGAAGCCGGTGGGAAAAATAAAAGAGGAGACAGGGGAGGGGTTATTTCCCTTGTTGTAGACTCAGGCATCGAAGTCTTTGGGGGTCCCCCAGGAGGTTTGGGGAGACCAGAGTGAGACAGGCACTGTAATTCCCTGTCTGGTGGCACAGCGCTATCAGATCTAAGCTGGTAATTAAGCTTAGAGGATTTACGCTAGGCACCCACATTTTGGACGCTAAGGTTCAGAATTGGGATTTATGCTTATGACAGAAGTAGATGAAATTAGAAAGCTTTTCATACTGTTCTGGTAGTCACAGATCACTTCACTTTACAGCAGGATTCTTTGATGTCTGTAGAAATCTCCATCATCTAAATTCTGACATGGATGGATACTTCAGTCAATGTTCAAAAACCACGGTAAGATGGGAGTGGAGGGGGGAAGAGAACATAGCCCAAACTCAGTTCAAATTCCATCTCAGCAACTTCAGATTCCAAGGAGACAAGGGCCTGACATCATCCCAAAGAGAAAAAGACAGCAATTGATACAGCCTTACCCAACCCTGTGATAAAGTATCATTTTTTCCAAAGTTACAAATTTCTGTTTTTAAGAGTGATGTGGAGATAAAGCAACGTAATGACTTGCAAAATCAGATAGTGTGAAGAAATGCTTTGACATACAATAGTTACAGCACTTACACAAATGCTATCAAATAGTCTCTCTTTGCTCTCTGGTAATTTGGTACTGCAATAAATATAAAACATGTGGAACTACATCCACCAACTATGAGGAAGCTTTATTATAATTTTCATCCCAGCTGTCACATGCAACTTAAATCTATCCTTTAAAGTTGTTTATCATTTCAAACCCTCTGTTGGTTTCTACCTCACTATATATACTCAAGCCTCAGCTATAAATTTAGCATCCAACCACAGAACAGAAAGGTCTTATTTTTAAATCAGTATGTGAAATCTACTGAAACTACAACAAGATCACTAAAGCTATAATTAAATAGACTGGTGACAGTATTTAAGGTTGAAATGGCACCTTCATTTTAAGCAATTATGAAGTGGACAGACATGCCCTACACTACAAAATTAAGTCAACTTAAAGGGATGTACAGTCAGAGCAGTAATTAAAGCAGTGTTTCATGTACACACTATGCTCTTTCTGTCAGAGGTGCTTGTCCTCACCTTCCACTGCCTTACCTGTGTTAGACATTGTGGGGCACTAACAATAGGAGCCCCCTGCCAGCTACCAGCTCCTCCACTACCCCAAGCTGTCAGCCCTGTGGGGCTCACAACTGGAGCCCACCCCCATGGGCAGCGAGTTATATACCCACGTGGTGCCTGGGCACCAGCAATATTCAGAGCCCGAAGGCCCAGCTCCACTAATGTTTGGGGCCAGGTCTCCCAGCCCCACCTTCTGCCCTCCCCCTGTGCCTCCCCCAAGTGTTCCCTGGCCCCCCTTGCTGGCCCCGTGCACATCCCTGGCCCCCGGATGGAGCAGACCATCCATGCCTCTTCCATGCAGCTCCATGCTGCCTTCCTAGAGCAGCAGTTGCTGCAGGGTCCTAGTGCCCCCCATATTGACTGCCAGGGCAGACTGACTCTGAGCCTGCCCTTCCCCCTCAGACCCTTCCCTTTTCCGGCGGGACTCTCCACCAGCACAGCAACCCCTCCCACCTGCAGTCACTGCCCTTGCCCCATCCTGGGCAAGGAGGCAGTCCCATCCCCCACCCCTAGTGAGGCTACAGTCAGGGGCAACAGCAGGGGAGGAAGTGCATGCCCCACCCTGGGCACCCACCACGGGGGAGGCAAGGGAGATTCCTGGAGCTGAGAGGGGCCCTAGGAGCACATGCAGTGACAGTGGTGGGGGTGAATGTGCTGCTGGGAGGGGGGGAAAAGGAGGAGTTCTTCCCCCAGAGCTTGCTGCTGACAGCAGGTAAAGGGCTGGGGGGAGTCCTCCTCTCTGGCCCCTATCCTGGAGCAGCCTGCCTGCACTCCAAACTCATCCCCCAGCCCTGCCCCAACCCAGAGTCCATACCCCCAGCCAGAGCTTTCACCCCCCACTGCACTCTCAACCCTCTACCCTAGCCCTGGGCCCCTCCAATATCCCAAACGCCCTATCCCCAGTCCCAGACAGAGCCCTGAACCCCCTGCATCCCAACCCTCTGCCCTAGCCCTGAGCTCCTCCCACATCCCAAACACCTTATCCCCATCCCAGACAGAGCCCTCATTCCACCACACCCTAACCCTCTGCTCTAGCCCTGAGCCCCTCCAACACCCCAAACCCCTCATCCCCAGCTCCAGCCAGAGCCCTCATCCCCCCACACCCTGTCTGCGCCAACCCTGAGCCCCCTCCTGCATCATGACCCCCTCATCCCCAGCCCCACCCCACAGCCCTCATCCCACCCCTCTACCCTAGCCCTGGGCCCCTCCAACACTCCAAATGCCTTATCCCCAGTCCCAGCCAGAGTCCTGAACCCCCTGCATCCCAACCCTCTGCCCTAGCCCTGAGCCCCTCCAGCACCCTAAACCCCTCATCCCCAGCCTCAGAGTCCTAACCCCCTACACCCCTACCCTCGCGCTGAGCCCCTCCCACACCACAAACCCCTCATCCCCAGCCTGAGCCCTCATCCCCCCACACCCTAACCGTCTGTGCCAACCCTGAGCCCCTTCCTACATCATGAACCCCTCATCCCCAGCCTCACCCCACAGCCCTCACCCCGCCCCTCTGCCATAGCCCTGAACCCCTCCCACACTCGAAACCTCTCATCACCAGCCCCACCCCAAACCCAGCCCCAACCCTGCATCCCCTCCCTCCCTCAAACTCCCTCCCAGAGCCTGCACCCTGCACCCCAGACCTCCTCCCCCACCCAAACTCCCACCCAGAGCCTTGGGCAGGTGGGGGGCAGAGTATGGACAGGGGCGAGTTCTGGCACCACCACCATGCCCACCCCAGCCCCCCGGCCTGACAGCCCAAGTATTATGGGGTCATTCGTGGAAAATACCTTAAAACAGGTCTTGCGTGCTCTGCCTGCACATTAAAGATACACTGAAGCTTCTTGTGAGAACGGGACGGTGCCTGGTGGAGTTTTCCTCTCAAGGGATTGCTGAGGAGCAGTCCATCCCAACCCCAGCTCTGGCTGTATTTTCATAAGGGATTTAGGCAAACCGATGCAGCTCCAGTGAAAACTCTTGCCCACGTCCTTACAAGTTAGACATGTTGACGGTGATTACAGGTGTTCTAGGAAGAACAGCGAGCCAATACAGTACTTGCAAACAGCCCCTGATCTCCAGCTCAAACACTCTGCGGGCCAAACCGCCCTGGCGCCTGCACCACGTCCTGTTGACAGGACTACACTACTGCCTAGCCCGGCCGCCTGCGGCGGCAGGGCGTGCAGAACACGCAATAGCTCAGCCGCCCGGACTCGCCCCGTTTCGAGTGAGGCAGGGGAAGGACCAGCGTGTGTAACTTTATCTGGGATAGGGAACTCGTGGGACATCCTTGTATCTCTCCCCACCCCGGCCCTCGCTCTGGCAGCTGCAGGACGACAAGGATTAGATTAACCGCCCACACCCAAGCCCTGTGGGGAAGGTGGAGGAGCCGTCCAACCCTCCCACCCCCTGCCATGGATCTTCCTCGGTGCTACCAGCCGCGTGGGGCCCCGCTTTAAACCGCGGCAGCTGCGCGCGGGGCCGGCATGAGGAGGCAGCGGGGGACGCTCAGGCCCTGGCTGGGGCTGGCCGCGCTGCTCTGCCTGGCGCACGCCGCCCGGGCCGCCTTCCAGCTCACGCTTCTCCACACCAACGACGTCCACGCGCGCGTGGAGCAGACCAGCAGCGACTCCGGCAAGTGCCAGAGCCGCACTCGCGGCCGCCCCCTGGATTGCTATGGCGGGGTGGCGCGGAGATACACCAAGATCCGGGAGATCCGAGCCACCCACCCCAACGTGCTGCTCCTGGACGCCGGGGACCAGTACCAGGGCACCGTGTGGTTCAGCTACTTCAAGGGGCGGGAAGTGGTCCGCTTCATGAACCTCTTGGGCTACGACGCTATGGTAAGGCGCAGGCGCCTCTCAGCTCGCGTGGGGGCAGGCACAGGCGGTGGCTCTCGTGCAGCTTGGGGGCTACGGGAGGAGAGGCGGTGTGCGTAGGTGGTGCATGGCCGGGGCGGCTGCCGGGCTGGGGTGCGGCTGGAGAGGCAGGATGCAGGGGGCTGGTGCAAAGGAAGGGCGCAGGGTGGTGGTGTAGCTGCAGGGAAATGGGGCCCGTGTGTTTTGAAAGTGACCCGCCAAGGCTTGCGCCGTCGCAGCGCTTCGCCAGATGCGCAGGTTGGGCAGTGGCTGGTGCTCAGGGGGCCCTGGGAGACAGGGGCAGAGCTCCCAGCTGAGCCCTGCGGTTGGCCTGGTGAAGCAGTGAAGGGTGTTGTGAACCTGCGGCAAAAGCTGAAGTAATACAGAAACTTATATGCTTAAACTCTGTACCGTTCACTTTTTCTTAACATCATCTTAATAACATTTTTAAATTTGCCTTGAGCCTAAAGTCTGGTCACTGAATGTTGGTGAGACAAGGTAGAGGAGGTAATGCTACCACAGTAGAACCTCAGAGTTAAGAACACTTGGGGAATGGAGGTTGTTGGTAATTCTGAAATGTTCCGGACTCTGAACAAAACGTGATGGTGGTTCTTTCAAAAGTTTGCAGGTGACCCTGGACTTAAGATAGCTTTGAAACTTTACTATGCAGAAAAAAAAGATGCTGCTTTTAAACATCTTAATTTAAATGAAACAAGCACAGCAGCAGTTTCCTTACCTTGTTAAATCTTTTTTTAAACTTTCCCTTTATTTTTTAGTAGTTTACAATTAACACAGCAGTGTGCTGTATTTGCATTTTTATTTTGTATTTAGTCTGGGCTACACTGGGGGGATTGATCTAAATTACGCAACTTCGACTACGTGAATAACATAGCTCAAGTTGACGTACTTAGATCTACTCACCGCAGTGTCTTCACTGCGGTGAGTCGACTGCTGATGCGCCCCGTTGGACTCCGCCTGCACCTCTCACTCCGTTGTACCAGAGTCAACGAGAGAGCATCTATACTAGAAATGCCCAGTATGTACTTTCTGACAGACCACGTATAGTGGTTATTTGGGGGTGTCTAATAATTGTCCTTTTTGTTTTTCATAGGCTTTGGGGAACCATGAGTTTGACAATGGTCTGGAGGGATTATTGGATCCGCTACTTAAAAATGTTAATTTTTCAATTCTAAGTGCAAACATTCAGGCAAGCAGATCAGTAGCATCCAGGATCGCTGGATATTTTCAGCCTTATAAAATACTACGTGTTGGTTCAGAAAAAATCGGAATTGTTGGCTATACCACTAAGGAAACATCTTTCCTTTCAAATCCAGGTATGCTTTTCTTTAGTATAGCAGGAACAAACAATATATATATATATAAACAATGTAAACGAAGTCACACATGGTCCGGATAGGGACATCCTTCGGGGAGGCTGTATTAATGGAGATTCTCTGTGTCAGTGGTTCTCAAATTGGGGGTCAGGACCCCTCAGAATGTCGCAAGGTTATTACATGGGGAGTCGCAAGCTGTCAACCTCCACCCTAAACCCCGCTTTGCCTCCAGCATTTATAATGATGTTAAATATATTAAAAAGTGTTTTGAATTTATTTGAGGGGGAGGGTCACACTCAGAGGCTTGGTATGTGAAAGGGGTCACCAGTACAAAAGTTTGAGAACCACTGTTCTATGTCCTATTGAGGAGGAGAGGATGGAATATGATAAAATACAGATAGGATCTGATGAGAATCAGTCAAATGAAAGAAGTCTAATTAAATTACATCATGTAATGGGAGACAGCTAAAAAGTGACAAGTTTTTAAAGTGCTTATATACCAATGCTAGAAGTCTAAATAATAAATAATAAAATGGGTGAACTAGAGTGCCTCATATTAAATGAGGATATTGATATAGACATCACAGAAACTTGGTGGAATGAGGATAATTAGTGGGACACAGTGATACCAGGGTACAAAATATATTGGAAGAACAGAACAGGTGGTACTGGGGGTGGGAGTGATACTAGATGTGAAAGAAAGCATAGAATCAAATGAAGTAAAAATCTTAAATGAATCAAAGTGTACCATAGAATCTCTATGAATAGTAATTCCATGTTTGAATCATAAGAATATACCGTTAGGGATATATTACCGACCACCTGACCAGGATGGTGATAGTGACTGTAAAATGCTCAGGGAGATTAAAGAGGCTATTAAAATAGAAAAAATCAATAAGAATGGGGGATTTCAACTATCGCCACCTTGACTGGGTATATGTCACCTCAGGACAGGATGCAGAGAGAAAGTTTCTTGACACCTTAAATAACTGCTGCTTGGAATCCTGGAACCCACAGGATGAGAGGCAATTGTTGATTTAGTCCTAAGTGGAGCACAGGATCAGGTCCAAGAAGTGAATATACGTGGACCTGCTTGGTAATAGTGACCATAATATAATTAAATCTAACATCCCAGTGATGGGGAAAACATCACAGCGCCCCAGCACTGTGGCATTTAGTTTAAAAAAGGGGAACTACACAAAAATGAGGAATTTAGTTAAACAGAAATTGAAAGACAAAGCACCAAATGTAAAATCCCTGCAAGCTACATGGAAACTTTTTAAAGACACCATGGTAGAGGTTCAATTTAAATGTATATCCTAAATTCAAAAACATAGTAAGAGAACCAAAAAAAGAGCCATAGTGGCTAAACAAAGTAAAAGAAGCAACGAGAGGCAAAAAGGCATCCTTTAAAAAGTGGAAGTTAAATCCTACTGAGGAAAATAGAAAGGAGCCTAAACTCTGGCAAATGAAGTGTAAAAATATAATTAGGAAGGCCAAAAAAGAATTTAAGTACAGCTAGCCCAAGACTCAAAAAGTAATAACGTAAAATTTTTTAAGTCCATCAGAACCAGGAAGCCTGCTGAACAACCAGTGGGGCTACTGGAAGATCGAGATGCTAAAGGAGCACTTAAGGCCATCGTGGAGAAACTAAATGAGTTTTTGCATAGGTCTTCACGCTTGAGGAGGTGAGGGAGATTTCCAAATCTGAGCCATTCTTTTTAGATGACATATCTGAGGAACTGTCCCAGATTGGAAGTGTCATTAGAGGAGGTTTTGGAACAAATTGATAAATTGACCAGTAAGAAGTCACCAGGACCAGATGGTATTCACCCAAGGGTTCTAAAGGAACTCAGATGTGACACTGCAGGACTACTAACTGTAGTCTGTAACCTACCATTTAAATCAGCTTCTGAACCAAATGACTGGAGGATAGCTAATGTGATGCCAATTTTTAAAAAGGGCTCCAGAGATGACCCTGGCAATTAGAGTACGCTAAGCCTGACTTCAGTACTGAGCAAACTGTTTGTTTGAAACTATGGAAAGAGCAAAGTTGTCAGACACATAGATGAACATAATTTGTTGGGCAGTAGTCAACATGGTTTTTGTAAAGGGAAATCCTGCCTCACCAATCTACTAGAAATCTTTGAGAGGGTCAACAAGCACGTGGACAAGGGGGATCCAGTGGATATAGTGTATGTAGGTTTTCAGAAAGCCTTTGACAAAATTACTTACAAAAGGCTGTTAAGGGATATGAGGGAAGGTTCTCTCATGGACTAGTAACTGGTTAAAAGGGTAGGAATAAATGATCAGTTTTCAAAATGGAGAGAGGTAAATAATGGTGTCCCCCATGGGTCTGTACTGGGCCCAGTTCTATTTAACATATTCATAAATGATCTGGAAAAAGGGGTAAGCTGTGAGGTGGCATAATTTGCAGATGATACAAAACTACTCAAGATAGTTAAGTCACTGCAAAGAGGTACAAAAGGCTCTCTGAAAATTAAGTGATTGGGCAATGAAATGGCTAATGAAATTCAATGTTGATAATTGCAAAGTAATGCATATTGAAAAACATAATCCCAACTACACATATAAAATGATGGGGTCTAAATTAGCTGTTCCCACTCAAGAAAGAGATCTTGGAGTCATTGTGGATAGTTCTCTGAAAACATCCACTCAGTGTGCAGAGGCAGTCAAAGAATCGAACAGAATGTTGGGAATCATTAAGAAAGGGATGATGATAAGACAGAAAATATCATATTGCCTCTATATAAATCCATGGTACACCCACATCTTAAATATTGCATGCAGATGTGGTTGCCCCATCTCAAAAAAGATATATTGGGCTTAGAAAAGATTCAGAAAAGGGCTATAATATATATAAGTGGTGTGTAACGGCTGCCATATGAGGAGAGATTAATAAGACTGACTTTTCAACTTGGAAAAGAGATGACTAAGGGGGGATATGATAGAGGTCTATAAAATCATGACTGGTGTGGAGAAAGTAAATAAGGAAGTGTTATTTACTCTTTCTCATAATGCAAGAACTAGGGGCCACCAAATGGAATTAATAGGCAGCAGATTTAAAACAAACAAAAGGAAGTATTTATTCAAACAACGCACAGTCAACCTGTGGAACTCCTTGCCAGAGGATGTTGTGAAGGCCAAGACTATAACAGAGTTCTAAAAAGAACTAGATAAATTCATGGAGGATAGGTCCATCAATGGATATTAGCCACAATGAGCAGGAATGGTGTCCCTAGCTTCTTTTTGCCAGAAGCTGGGAATGGGCGATGGGATGGATCACTTGATGATTACCTGTTCTGTTCATTCCCTCTGGGGCACCTGGCATTGGCCACTGTCGAAAGACAGGATGCTGGGCTACCAGGGGCGGCTCTAGACATTTCACTGCCCCAAGCACAGCGGTATGCCGCAGGGGGTGCTCTGCCAGTCACCGGTCCTGCGGCTCCAGTGGACCTCCGGCAGGTGTGCCTACGGAGGGTCCGCTGGTCCCACGGCTTTGATGGATCTCCCACAGGCTTGCCTGCGGACGGTCCGCTGGTCCCGCAGCTCCACTGACGCCCACGGGGCCAGTGGACCCTCCGCAGGCACGCCTGCGGGAGGCTCACCGGAGCTGCAGGACCAGTGGACCCTCTGCCTGCTGCCCTCCTGGCAACCGGCAGAGCGCCCCTCGCACCATGCCGCCCCAAGCACACGCTTGGCGTGCTGGGGCCCGGAGCTGCCCCTGTGGACTAGATGGACCTTTGGTTTGACACAGTATGGCCGTTCTTATGTTCTTAAGCAGTGAAATGCTAAAATTTTAACTCTATATGTTTCCTAGTATGAATGAATGAATACTGATGAAGAGTTTTAGTTGCCTATAGAACTTTTGTATTATTCAGCTCTCTGGCCATCTGTCTGTTTTTAAGTGCCGGATGTTTGAGCTATATGAAAAGATGTGTTCCATACACAGATCCATTTAGAACATGCGAAGCACTGCTCTAACGGGGTGTTACGCTTACAATTGTGTAAAACAATTTTTAAAAAAACCTTGTATATTTTTCTCCTTATTGGCCACATAAGAGAGCCTGAAGATGTGAATACATCTTGTATAATTAAGGAGAATATGTTTTTACAGAGTTTATTACAATCTGAAAATTTTGAATTCTGAGGAATGTAACTTGGCCCTCAGATACATGCCCAAATCCCACTGAAGTCAGTAGGAGTTGCATATGTGTATCTGAGGGCAGAATTTGTCCCCTTGTGTTTTTTTGGCATCTCAAGTATACATACCAGAAATTAGACTACAGAAGGAATCACAATTATTTTCTATCAGTGACTGATAGCAGAAGTGATGAAGCATAGACTCATCCTCTTCTGACAAATAAGTTGTTCCAGTGATCAAGATTTATTTAATTAGTGTAAAGCAATGAAACAAAAATAGACTACTTCTGATTTTAAGAACAGATAATTGTATTTTAGAATAATAAAAACACCATTTCACATTAGAGTTTCTCACCTTGCCCTTTTAATCAGATGCAGAACATCATTGTAGGTGCAAAAGAGCCACTTCCATGCCTAATAAAAGAACCTGGCATTCCCTCTTGGTTTTAAACTAGACACACAATGGAATTAAAATGCATTGAACATAACATTTTTTTAAAAAATCACTTTTCAATACAAGGATGATATTACTACTTTTCTGTCCATTACTTACTGAAATAACATCAGAACTGTAAAAATGAAGGTGTAAATTAGCCCAGAATAGGGAAGGTATAATAATATTTAAACAAAGTATTCAAATGTACAACTGACATAAAAGTCTAAATGTATTAACTGAAATGATTAAAGACATCCACAGAGGAGACCTCTCTGCGGTCAACAGAAACTTTTAATCTGCCTTCTGACATACGAGACTGGGTTATTTGAGTCCATCCTTTTCCTCTAAGGAATAACAAGGAAACATTTATTCTTCCTTTGCCTATGCAAAATGAGAAGCTTACATGTGCTGAAGGTATGAAGAGAGAGATGAATATGCATGTATAAGATGTGTGACAAATAATACAACACTTAACGGAAATTTTCTTTTAACTGATATGGTCCAAATGTTCACCTATGAGTGACAACCCAACTAGGGAGGTTGGCATCTCAGACCCCAGCATTTCTGCTTGCACAATATCCCTGCTTGTATAATATCCGTGAAGCAATGTGGGAAGGCACCTGGGTCAGAGCCTATGTATTCCTTGAGCACTGGTTTCTCATCCAGGCAATCCAGAAAGTTGGCTAAATTGGAGATGCTAGGAATTAAAATAAGTTCTTGAGGAACAGTGTCATAGTTTATGTATTTTGAGAGAGGCACAATATGTACTGTCAATGTAGCCCTTCTGTAGATGTGAAAGATATTAGAGCAGAATTTCGATGGTGGTGAATTACAGCTGCTGTTAGTAAAAGGACATATAAAAATAAATGTGTAGCAAAACCTAGAGATGGTTATAATTGTACTGAAAGACCCAATAAGGAGCCAAAAGAGAAGTAGTAGTATTAAGACAGAAGGCTTATTACTTTCTTAGGCAAAGCTAAAGCAGTCACAGATTAAGTACATACTGTAGTAAAACTGAGGAATCCAAAAGCAGTTGGCAGTAATAGGGAGTTTTCTAGGGGCCACCATATGTAGCAAACACAGTTTTTGTAACTCTCTCCTTTTTTACTTGTACACCTCTTTAGTGTGTGAAGCCTTCATTAGCGTTCAAAAGATGATTCAGTTTCTGCATACTGTGGTTTATGTCACAAATGATTTAGCAATCTGCGGTGTTGAAACTCCTGGCTGAAATTATGGGTTGGTGAGTTAATCATTAACCTAGTTCCTTAATCTAAAAAGTAATTCAGAAGTGAGATTGGATTCCAGGAAGATGTCATGTCTATTAGGAACACTTTATTTCAGGTAGTTCAGTTGAGTTTATTCTCAGATTTTCCTTCATTACCCTGAAATCTTGTGCTCTTACAGGACTTTCCAGCTCCTCAGAGACTACTGTTTAGAATAAAGTGTGGATTTTTGCACTGCCATTTTTCTCTGCAAGTTTATATAAATTTGTTTTGTATTATCACTAGATGTCTTTCGTCACTATTGCTACTATTGTCACCTTCACAGTCTGTTCACAGCTATTACCATATTATAATTATAAATCTTTTGAAACAGTGGGACCTCAATCCCAGTGTTTCCATAGTGCTCGCTGTCGCGCTCTCTCTCCACCTCTGTAAGGATTGCTAATAAATATCTGGAAACAGTGGGTGAAGTCTACTTTAATAATCCATAGTGCAAATGATGAAGCTATTAATTGGTAGCTTTTTTTAAAAGATGTCCTATGTACTACTAAATCCACCTGCCGCATTTGAATCACCCTACTAGGTTTTTTCTACAACAATTGCCCCAGTATTGGTAAATAAGCAAGACAACATTTATTCATCCGTTATATTGTAAGATCTTTAGAATAGGAACCATGTCTTTTTATTGGTACTATGAGGTGCTTAGCATGTATTTTGTGCTGCAAAATAATAAATCACATTTTTGTGCATAACTTTTGACTTCAGTATCTTGATAACTTCTCCTGACTGTAGAACAGCAGAAATATTCAGTGGAGAACACTTGTCAACAAATATCGCTCTGAGCTGTTTTCCAGAGCAATACCACAACCATGTTCTTGGAATTGTGATCCTGCCCTTTTAATCATATCCTTATGGTAGCAGCCACTTATTTTACCCTTGGACATGTGCCTAATACTTTTGGCACCCATCCCATTATCTTGTCTTCTTGTTAAAAAATAGTGCTGTTTATTTGCCTTTTCTGTTTCTTTCTAAAGTTTGAAGAAATTAGAAAACTTATTTCCTGTTAGTTAACACACTGAAAAAGAAATAATGGAATTGCTGAGCCACAAAGAAAAAGATGAATAACTGTTAGGGGTTTGTTTTTTTTTAACTAAATTTAAACTTTTCAGAAGTGGGTGACCAAGTACTAAGCAATGAGTTGTGTGTTTTTTGTTTTGAATCCTGGGTTACAATTAGGCAACAACAGAACTGTTACAGTTTGACAATTTATATAACTCCATAATATTGCTTTGTCAATGTTTCTCTTTTGCGGTAACTCTTTATTTCTTGAAACATTTAGCATTGAACTCTGGACTAGTTCTTACTCTCCCCTTTGCTATGAAATAGCCTCGATCTGTTGATCTCTAGGGTATGCTGAAAGGCTCCTATATTCTCCCAAGATGCATGGGAATGGAGGAGAATTGTGAAGGATGGGAGGCGGAATTTGTATGGTTTATTTTCTAGTTAGTCATTTTTGGTTGGAGAGTTTAATGAAAATTTGTTGATCAGTGATTTACAAGAACTGTATTTTAAAACTTTGTCAAAGGAACCTAGCACCTGGGATAGCTGCTTTTTTTCCTTTTTGTGGAAATCAAGAGTGTGACTGAGACACAGCAAATTCAATAGAGAGAAAGTACATGTTTGTATTATAAATGAAATTATTCTGAAATGATAAAATAGAAATATTTCAGAGAAACCATAAGCTTTCTTAATACTGTGAGCTGGGTAAAGATTACCCCTTTTAAATCTCTTATCTGTGGGTTCTCCCTTCAGGGAAGTAATTCCACTTCAGGTTTTCCTATTGCTGTGTATCACTGACAGTCAAAAATCATATGATTCATCTCATTCAATGAGATAATTGGCATATGGAAGAGCAGCAAAGAATCCTGTGGCACTTTATAGACTAACAAATGTTTTGGAGCATGAGCTTTCGTGGGTGAATACATGCATCTGACGAAGTGGGTATTCACCCACGAAAGTTCATGCTCCAAAACGTCTGTTAGTCTATAAGGTGCCACAGGATTCTTTGCTGCTTTTACAGATCCAGACTAACACGGCTACCCCTCTGATACTTGCATATAGAAGGCAAGTAGGATTTGGCCCTGAGCCTGCAGATTTAGTGCAGGAGGACTCTGAGGGAACTGCTGTGGAAATAGAAAGGAGACGGACAAAATAAGCCAGGATGGGGGGACACTTTGTGGAAGAAGAATTAACATGGGGGAAGAAGAAAGATTCTAAGGAAAAATCAATAGGAAGTAATATGGCAAAAAAATGTTATATTTACACCCAAATGATGCATATGAGACAAACCTGAATGTAACTCTTTCTCAGTTCTAATGGTAGTCAAAAACCATTGGCACTTTGCTCTGTTGGCTCTTATCACCGGCATCTTTTCTTGGAATTACAGCTTTGTTATATATAGTTGAGTGTACATAATTCAATTCATAAATGTTGGTAGACTGAGCACAAATGTTCAGGTTGTTTATACAGTACTTGAAAACACTGGGCCAGATTAAAAGTCTGAGCCAACCCCCAATAAAGCTAATTAAGACTCCCATTTGCTTCATTCTGTAAAGGAATGTGGGACCCTGGGGCAACTAAAATTCAGAGATCATTTAAATCTCACAACCTAGTATCCCATGTTTGATGGTAGAAATAGGCATTTAAATAATGAGAGAGGCCAGAGCTCCCCACAGTTTGTGGGACTCTAGCCATAGTCCATCAGCTGTTTCAATAATCTGATCTTGTGAAAACACAAGTATTTTTAGACACCTCATAAATATTAATAATCTCCTTTCTCTTTTTTTTTTTTTTTTTAAGGCAAGGATATATACTTTGAAGATGAAATTGAAGCATTGCAGCCACATGTGGATAAACTTACCACACTGGGAGTTAACAAAATTATTGCACTAGGACACTCTGGTTTCACTGTGGATCAAAAGATTGCTCAAAAAGTGAGAGGAGTGGATGTTGTAATTGGAGGACATACGAACACATTTCTTTATACAGGTATTACATCTCTCAGTAAAATGTTGCTTTTAACTAAAACTGATCATTAATTGAAAGAAAATTCTCATTGAACTAAGATGACTTCGTAAAAATGTAACTTACTTGAAACTGAGTACTGTGGCCAGTTCCTCAACTGGTGAATATCAGCAATTTCAGTGGAGCTACCTTGACTGAGAGCAATTGAGGATCTGGCACCCTGTATAATTCAAACCAATCAACTTTATGTAGCACATATCACCTTGAGACTAACCCACGTGAGATGTAGTTATTTTGCAATTCTTACTGTAAGCAAGACATATGAGACTGAGACTATGACATGAGTCCATTCCCAGTTTTTACACCCTCTGTGAGTAAGAAGTGTCCTAACTCTTTGAACATATTCAGGATGACCTGTGAAACACAGACCCTCTCCAATGCAAATAGTAGTGTTGCTAAATTATTGTGCAGCTTGTTTAATAGTAGTCCCACATGAGATTCTCATGAGAGAGACTACATTTCCCTAGTTATGCGAAATTACTATAAAGTGGGTGGTAGTTGGTAGAAAGATTGTACTCAGAGTAGTTATCAATAGTTCACTGTGTGGACATATCTAGTGGAGTCCTGCAGTGGTCTGTTTTGGGTCTGGTACTTTTAAGATTTTCAGTAATGACTTGGATAGTGGACTGGAAAGTATTCTTATAAAATTTGAGATGACACTGAGCTGGGAGGAGTTGCAAGCATTTTGGAGGTTAGGATTAGAATTCAAAACGACCTTGACAAATTGGATAATTGGTCTGCAATCAACAAGATGAAATTCAGTGAAGACAAATGCAAAGTACTAGATAATACTTAGTCCTGCAGATAATACTTGGGCTGCAGCTGTGTGCTAACTGGGCCGCGGGTTGAGAACCGCTAGTCTAGGTATACCTGGTCCTACCTCGCTTGGGGGGCTGGAGGTGGCTGCACTAGATGACCTATCAAGGTCCCTTCTAGCCCTACATTTCTGAGATTCTATCGTGTTTTCCAAGTTTACTGTATAAGGGAATAAATAAAATAAAATATTTTAATTTACCTTGTCTATGATACATGCATTAAAGGAATCAGTGAAACAAATTAATCAATATAAAACAAAGTATATTCCTTGATTATTTTTCCAAATATCCTGTAGGTGACTGTTACCCTGTTTTTGTATGTATAGGTTTTTAAAGCACGGTAAAACATGCTTCTGTCATACCTCAGGAGCAGGTAAAACATATGTACTTTGTAATATTTGGTGGCCTAGTGATGGTATTATTTAGTCCATGAGGGCAAACATTTATTTTTAAAAAAGAATCCCACTGATATTTTCATATTGAGTTTTAAGAGGAAGCAAATAAAATCTGAAACATTTCAGAAAAACACACTTAGAAGTGGTTTGAGACATGGATCTGTGTAGGGACTGATCCTGAATATACACCCAAAGTGACAAAAAAGTAGAAATTTTTATGTTGTTGCCTACCCAGCTACTGCCAAACATCGTGCTAGCATGAATGTTTCACACTGTGACAGAAAATTAAAAGGGCACAGACTGTCTTCCTATGCCTAAAAAAATTCCATCTTGAACATTGTCTCAGATTGTAGCTGTTCTTTACAAAGTTCCAAATAGTCTATAGAAATTATACATGCATGCAAACAATGTGTGAGAAAATGCCGGGTGGTGTGGTATGCCACAAAGACTTAACAGTGTGAGTTTGGGATGGGCGTAGCTAGTGAATGATGACTCCACAAATGAGTTATGCAAGATCATCCCAAATGAGTACTAGTAGATCCCACATCTCTCACGGTCACATTCTGTATATGCTTTAGGGATTTTTTCTGAAATGCTACTAGGATGTTTTTCCCCTTCATTTGTCTGCTTGCTAAGATAGGTGACTTAGTTACCATGAGGCCAAATGAAGCCTCAGAAGCAGTTAAAAAAAAAATCCACCTAAAATTTATTTTAAATAACCTTTTTAGATGACAATGTTAGTTTTAAAATCATAATATTATAGGACCTTTCGGGGCTAGAAACAAGTGCATAGTTCCATTGGAAATGGAGAAATAGCCCTTTGCAATAATCTAAATGTCTATTTCTAGTCTTGCAGATCTATGTGATATCAGACTTTTAAAGGAACGATATTTTTATACATAGGAAAGTGTGTAGTAGATTACAGATTACTATGGATCCCCATCAAACAAACAGTGCAAAACTGTAGGTAATATACTTATCCTTGCATTTTGAAGGATGCTGTATGTAAAAACTCTGTGCATGTATCCTGGAGAAAGGATCCTCATCAGCAGATTACATGGGTTAGGAGCAAGCCTGATGGCAGAGATAAGGATCATAGATGTTTGTTTGGGTGTACACTGTAGTACTACTTGGTGTGTGTGTGAAAAGACTTGGGCACTATAGATCAGTTGTCAGTACCACTTAGCAAACTATGTAACTTCAGAGTACCTTATGAAGCTTCTCTGTTGTTTCATTGTGACAAAAAAGTAGAAATTTTTATGTTGTTGCCTACCCAGCTGCTGCCTGAGCACAACGCTAGGAGCCAGAACTTCCTGAGTTCTTTTCCCATCTCTGAAACCTCTGTCTATGTGTAACTTTGGGCAAGTCACAGACTCTCTGTTGCCCACTCTGAGTACTTCTACTTCGCTCCCTAAACTGGTCACATTTTTTTCTAATTTCAAAGAAAAAAGAAATTTCAATGAAAAATCCTAGAGGAAAAAATTGACAAAATATTTGAAGTTCTTTTCTAATCTTTCAGCCAACTATAGAGCTGGTCAGAATGTTTTGAATTTTGATTGTTTCAAAAATACAGGAAAAACACAGGTGAGGGGAAGCTGGTGATTTCCCCCCTCCCAAACCGCCCTATATTAGAGGAGGGCCTAATTCTATAGGGTGCACAGGTATTTTGAGGATTAATTAATGTCTGCAAAGCACTTTGGCAGTGGAGATATGTTACATATATAATGACTTCCTTTTATTATTAAGACAATGTCATAGCAAGTCTATGAACTCCTCTTTGAGTCCCTCCACTGGCTACTGTTTTTCAGCTCAAAGTCAAGCTTCTTGACCTCCTCTGTTAAAACCCCTCACCACTCTGCCCCTTCTTCCTCACCTGGTCTTGTCTCTTGTATAATCTCCCCACTCTGGCTAACCCCACTGCCCCGAATTAATCTGCAAGACCATTATACTCTTTCTTCATATCCCTTTAGCTTGTCCACTTCTGTCTTGGAATATTGGCTAGGTTGTGGGAGAGTCTAAAATAGTTACCGTTACTCTTTTAATAATTTATAGGTGGTAAAAAATTCCCAATAATTCAAAACCATCAAGTTTTGCGTATAGCTAATGTAACTGCGTGATCTTACTGCTGGTCCCCTTCCACTTCCCTGCTTCTCTTGTAGTGTTCCTTACCTTTGTTGAATCTTCTTTTGGGGTAATTGTAAGCTGAATAGTTTCCATCACCAGATATTAGGGAATAGCAGTCAGCTATGAGATTTCCCATCATGAAAAGACTCAGTCAGTTTCTCAATACGTACTAATTCAGTACAGCAAATAGCACCTATCTAAAACCAAACAAGTTCTAATATATGTGTGTGCCAGTATGAAGCTATTCCATCCCACCAGAACAGATTCCCTCAAAGAGCAGTGAGCTTGCATTACAGGCAGTAACATATTTTTGTATGCAAAGGGGGAAAAGCTAGCATGCTGTTGGTTCCCTGAGCCACACATGTGGAACAAATTCCACCCTGAGCCTCACTTATGTTCAAGCAGCAGCTTAACACGACATGTGATATCTTTCTCTCTCCTTCTTGCTAGGTGCAACATGGTTACTTTGCTTCCAGAACACCCATACAAGGGGATATGGGCCATTGTAACATTATTGCCTCTCCTTCTGTTTCCCCTTATTTCCCAAAACACCATTTGAAAATGTCTGGAACACTAAGCCGATTTAGACATAGGTGTTTTAATATTAAGGTGATTTTTTTTACAAGGTGAGATTTGTGCAATAAGGAGATACATTAATTGTATAAGGTTAATATCCAAGCTTAGTCACAAATACAGCACCTAAGAGGGTGACAATTTCCACAGAAATAAGTGAAGAAAGATGAATTTTATCTGTGAAATCACAAGCAGCTTTCTAAGCTAAATGTCTTGCATTTCACAGATTAAAAATGCAAAAATGTTCCTTTTACTCTTCCCTTTCTTCTTCTTGCCCCTTCCTCCCCCATTATTTCTTTAGATCTTGCCACTTACAAGACTGGTGTGGAATGATGGCTTTTGTAGCTACTTTTTCCAGCTGTCTGTTTCATTTCTCTACAAATCTTTACCCTGTTTAAGCTACTTTATTTCTTTACAGTTCTTTAAAAATAAGTTCAGCAGCAGAGCAGGATCTGTCTACGTTTTGAATGAAGGGGTAAATGTATTCGTGCTCATGCTGATAGTGAGCATGCTCAGTAGTTTTTCCATGGATTTCCATAGGAAAGAGAGTAGGAGTTGGGAACTTAAAGGAAGCACTGGGACCTTTGACTTTAGTTAGCTATGGAATCTGGACCTAATCCTTACAGTGGTCCATGTGTCAGTACATTCCTCTCTGCTCCTCTTGATTTCATTGAGAGTTAAATGCATGTAGGAGGTGCAAGACCAGGCCTTGGTAAAGACCTACCCTACTCTGACTTCACTAGGTGAACACTTGGTGAGTTGGGATATTATTAGTCCTCTGACCAGCTCTCTCTGGAATCAGGCCTGTATATTGCTATGTTTCTCTAATTTTATTAACTAGACTTTCCTGTGAACATTGTGTCTGCTCTCTTAAGCCTGGTCTACACTGGGCGGGGCGAGCGAAGTCGGTCTAAGTTACGCAGCTTCAGCTACGAAAATAGCATAGCTGAAGTCGATGCACTTAGAGCTACTTACCGCAGTGTCTTCACTGCAGTAGGTCGACTGCTGATGCTCCCCTTTGACTCCGCCTATGGTTCTCGCTCCGGTGGAGTACCGGAGTTGACGGGAGAGTGCTCGGCTGTCAATTTATTGCGCCTTCATTAGACACAATAAATCGACCCCCACTGGATCAATCGCTTTGGAGGTAAGTGTAGACATACCTTTATTTACTAAACCTTTTTCTAAGGGGAACTCCACACTACAAAATTAAGTCGACCTAAGTTACGTTGACTTGCAGCCACCACAGTAATTAAACTGCTTTTGCATGTCCACACTGTGCTTCTTGTGTCTGATGTGGGTCCTCACTAGGAATGCTTGTACCGATTTAACTAGCAGTGTGGGGCATTGTGGGAGAGCTTCTCAGAGGCAGAAACAGTCAATGTAAGCAATGTAATATCTACACTAACACTTTGTCGACCTAACTACATCGACTTAAGCACTACGCCACTCGTGGAGATGGAGTTAAATTGGTGTAGTGGGCGAGTTACATTAATGAGAGCAAAAAGAACAGGAGTACTTGTGGCACCAATAAATAAATAAATTCTGTTAGTCTCTAAGGTGCCACAAGTACTCCCATTCTTTTTGCGGATACAAACTAACACGGCTGCTACTCTGAAACCTGTCATTAATAAGAGCTGCATTTTAGCATAGACACTTACTGAGTAAAATGTCTTACATTGACATAACTCTGTAGTATAGACCAGGCCTAAGGAAGTGGTTGTCCTTTGGCTTGCATTTTTCACCAAGAATGTTGAACTCCTCTCAGCAACCTATAAATTTTTCACAAAATTGTCACATAGAGTGTGACTTCACATCGCTCTTCCTTCTTGCCCCCTTTCCCTCGCTCTCCCTATTCCTTTGGCTTCTGATTTCCTTTCCCTGTCCCAGTCTTCTAGGGACTCTTTTTTTTGGCAATTTCCTCTCATCTCAGTGGTTTTTGTTTGTTTGTTTCTTTCTTTATTATATACACACACATTCTCTCTCTCACATGTTATAATCTATTAAAAATAAGCACAACCCACATTTATTATTAATAAAAATAGCATTTGCATAAAAGTGACAGTGGCTAGTTTTAAAGCAATCAAAAGTAGCTGTAAGTCTCTGCCAAATTAAATGTAGCCAGAACAGGCATGTTAAAAAAACCTGGTCTATGGGTTACAGTAAAAAAATGGCCCACACACCCAACTATCTCTGTGTAACTTGGGACTGACTTAACTGTGTGTGTGGAAAGATAGTAACATACTGTCCCTTTCCTTCTCTTCCATCCCTGCTTGTTTCTCCATACTGCTGTTCCATTTCCCTCTCTCTTCCCCTGCAGTTTATCTTCTCCATCAGCCTCTGCCTCCTTTTTACTATTCTAGTTGTTAAGAAAGAATCACACCCTTGAATTAAGACAGAGGAACCCTTGTAAGCACAACATGAATAACTTTAAACACAAAAACTACTTTCACCAGCTACTTCATTGCTTTTCTTGCCTTCACATGTGAACAAATTCCCCTGATCTGGATATGAAATAAATGCTTGTGCGCTTCCAGAATATCTAGGTGGGTTCTAATTTGGAAAGACCTCACTTTTTCTGTAAACTGGAAGAAATGGATACCCTAAAATGACCTCTGAGAGCTGTCTACACCAAATGCACACAAATGCATTCATCTGTTCAAACAAAAAAAAAGTGTACTTTGGCAGAGTCAAAGCTTCTGCTTTGATTTTTGGAAACGCACACTCTGGCAGACTAGCTACAAACCACCAGCTGAGTCTTCTAGCAGCGTTGCAATTACATCTGGGACATGTTCCAGGAGCTCCGTTTGCCCTGTCAACATTCACAAAAGTATTTATAGTTGGCACAAGATAACTGACTCGGGGACCCAAAATACAATTGCAGTTCTTCCCACATATTCACGAATTACGTGGCAGTTGGAATCTGGGACTAGAATGCTTTTTGCAGTAGGGTGATTTTCAGTAGAACCTTCAGATAAAAGTGTATTTAAAAGGAGTTAAAAAAAATAAGGTGGGGTTACTGTTTCTTACATTATCCTCTGTAAACATATTTTTAATGAAACAGGATCTAAGCCTTCAACTGAGAAGTGTGCATGGAGCTTTGATAAGCCTCTTCTCTTTTTTGGATGAATATCTTATGGTACGAAAGTACGAAGTCCATCTCATCAAGGAATAATGTGATAACTTAGTAATTTGTTACATAGTCACCTCCTTAGATTTATGCTTTTTGGGCTTTGTGGTTCCAGAAAAATGTCACCTGAGAAGCCAAGTTATCAATAAAGCAGAAGGCAAAAAATGCAACAATTTATATGTGATGGAAAAATCATTATTATTTTTTTTGTTTTAATTCTCAGTTAATTGCTATGAGTTAGAGATCTTACAGCGAAGTAAGAGGTTAAAATCAACTCAACTTTTCACTTCTGCAAGGAGAAAATATACCCTTGCACTCAAGTCCTGAAGAACTTTATTTTATTTCCAAATTATTACTTAATAGATATTAAATATTGCATATATTCTTTTAAGGACGAAAAACCTATTTGAACATCTTTACTGATAATTTTATGAAGATAAAATACTCATGTGGTTATTTTGTTTCAGGTCCCCCACCTTCCAGTGAAATGCCAGCTGGCAACTATCCATTCCTGGTGAAGTCAGATGATGGGAGGCAGGTGCCAGTGGTACAAGCCTATGCTTTTGGAAAATATCTTGGTTATTTAAATGTAACGTTTGATGACCAAGGAAATGTAATTAGAACATCTGGAAACCCTATTCTGCTAAATAGCAGTATTCCTGAAGGTATGTGAAACAGAGATTTGAGTTTCTATAGATCAAGCAGCTAAATTTTTAGCTTTATTGCTTTTTTTTAACAGTAAAGTACAATGCTACAGGAGAATTTAGCATTCTTCTTAATTCGGTCATCTGTGGCATCAAGTTGTGGCTATATTTTAAGGCTATAACCTACTTTCTTCACTGACTCCTCTCAGCAATCAAATAAGTTTCCAGTTTATCACATTTCAGGTGTTTTGGAGTTTTTTAGGTCTATGTAAAATCATTAACAGCTTCCTCATGACATTCAGGTGATCTGTTTCCATGACATTTAGCATTTTTAGGCTACTTTATAGACATTTAAACTTAATATTGCTTAAATGGGCATGAAGAGTAAACTAACATCTTATCCCATAAGGATGGTTCCTTCAGAACAGAGTTTGGAGCAGGATGGGGAACTCTGAGCTCTTGGTATCTCTGCACTTGGTTTATGGACAAAGAAAGGGCATTGACCTCTGAGGCTGTCAAGCCAGCACTTTTCTTAAGCATTTCAGTTCACTCTGATTGTAAAAACAACCAAGCAGTTTTATGTGGGTTGCTTATGACCTTTTAAATACATTCAGGCAAAGAACATCCATGTGCAAATGTAATATATAAAAAACACACGTTTTTCATCAAACATTATAAAACTGTGAAGGAGGAAAATCCTTCCATGGTTTGTTTTGTAAGCCAGCCACCCTGTTTGTTTGTTTCATTTAGTGGATGGTTCCTGTCTGATGTACAGAGTGAGATTCTCTGGGTGTGTATTCTGTTGCTTGTCTGTTGCCTCCCACCGTGGGGCCCTGATCATGGGTTGGAGCTCTTAGGCACCACCAGCGTAGAAGAATGGATCACTTCAAAACTGACACGGTGTTTCAGCTTTGCCAGTCACATGGTTTTCACAAGTTTAATGAGTTTGTTTAAACCAGGTCTTGAACATTATAGTAATTCTCCAATGTCCATGAATGTTATAATTCAGACTACTGGATATATACATGGTGAAGTACAGTATTCTTAATGCTTATATGTTGCTTGCAAATTAACCTTGTAACGTGCCAGATGATATACACAATACAAAATCATCAGAGAAATTATATGATGGCTGTATCCAAGTTATGTTTGGTTTCTGAAAATAAACCATCAATTTTCTATTAATAGGATAGCTATGCATATAAAATGAATTCCTAGTTGAGTAATCCTATATGGTTATTTGGGTGATCATTGGTAAGATTGTTCAGTTTTAAAATATGCAAAAAGTGTTTTAAACAAATTTGTAGGGTACTGCTACTATAATTAGGAGTAACTGAGATGATAAGTAAGAGAAAATTTAGTTTGAATATTTAAAAAAAAAAAAAAGCCCCTGCTGGACTGTGCAATGAGTCTATCAGTCTCCCAAAGGGCATGGTAGAAGTCCTATTGATTGGCATTCTAAAACAAGACTGAGCAAAAGTAATTGCAAATGTACTGAAGGGAATAAATCCTGCTGTGGCAGGGGATCAATTCACTCACCTAATTGTATTTTCCCCTATTTCTGGGTTTTACGATTATAATAAATATTGTAATCTTGTAACAAGTAGGATCCTCTGTAATTTCACTCATAATTGGATTTCATATAAAGTAAATTTTGATATTGTTCAAGGAGGTCTCATGGAAGGAAAAGTTAATATATTCTAGAATCACTAAGGAGCAAATTTTCCGTAACATTTGTATGAAAGTAGAGTTCTTCGAGATGTCGCTCATGTCTATTCCATGCTAGGTGTGTGTACGCCAAGTGCACAGTTGCCAGAGATTTTTCCCTGACTGGTGGCCGTTGGGTTGGCTGTAGTGCTCTCTGGAGTCACATGCACCAGTATAAGGGGTGCCCCCAGCCCCTCACTCTCTCAGTTCCTTCGTACCATCCAAGACGTTTGCCTGGAATGATCCTTCTTGGTCTCGCAAGGCTTCTTTTCCAGTGGTTTGGACTTTTCTGTCATGTATTGTATAGTTATTGTACTTAGTGTATTTAGTTTAGTTTCTGTAGTAGTGTTAATAGTTCCTGTCATCGAGAGACTTCCGCCACAGGGGCTGGACATGCCCCAGTCTCCAGGCTTCAAGCTGTGTGCCTCCTGCAGCAAGCCGATGCCAGTGAGTGACCCACACTCTAGCTGTCTAAAGTGCCTCGGGGAATCTCATGTTAAAGAGAAGTGCCAGATCTACAGGGGCTTCAAACCGTGCACACAAAAGGACAGGATATTAGTCTAAAGGTCTTATTCATGGAGGCAGCCCTCAGACCAGTCTTGCAGCCGAGCCGCTCCAAACTGGCGCCAAGCATGTCAGCTTCCATACGAAGTGCTCCGCCAGCACCGTGCTCTTCCTACTACTGTTCTCCATCCTCAGTGCCAAGGAAGAAGCATCAGAAACACTGCACTGAGAGAGGGTGCTCTCTGGTGCTGAAGAGGGACAAGCAGGGAGTGACCAGCATAGTGAGACCCACGCCTGGCCACTCGTCCTCCTCAGAGCCACTGATGGCTTTGGCGACTGCTGTCTAGAGCATCAAGTCTGGTCTGGGATCTGCCTCCAACTCCTGGGAACAGCTGTGGGACAACACATCTGTGGACGCCTTTGACCCCAGAGGCTTTCCAGGCAGCAAAGGACCTGATGTCCCTCCCAATCCCGCTGACCACTCCAGGCTCCCTGCCAACCAAGATGACTGGAGATGGAAGGGCACAAGGGGCAATGAGCTCCACCGTGGCACCTAACACTGCGATACAATGGTTGCCAGCTCCCTGGCACCACCTGGAAGCAGAAGCGAGTACTGCGTCACTGTGGTCTCCAAGAGAAGAATCCTCTTCAGAGTTCGAAGAGGAATCTTTTGCCCCACCTAAGACCTATCGGTACCCAGGCTACACACTGGACTTCGGTACCACCCCCCTACTTAGTGAATGGCACCAGGTCACTGGGGTGGCAGTATTGGAATCCATGGCGGTTCCCCTGGTAGCGGGCGCCTCTTCCCACCACTCATACTTAGTGGTGTCTGAGACACAAGCTACCATTTTGTCCTGTTCGGCACTATACCCTGATTCTGGTATCCACCCTGGTGCCTATGTCCAAGAGATGGCCCCAGTGGATGTGGTGGAGGAAGCCCCTCCTCCAGTACAGGCCTCTTCCTCATCATCCCTGGGTGGGCCAGTTGCAGACCCTAGTTATCCGCTCCTGCCGGATGACTTCACGGCCCACCAAGAGCTCCTGAAAAGGCTCATCACAAACTTCGGACTAGAAGTCGGACTAGAGTCAAGGAGCTAACGAAGTCTGCACACAGCCGAATTGATATCTTGGCTGCAGCAACTCCCTCCAGAGTGGCCCTGCCCATTATCAAGGTGATGATGTGACCCATCAGGGCACTATGGCAGACTCCTTCTCTGCTCCCCACCTCAAAAAGGGCAGACAAGAAATACCATGTCCAAGCCAGTGAGTTTGAGTACTTTTACTCAACTCCCCCTCCCCCAGGGTCCCTGGCAGCATTGGCGGCACATAAGTGAAGTGCTATCCTCCGACATACAGAGGCCAAGAGACCTGTTGGGACGTAAGGTTTATTTCATGGGCAGCTTCCAGTTGCGTATCTCCAACCAGTAGGCTCTACCGGAGAGGTACAATTTTAACCGGTGGGACTCAGTGCCCAAATTTAAGAATTGCCTGCCACAGGAGTTGAGGCAGGATTTCACAGGCATCCTAGAAAAGGGCAAGGCGGTGACCAGGATCTCCCTCCAGGAGGCTCACGATGTGGCTGACTCAGCAGCCAGGACTATGGTGTCAGCGGTCACCATGAGGTGCTATTCATAGCTTCATTCATCAGGCTTCTCTCACGAAGTGGAGCAGTCCATCCAGGACCTCCCCTTTGAGGGGGACCTCACTGTTCTCCGAACAGATGGATTCCAAGCTTCGTGGACTCAAGGGCCACCCTTCGCCTCCAGAAAGCATTTTATGCCCCAGCAGCCTCCCAGGTTCATGGCACCTCCGGGAGCCCTACAAAAGAAAAGGGAAGGGTTATAAGCAATGCCAACCCCTACCTTCTACCTCTGCCTCTGTTGGGCTCGCATAGTTATCCCAGCAGGTCCAGGCAGGCCTTTTGAAGGCATGCCCGAGGATGGTATACCATTCTTGAGACCAGTTCCGTCCCCCATTTTATTTTTGGACACCTTTCACTCTTCAGCCTAGCGTGGTCATATACAGTATCAGACCATTGGGTGCTCAGCACTATAACAGTCAGTTTCACCCTCCAGTTTTCTTCCACCCCTCTCCCCACCCCTCTTCGGGGACCCTTTTCAGGAGCAGCTTCTTGTCCAGGAGGTGCAAGCTTTTCTATGTGTAGGGGCCATAGAGGAGGTTCCTCAGTACTTGAAAAGGGAAGGGGTTTTACTCCTGATATTTCCTAATCCTGAAGACCAATGGGGTCTATGGCCCATCCTGGACCTGTCTCGCCTCAACAAATATCTCAGAAACGGAGGCTCCGCACGGTCTCCCCAGCCTCCATCATTCCCTTCCTGGATCCAGGAGACTGGTACGCTGCCCTTGATTTAAAGGACAATTATTTCCACATCTAATTTTCCATGGTCACAGGAGATTTCTCAGGTTTGTAGTGGGTCAGTGCCACTACCAATACACTGTGCTTCCCTTTGGCCTGTTGGCAGCCCCATGAAGGGTATGGCAGTGGCGGCAGCCTTTCTCAGATGTTGAGGCATGTAAGTCTACCAGTACCTTGACAACTGGCTGATCAAGAGTCACTCATAGGCTCAGGTTCAACACAGCATCAGTACAGTATATGCCACCTTCCAGGGCCTGGGTCTGGTGATGAACAAGTGGAAGTCAACTCTGGTCCTAGTTCAGAGAATAAAATTCGTCATGGCAGTGCTTGATTTGACACAAGCCAAGGTCTACGTATCAGAGCCAGATTCTGAGCCATATCTGACCTGATCTCTGTCACGACCCACCTAGTAACAACTGCACGTGTCTGCCTCAAACTATTGTGACGCATGGCGGCATGTACCTGTGTGGTACAGTACCCAAGGATATGCCTCAGACCCCTCCAGATGTGGCTGGCATCAATCTACTCGCTGAGAAGACATCACCTAGTCTCAATACTCACGATTCCACCTCCAGTTATCGCTTTGTTGACCTGGTGGAGAGACTCAGGATCAGTAATGGTAGGGATATCCTTTGCTGCTCCTCAATCATCCATTACCCTAGTCTGAGATACATCAGACCTGGAGTGAGGAGCCCATCTGGGCAGTTTCAGGATTCAAGGCCTCTGGTCCCAGGAGGAACTTGCCCTGCATATAAAAGTTAGGTACGCTTGGCTTCCCCAGATCTCAGGCAGAGTGGTACAGATTCTGATGGACAACACTGCATCAATGTTTTCTATCAACAAGCAGGGAGGAGCACTGTGCCTTCAGCACTGTGCCAGGAGGCTCTCCAGCTATGGGACTTTTGCATGAAACACGCTATTCACCTTGAGGCATCACATCTCTCGGGAGCCCAAAACGCCCTGGCAGGCCATCTCAGCAGATCCTTTTCTTCTCACCATGAGTGGTCTCTTCACCTGGAGGTTGTCAGTGTCATCTTCCAGAGATGGGGGCCTCCCCTGGAGGACCTGTTCTCCACAAGGCAGAACAGGAAATGCCATCAGTTCTGCTCACTACATGGGCTACGTTTCCGATGCTTTCCAGCACTCAGGGGCAGACCACCTACTGTATGCCTTCCCACTGATTCCATAGGTTCACAAGGTCCTCCTGAAAATCAAACAGGACAAGGCAAAGGTTATTCTCATAGCACTGGCATGGCCACACCAGCATTGGTTTGCCGCGCTTCTGGACCGCTCTGTAGCAGGTCTACTCACACTCACACTCCGCCTGGACTTGATTTCACAAGACCATGGCCAGTTACTTCACCTGAACCTCGCCTCCCTGCACCTGATTGCATGGTTGCTTCGTGGCTGAACCCTGAAGAGCAGGCCTGCTCGCTTAGGGCTTGTCAGGTCTTGATAGGAGTAGGTAACCCTCCCCTAGGACTACCTACCTAGCCAAGTGGAAACCTTTCATTTGTTGGGCCTCTGAGCTGAACCTCTCTCCATTCTGATCTTCTCTGCAGTCAACGGTAGACTATCTGCTACACCTAAAGCATCAGGGTCTGTCTGTCCCGTATATTAAGGTTCACCTGGCAGCCATCTCTACTTTCCACCCTCTGTGATGAATGGCAGATCTCCCGCAAGATGATGATTTGATTTCTCATGGGGCTGGAAACACTCTACCCTCAAGTTCATGAGTCTCTTCCCCCTGTGGACCTAAATCTGGTCCTGTCGAGGCTCACAGGGCCACCTTTTGAATCGTTGGTATCATGCTCTCTACTACTTCTCTCCCCATAATAGGTCACCTTCTTAGTGGCAATTACCTCTGCCAGAAAGGTCTCTGAGATCAAAACTGTGCTATCAGAACCCCCTTAAACAGTGTTCTCCAAGGACAAGATCCAGCTGTGCCCCAATCTGCCCTTGCTACCAAAAGTAGTGTCACAATTCCAGAAGTAGGACATTCTTTTTCTCTGTTTTTTCTTCCCAAAACCTCACAAGACCCAAGGAGGAGCGGTGCCATCATACGTTGGATATTAGGTGGACCCTCACCTTTTACATTGAGAAAACTAAGTCCTTCTTCAAGTCCACCCAACTCTTTGTAGCAATCGTGGAAAGAATGAGAGGGGTACCTGTGTCATTCCAAAGAATCTCATCCTGGATAACCAACTGTATCTGAACTTGCTATGAGCAGGCAAAAGTTCCACCTCCAGTCATAGTCATAGCTCATTCCTCAAGAGCCCAGGCTTCATTGGCAGCATTCCTTGCAGAGATGCGACCTGGTTGTATGTTCAGACCTTCACTTCTTACTGCACCATCACCCAGCAAGCCTGCAATGTTCCAGTTTCAGGAGAGCAGTGTTGCAGTCAGCATGTCTATGAACTCCAAGCCCACCTCCGGGGATACTGCTTATGAGTCAACTACCATGTAATGGACATGAACAAGCACTTGAAGAAAAAATGGTTACTAACCTAACAAAAGGTTAGTAACCATTTTTTCTTGTTCTTCGAGATGCTTCTCATTTCCATTCCATGACCTGTCCTTCTGTTGGAGTGAGCTAGCAAAAAAGAACTGAAAGGCATGGGGTCGGGGGTGCCCCTTTTAGCAATGCATACACGCATGACTCCAGAGGGCACTAGTGCCAGCCCAACAGATGCAACAGAGAGGAAGAATCTTCCAGCAACTGTGCACACACCTAGCATGGAATGGTCACGAGCAACGCATTTCAAAGAACAGTTACAAAAGGTTCGTAACCATTTTAACCTCATTCTATGCTTCTATTTTAGATGAAGTCTTGAAAGAAGAAGTTGACAAGTGGAAGATACAGCTAAATAATTTTTCTTCCCAAGTGATAGGAAAAACTATAGTTTACCTAAATGGTACAAGTCAGGCATGCCGTTTCCAAGAATGCAACTTGGGAAATTTGATTTGTGATGCCATGGTAAGAAACCATAGACTATAATTTAATCTGAATTAATATTTGAAGGCTTTGGGACAATTCAACTTTACTGGACTCTCTAGAGAGTTCTATGATTCTTGGGGTTTTGTGTTGCTTTCATGTTAAATACTGGAAATAGTGAGATCCCTAGCAGAGTTCATAGAATTCTGTGGCAGCAGTTACTCCTTTTATAAGTGTTTAACATAGAAGATCTACCAGTTCCTGGATAGGTCTGGAATATATTTAGCTCTCCCTTTTGGACTTGATCCTGAGAATCTCAAAACTCCCACAATACCCATTAAAGTCAATGAATAGCTCTCAGGAACTCACTGCTATGCAAGTTTCGGGATGAAACTCCTTATGTGGGGCCAGGGCTGTTCTCAATAGAACAAAAAAGAGAACGGATCAGAAATTTGTTCATTTATCCCTGTCACTTGTTGCACAGAATTGTGTGTATACTACAAACCCTCTGGGAATAGTCATTTGAATTTTTAATCAAATTTGCTTTATTAATATAATGGATGGTGCCCAATATTCACAGAGAGCCAATTTCTTATTCATAAACAAGTTTTTATGCTGAAAATTTGCTGAAGAACTAAGGCTACCAATTAATTTTTAATTCACATGGCTGTTCATGTCCACGGAGATTTGAATTAGAGTAAGATTTTTTTTTCAACACTATTAAATGCTCCACTAAAATCCCAGGACAGTGATCATTGCTATCTCTTCCCTTCAGCCACTATTTTTATAATTTACCTGACAAAGATACTAGATTAGTCTGGTAGTGTTTATTCTTAAACCAGGCAGATTATTGCCCCATTATTCTATGGCAGTCTTTTGATTCTCTTGCTGTGTGTTTTTTCCATTTACTTTACTAGAGATAAATGCAGGAGGATCTCGTGCAACCATTCTGACTTAAGTCAGGGTCTAATTTGGTCCTCTGAGCAACAGGTATATAGATTGCTCTTTACTCTTTGGAAAAATCTGCACTCCGTTTGCTGTCCTCCAATCTTCTAGTTCTCCACCTTCCCAGGATTTTTAAGATGGTTTCAGATATTAAATGCTAGTGATACAGTAAGTTGCTCTGTCAGGTCCCTTAATCTTGAAGGCACATTGTTAGACTGGTTTATGTGTTTAAATTTTCTGATTCTTCCCCTTCAAGGTTTTTATGAACAGCTATATTTAAGGGCTCTCACATTTCCTAATTTTTGAGATGTGTAAGTTATTGCTCTGTATTTCAATGTTTTCTGAAATAACACCTCACCCTTTACTTTTCCTTTATGATGCTGTCTACGAATCATCCTTTCCCTCGTTTAGTTTTGGCTTTAGAGGGTGCGGTTTAGGTTTCTACCTCCTATAATGTCACGCTCTGGTTTTCAAAAAATTCCAGAGATTGCGGGAAGAAAAGACAGAGAGAGGCTTATTTTTAAACTTAATTTGTTTCTAAAAATAATAAATAATAAAACTGTGGCTGCAGAATTTTTAAACATTCTTTAAAGGTAGTTGTAAATGGCACAATTGATTGATTGGTTTTCTTCCTAACTCCTAGGGAGAAATACAGGCCTACCAACCTGGAAAAAGCTCCTAGAAACTCCGATTTTGTAACTTGTAAAATTCCTGCATACAGATTAAGCAAAGATTAAAAAGTGGTTAAAATATTTTATGCTAATGTTACAGATTTACAATAATCTCAAATATCGAGATGAAAATACATGGAATCATGTTTCAATGTGCATCATAAATGGCGGTGGGATACGGTCACCCATTGATGAACACAACAATAATGGTATGTTAGCTTGTTTAATGCTGCTTTTTATACTGTTGCCTGTACTTTTACATATTTTGCTATCATGCACTATAACAACTACAAAAGAAGAGTTTTTCTGGATTCAGGACTATGGTCTAATAGTGCCAATTCTTATAATTTGTAGTTCATGTCAGTAGTTTCGCTGGAACCGCTAACATGCATAAAAGATAAGCACATTGTATACATAACTGATTCTGAAACACAATCAGAAACAATTAATATCTATATTTCAGTCCTTGAGGGTGCACAGTATAGTCCCAGAAGTAACAAATTAATTGAGCAAGCACCAATAGATTACTGGAATTTTAAGAATAATGAAGAATATTCTCTCAATAGAGCTTACCCATTTTAGTATTCTAGGCATTATCAAAATAGAGTTCGACCAACAGATAAAATTGGATCATATAAAAATCTGAACTGGCGTACAGCCATACTACCTTTTGTAAGCCTGGCCTAGATACCTAGGCTGCATCTGCACTGAGGCTATTCTCAACTTCTCCCACTGTTAGTCCAGTACTAATGCAGCTGCAGCCATGCTGGCATTGTTGACAGAACTAGCAGGGTTTGGTCACTGATGTTTTTACCACTATGGCTTGTCATCATGCTCAGAAGAAGCGGAGATGGTATTCTTCACTTCCTGGTCTAAACTTTTATGTAGAGTGGCTATGTCTGTTAGAAACCTGTTATCTTCTGCCACATAGGTAAGTGAATTCTGTATCCTCTTATGGTGCCATAACTTCAATCTAATATTACAAAATCTAAGAACAATTTGTTTTAATTTTGGATAATTCATTTTGTAGGACTGTTATAGCAATTGCAAGCAACTGGATAAGCTGGCTACATTTTGTAAGAACTTCTGTTTTTCTTGTCCCAGGATTGACTGGTAGCTATTTTCCACTTATCTTCTTTCATATGGCAAGAGAGGTGATTTGCAACATTCAAATAACCAAATTCAGAGCAGCGAGGCAGAGGTAGCTTGGGAAGTGGCTGCTTGTAAATTCTGAGATGTTGCTGGCAAACAATTGAAGCAAGTACTCATTTACAGTGTGGTCCATCATTTGCGACTGACTGGTGTCCAGAGTCATTTTGCGCTGTTTCCAGGGTAGGTTGAAGCCTGGAAGTACTTCTGTGGAGTTAGCAGTAAGGTGATTGCTTGGGACATTGGCACTGTCCCAGAATTCTTTCCTGTGTGCCTCAGGATTGCATGACAATGCTTAAGAGCTTTAGCACGATCCCAGAAAAGCTTGTGATATTTCAGGCATATCTTTGGGAAGTTCTGGAAGTCCTCAACAGTGTCCAGGTCCTTCTCCTTCAGAACTTTTGAAAGATAGTCATACATAGCATGGGACAGAGCTCCTACATTAAGTAGGTACACATGTAAAGCTGGTTCTGTGGTTCTCTGATTCTGTCCCAGACAAGGACTCTTGACAGATTTTTGCATTACTAATCTATACCAGGAGATCGACAAACTGACATCTGGTAGCCTTTGACAATATCCATTGTGTTCATTATTAATGTGTAGCAGAAGCACCACATAAAAGTTGTCACCTTGCTCCCATTTCCACTAGTGAAGCTGCAGTATTGGTGGGCTATGCATATCACAACATAAGCAGAGGTAGAAAATCCTTAGATATGTCTAGCTGGCCAGTTTGGAAAACTGAGATCAAAAGATGGAACCTCTATTCCTGTACTATTAAATTACATTGCTTCAAATGATACATGGCTTTATAGGTTATGTAGCACACTATTAAGTGATCTGAAACAAGATATGTAAGGTGCTTTATTACGAAGAACATTTGTTTTACATGAAGTGTTGTTCTATCCAAGGTACTATTACGATGGAGGACCTGCTAGCTGTGCTGCCATTCGGAAGTACTTTTGATCTGGTTGAGTTAAAAGGCTCCACTCTCAAAGAAGCATTTGAGCACAGCGTGCGCAGACATGGACAAGGAACTGGCGAGCTGCTGCAGGTTGGGGGTTAGTTACTGTTTTTTTTGTAATTATTATTATTCTCTTTCCAGTATAGCCATACTTCATGCTGCCCTTATTGGCATTTATACCTCTGGGGAACCAGCTGCACTGTCCCAAATGGAAATGAAATAAAATTGAAAATACATTTATCTTCATGGTAGTTCTATGCACCATTCTGTTGCACAGCTTTTCTCTTCTTTCATCACTAATGAAATCTAGAGGCAGGTCAATGTTGTTGCTGGAGGCTACAGAACTACTCCCTCTTTTGTTCAGGCTTCCAGATTTTTGCCTCTCAGGGTGTAACAAGTTAGTGGTTCAGTTTCCCCCACCATTTTGTTTTTAACTTTATTTTTATTCATTGTTGTGCGGCTGCGACATCAGTCTTCCCCCTCCTCCCTGGCTCAGGTAAATAGCAGCGTGGTGGCTTCAACTACCTTCACCGGTCGTTCCAGTGCTTCTCTGCAGGACTCCTCTGCCCCCTCAGTCCCTGCCTGTGTAAGGCAGCACTTAGATGCTCTACTGAGGGCAAATTGTGTCCTGTCTGTTACCAACCAGCTGAGCCTCGCGCTGCCAGATACAGGGCTCAGAGTCAGACCAGCAGCTCAGGTCCCCACCGTGCTCCGAGGAGCCGTGACTCCAATGCAGAAAAGCCTAAGCGGGAGCTTCTGAGCATCTAGGGGGAGAGAAGGACGCTACCCAGCCAGCTCAGGAGGTGGGTTGCTCAACAGACCTGGGCCAGAGAGAGAAGCCCCCTTGAAAGGAGCCAAAGTCCCTCCTTGGCAACTGAAGTGGGGCCTCTTCTCCCTGCGGGAAAGGAAAAAGGCTCCTATACAGCAACCCTGCCTCCCCCTGTGAATTGAGGGATTCTTATGATGTTCAAAGTAAGTCTGGCAAACTCGTCAGTGGTCCCAAAAAGGTAAAGCAAGCTTCACCTTTGCAGCACAGCAGTTAATATTGTCAGTGGACAATGGATGCAAACAGGAGTTAAACCCTTCCTTTGCCTTCCCCAAGGCAGTGTTTGCTGGGGCTTTTCTGCTACACAGAGGGTCTCACAGTGCTCTGTATCATGCTCACCACCTCTTCTCCACCCTGCAGCATGTCTGGGCCAGCAGAGGAGCCTGTCGTTCCAGGGCAGTCCTGCCTCAGGCTGCAATATAAAGGGAATTGTGGTTCCACTCAGAACCATCACTGCCAGGGAAAAGGGCTCAGATTTCACACAGCAGCAGAATGGAATTATGCCTTCTGATCATCAGCCATAATTTAAACACTTGCACTGCCCAAAAATGGCTTAGAATGTGGAAGGTAGGAAAGAGTCTCTTGTTCTCATGCCCCTCCACCCCCCGCAAATGACTGTCTCCACATTAAAGCTTGAGAAGTACTTCAGGCAGTCTGACCAGAAGAGATGAAGATTCCACTCCCAACCATGCTGCACCATCATGGGGTTACAGAGGTGTAAGTGTGAGATCCTTCCCCATGTTCAAAATGATCCTGGCTGATTGCTTGATTGCATGGTGAGGAAATGGGCACCTCGGGATGGGATTTCCAATATGCACTAATGTGCTACACGTTAACTAGTCCACATACGCCCTGTTAGTGCTCATGAGGAGTTCCCTAGTGTGTGTTAACAGCACTACGTTAAAACACGCTAGGACACTTCTCATGTGCACCAGCAGGGTTCACACAGACCAACTAATGTGCAAAACATTAGTGCATGTTAGAAATCCTAACCTTGTCATGTCTACATGGCGGTGTAATGGGCAAGACCTGAGTAAAGACCCGAGTGGTACTAGACGGCTCCTACTTACTTGGGTGCTAGCTAGGCTGCAGGATCAATGCAGGCAGCCTTTCAACCCCTCCTGGACACTTAGCAAGCTATTCCTACAGTCAAGATGTGTACCAGTGGCCCTCCTTGGTGGTATGATCCCCTAGACCAGGACAGATAGCAAGCTACCTCCCCCCTCTAACGTCCAGGGCAAGTACCATACACACATCACCAAAGAACACTCCCTCTCCCCCTCCTCCCCCCCAAAAATACCCTGCAAGACTTTTTTAGTGCAGGATGTTAGTGGCTAGCAAAGAACTCATTAATTTAGTAAAATACCATATTAGAGACAGTTTCCCATGGATACCTCCCTAGTACATCATAAGATCCAAAAGTAGACTTCTGATTAAAACCAAATGTTAAACTAAGTGTTTCCATAAAAACAAATTATATAAATGTTGGGAGTGTAAGACTGGCTTCAGAAGGTTTGTCACTTCCAAAAAAGGAAGAAAAAAAATGAACAAATAAAAAGCCCCATAGCTCATAAGAGCGATGATGCACTGCTTCAGATACACCCTTTCAGACCAAACACATTGCATACACTTTAGTAAGAAGAGCCTTCCTCAGCTAGGGGTATGATCCTTGCTTGGAGTGAGATGTCTCAGATTTTGTCCTGGCCAAACTCTTGATGTGATTTGTGATGAGCAATGGCTTCTAACTCTCTGGCTACAAGGAATCCATGTTATACCCACAAATAGCTATTACTCATCCTAAACAGATATCTTGTGCATCCCATTTTCCAGATGAGGAGCTGTTTGTGGAGGCAGAGAAATTAGTAGCTGAGAGATCAGAGAGGTTTTCAACCCTCGCTATCAAAACCAGCATAAAAATCCATCGGTTGTTACCACTACCAAGGGTATCCAAGAAGGGATTATTCTTCTAGCAGAAGAAAAATCTGGAGTAGTGCTGGAATTATGAATAATAGAAATTCATATTCATAATATGAGACCACCAGACACTAATTTAACCATAAAATCCTATGTTAAGTACAAAGGCCAAATGGTATTTTATACAATTGCTCTAAACATGCCTAACAGCCTGAAAATAAAGTCACTATACCCAATACAGTAGCAAAGTATTCATGGCCATGATCATTATACTTACAAGTGGACCAGGCCTAGGGAAAGCTCTCTCATTTGGGCAGATCAGGTAGGGTCTGACAAAGAACCCTCAAATTCAAAACTCTTTTTACACCCTTTAACAAACAAGTAATGTCATTGCCAATTACTGACTTCGGCTAAAAAAACAATTTGAGACAATTCCTTCTTAAGGTACGTCTACGCTATGGGATTATTCCGATTTTACAGAAACCAGTTTTTGGAAACAGATTGTATAAAGTTGAGTGCACGCGACAACACTAAGCACATTAATTCGGCAGTGTGTGTCCATGTACCGAGGCTAGCGTCGATTTCCGGAGGATTGCACTGTTCGTAGCTATCCCATAGCTATCCCATAGTTCCCGCAGTCTCCTCCGCCCATTGGAATTCTGGGTTTACAACACAATGCATAGTGGGGCAAAAACGTGTCATGGGTGATTCTGGGTAAATGTCGTCAGTCAATCCTCCCTCCGTGAAAGTAACAGCAGACAATTATTTCGCGCCCTTTTCCCTGGATTGCCCTGGGCAGACGCCATAGCACAGCAACCATGGAGCCCGTTTAGCCTTTTTTCACTGTCCTCGTATGTCTACTGGATGCTGCTGACAGACACAGTACTGCAGTACTACGCAGCAGCATCCCCTTGCCTTTCCAAGTTAGCAGAGACAGTTACCAGTCATATTGTACCGTCTGCTGCTTTGCAAGTTGACAAAGACGGTTACCAATCATACTGTACTGTCTACTGCTGTCATGGGTGCTCCTGGCCGGCCTTGGTGAGGTCGGTCGGGGGAGCATGGACAAAAATGGGAATGACTCCCCAGGTCATTCCCTTCTTTAAGTTTTGTCTAATGGAGAGTCAGTCTTGCCTAGAATATCAGACAAGCCTACTAAAGAAACAGAGAGGCAAACAGCCGCTCTGGGTCAGAGCCCCAGACATCCCACAGAAATGATGAGCTGCATGCCATTCTAGGGGGTGCCCCTGCAACAACAACACCCGTTGCTTCTCTCCTCCCCCACCCCTCCTGGGCTACCGTGGCAGTTATCCCCCCATTTGTGTGATGAAGTAATAAGGAATGCTTGAATAAGAAACAACACTGACTTTTTATTGTCTCTGCAAGCAGAGATAAAAGGTGGAGGGGAGAGGAGCGCAGCCTTCAGGTGCTATGATACTCCAGGCAGGAGTGAATGTCCAGGAGACAAAGCTTAAAGAAGGGAATAACCGGGAGTCATTCCCATTTTTGCCCAGGCACCCCTGGCCAACCTCACCGAGGCCAGCCAGGAGCACTCACGGGATGATGATGACGGATACCAGTCCTATTGTACCATCTGCCATCGGGAAGGGAAGGGAGGGAATGCTGCTGTGTAGTGCTGCAGCACCGCGTCTGCCAGCAGCATCCAGTAGACATATGATGACACTGAAAAAAGGCGAGAAACGATTTTTTCCCCTTTACTTTCACGGGGGGGGGGGAAGGGGGGCTGATGATGTATACCCTGAACCACCCGCAACAATGTTTTTAACCCTTCAGGCTTTGGGAGCTCAGCCAAGAATGCAAATGGTTTTCGGAGAGTGCGGGAATTGTGGGATAGCTAGAGTCCTCAGTCATTCCTCCCACCCGCTTCGTGAGCGTCCATTTGATTCTTTGGCTTTCCGTTATGCTTGTCTCAGCTCCTCCACACTGCACTGTGTTGAGTCCCTGTTGTGGCCTCTGTCTATCATAGCCTTGGAGATTTTTTCAAATGCTTTGGCATTTCGTCTTTTGGAATGGAGTTCTGATAGAACAGATTCATCTCCCCATACAGAGATCAGCTTCAGTATCTCCCATACGGTCCATGCTGGAGCTCATTTTTGATTCTGGGACTGCATGGTCACCTGTGCTGATCAGCACTCCACACTGGGCAAAAAGAAAATGAAATTCAGAAGTTCGTGGGGCTTTTCCTGTCTACCTCGCCAGTGCATCCAAGTTCAGATTGCTGTCCAGAGCAGTCACAATGGTGCACTGTGAGAGAGTGCCCGGAGGCCAATACCGTCAAATTGTGGCCACACTAACCCTAATCCAAAATGGCAATACCGAGTTCAGTGCTATTCCCGTCGTCAGGGAGGAGTACAGATATCGATATTAAGAGCCCATTATATCGATATAAAGGGCTTTGTTGTGTGGATGGGTGCAGGGTTAATGCAATTTAGCACTGCTAAATTCAATATAAACTCATAGTGTAGACCAGGCCTTAGTTCCAGTCTTAATTCAGATAAGATTTACAACCACCTTTCTTCCCAGAGCCTTTCTGGCCAACAGTTTTCCATTGCACTTGGCTTCAGATAAGCTCTACTTTTAAAATAATACTGGTCTATGGGGTGGGAACATTTATGTTGGCTCCTTTCTAGACTGATTTCCTTTGTCTTATTTAAAACCATGTGCGGTCACCCTTATCAGCCAGAGGCCTTCTTTTTAAAAGCGTCCCCTTATCTCAGTTATTGTTTGAGCCAGATATCCTATTTGCTTCATTCCTTCTGGCCTTATAACTCACTGTTTTCAAGGCCTCCCTTCTGCTTGCGAGTCAGGGCCTTTCTTTGCAACATGCATCTTACTTCCTTAACCAAGCTTAAGCTGATACATTCTTTAATTTCATATTTATGCTACAAACAGAAACTTCCAAGGAAACCTAGGTAAGTTTTCTTTCAAACCAATCAAATCCTCAGCATGATGCGGGGGGAGGGGAGGGGAGGGGAGGGGAGGGAATTTGTGTATAAGAGCTTAGAGTTCCACCACAAGATTCTTCCTTCTGATTCACCCTCTGCATCCTGAGTCTTAAAGTGGCAGGTAGCAGTCAGAGTAAAGCACAGGTCGCACATTAATCCTATATCCCTGCATAGATAGTATGCAATCAATACCCTGTGTAGGGGAATAGTCTATCAGAAACTGGGATGGGGATGTTTATGCCTAGTGGTCAGAGCTGTGGCAGGAGCCTGGGAGACAGAGCCAGGATCAGGAGTCCAGAGCAGGGCTGGAACAAGGCCAGAGTAAGAGCAAGGCAGGGACAGGATGAGTAACAAGGCTGGAGCAGGCTAAGGCTTGTGGATTCTGGTTCCGCTATCAGGTAGAGAAGAGTTCCAGCTTATGAGTCACCAAACCAGCTCCAGACATGTGGCTTGGCTGGAACCTAGCACAGGAGTGACTCATCTATGCATGTGGTTTAATCAGGCTCTGGTTCAGGGATGACTCATAGAATATCAGGGTTGGAAGGGACCTCAGTAGATCATCTATTCCAACTACCTGCTCAAAGCAGAGCCAATCCCCAGACAGATTTTTGCCCCATATCCCTAAATGGCCCCCTCAAGGGTTGAATTCACAACCCTGGGTTTAGCAGGCCAATGCTCAAACCACTGAGCTATCCCTCCCCTTACACAGACTCAGGCATAACTAGAAAGCTGCTGGAAAGGATTCATAGCCACAAGTCCTTCAAAATCAAGAACTCTTGATCCCAATGCAGAGAATTGCTCACCCAGATTTCAAAACAGACATGGCTCTGGCTGTAATTTTACCATAACAGTAAAGATTTGCAAAGATCCAAGACTTTGCATCAGTCACTTCCTGAGGGGGTCATCAGTAGCCAGTTGTCTCCAATGAGTAGGATTGCTGGTATTGTGCATCAGCTCTATCCCCTGAGCAGGTTTCTGAAAATGTGCCTGAAGAAATTCTTTCTGAGAGCCTAGAAACATGCAATTGATGCAGTGGAAAATGAGGTGTCATTCTGAGATCACAGCTGAAGGCCCCTTTGTGCACAGATTGGTGCAAACAACATGCTGAGAGTCAACCCAATTTTCACTCTAGACCTTGCATACTCACTCTGGAAGCAAGCCTGAGTGGGGAGCATATTTGGAAGACAGACTTCCAAAAGCGCAGAGTACACATCCCCTTAGTTCACTCTGACAGCACTATCGGGATGTGTCTGCACAAAAAATCTAAAAACCACAAACATGGTCACATGGAATTGGACCAATAGTCCATTAAGTCCATTATTGTCTATGACAGTGGCTAGTACCAGCTGCACCAGTAGACGGTGCAAGAGACCACCTAGCAGGCAATCACAGAGAAGTCTCCTACTACCTTCTATTCAAGGTTATCTTATGATTGATTGTATCCCTTCCAAAACCAGGGAGTAATCAGAGCTCAGAGTTTCTCTGTGGGAATGGAAATAATGTCCTGGTTAGAAAACAATCTGCTGCCTTTCAAGACAGTTTACATAAAGACAAAGGGAGAGCTGAAGGTCTCCACTGGCCCAGATGTATAGACTTTGGACTTGCGAGATAGTCAAGGACCCCACATTGTACCTACTGAAGAGACCAAATTGCTTGAAGCAGAGATTCCTTCATTCAGACCAGGAACACCTACAGTTAACAGCCTGGGCGTCAGAAGAAAAGTGTTGTTCAGCATGGATTCTCCATTACAGTTTAGTATCTTGACAGAACTCAGCCAGGAAGTCTCATGTATTAATCTGGTCAAATGTACGTTTCTAGTGCAAGGGGAAGCGGCAGAAACTCTCTTTGTGCAGTGCCGAGCACATCAGGGTCCTAACCTCTAGATGCTATTGTGATATACATTATAATAGTTACAAAGTCCTGGTGATCTGAGCTGCATTAGGGTTTCATCAGGATGACGGGTGGGAGTCCTACATCCCAAGCACCATAAAAACAGGTACCAGCCCTAGTGGCATTCTGTAGGTAGGCTCACCGGACAATCCATTTGAGTATCATCAGATGCCAAAATAAGTCAATAACAGATTAGACAAGTCCTGTGGCTTGTTTTTCTAATTGCCATTACCTCTGAAAGGCAAGCTTTGGAATTAGTTCCTCAATATATACAAGAACCACACTGATGTTGTCATGAGGAAAAGGTTATTCTTATAACTCCAGAATCTTTTCTATTCAAGGTAAGTTCTTTCCACAATTTCTGGGAGATAGTGCCATCGTTTTGGCCATCCAAAATGCCAGGGCATTAGGGCTTCAAGTTTCCCAGAGGCAGGACATTACATTCTGCATCAGTTGGCATGCTGGGCATCTGGGAAACTATTCACAGAAGTCCCTGTTGGCACTGGGGAATACGTGTCTGAGCCTCATCTGAGGAAGACGTTCAAAGTAAGTTACCATTCCTCTACCGCGGCATCCTTTGGTAGGAAGATGCTACTAGGTTGATTCCCATGTAATTTGTTAGCTTACAAATCTCTTGCTTTATATGGTAAGAGTATCCATTCCTGCCTATTATTCTATGTAATAAGGATGAGCAGAGGTTTTTTTTATTAATCCTAAAAATGGGGGTTAGACTAGATGACCCTTGTGGTCCCTTCTAACCCTATGATTCTGTCTCCCAGCTTTTAGGATTTACTACTTGCTACTTAGTGATGAATGAGGACAGAAGCTGTGAAACAGAATAAGAAACTTCTTACCAGATAACCTTTTCTGTTAGCAGCTTTTCTCTGAATTCAACCTGCCTTGCCAGTTTGGTAGATGAGCAGAATATAAAATTGAAAATTTTCTCTTAAGGGCAACTTGGAGATATATTGTCTCAAAGTTAATTAATACACTATATCAAGTTGTTCTCTTAAGGCTAATAATAGGTTGTTGGAGCATTTCTCTAGCTTTGGAACAACTCTTCAGGTGGCTTGAGCTGAAGGGCAGGGCTTAGTTCTAGGGCCTCCAGCAACAACACTGGACCACCTCTAAATACCATACGTGGGGGCCATTAACCCATTAGTAATGAATGAGGATAGAAACTACTAACAGAAAGAGAATGACCAGGTAAGAAACATCTCATTCACATCTGTTCATGTAAGAACGTTCTTAACCAGCCTGAGGAGACATGCACCAGCTGCACCAGAATGCACCAGATTCTGTAATACAGCTTGTGCTGTAGCAGTTCCAGAGCAGTGGATAGGGTATTCACCTTTATTTCAATAATCTGTTTGTTATAGCAATGGCTTGACTGGAACTTTTGACTAATTAGGGTATCTGCCTCTAACAAGGGTAAAATGGCATTCTGCTTAAAATTGACCTAGAGAGGTGTGTCTGGCTTCTCTGCAGACTCCTATTTCCTGGTTCTTGTTTTCAGTCCTTTGGTTAAAAAAAACTACGCTAAATCAGTCCAGTGGATAACCTCAACTGTTCTTTCTCTCTTGTCAGTTTGTCACAGTGTCACTGTGCTATGATCCGACTGTGAGGTACCCTAATAACTATATTGATTGGATTACTAATCCTTTTGAAGGGAGTTGTTTCCTGTACCCGACTGCTGATCATCTTGACCTGTTTGTACTTCCTTTAATGGTAGCTTTACTGCAGGTTCATGCTGTTGCCCTCAAATTAAGAGACATCTTAATGTAATTGCATGGTTGATAGGTTTCATTGTCTGGCTCTGCATTTTAATACTGTATTAATGAGTTATGAGCTGAGTTATACCATCACTACTTGAACTTCCATATGTAGTTTACAAGGAGGCCAAGAAGTCCATAGAGCCTAGATTGATTTGAGTTAGTAGTTACAATATAAAAAAGAATGAAGAACATAACCACTATCTGTAATAACCATGTGTTTGCACATTCCTTCATACTATTATCTTACTGGTTGAAATGAGCATGTAAACAAATGCATGACAAGGAGGCAGACTAGGAATATGGTGAAGAGAGGAGGTGTCTGACCTCCAATATCATAATCCCACCCACTCCCCAATGAACTGTTTGTGTGGGTCAGCAGCCAGGTGGGAACTGGGAAAAGGAAAAGGGTATGGAGCTTGAGATGGGTTGCTCCCTCTGTTCTCACAGTTCCAGTAACCATGAATTTTCTGGAGTAAAGAGTAAGAGCTGATTTGTTTGTAAGAGGGGGACAGGGCAGGATGCTATTTACAATAAGAATGTTCTCTTTCAAAAGACAGGCCTAATTCTCACATGCGGAAGTGCAGTGTGTCAGTTTAACCATTTTATGGATCTGAGGTGCTCAACTGGAGCTATTCAAAGTGATGTCTAAAAATGTGTTTTCTCCTAGGCATTCACGTGGTCTACGATCTTTCCAGACCACCAGGAAGCAGAGTTGTCAGCATAGAAGTTCTTTGCACAGCCTGTAGAGTACCAGCCTATGTACCACTCCAAATGGATGAAACGTACAAAGTGATTCTTCCTTCTTTTCTGCAGCAGGGAGGCGATGGATATTCTATGCTAAAAAATAAATCACTGAGTCACAATCAGGGTAAGCGTAGACACTCCATATTGAATATATAGCAAGCTGCCATCCAAATCTGTTAGGAAGAAAAACTTCTAAAAGATTTAATGTTTAACATACATTGTTAACAGCCACTTGTTTATTCAAATTCATTTTTGAAGATACACAAAGGACAAAGCCTCCCATAAAACAGAGTACCCTGGAAAGCCATGCTTCTAGATCTAGCAAAAGTTTTCATTTAGTCTGTAGCGTTACCCGATTTTGATGGGTCTCCCATTTCCAGACTAGCTACTGTCCTGTTAGCTCAGCCCACAGAAATATAAAGAAAGTTCCCTTTTGGTCTTCAACAAAAGGTAATGCCATTTTAGATTTGGTGGGGGTGAGTAGTGAGGACCTCATAGAAAAACTGATCCTAGAGGACAACTTTGTTTTGAGTGATCTTGAGGTAATTCAATTTAAACTAAGTGGAAGGATAAACAAAAATAGATCTGCAGTAAGGGTCCTTGATTTCAAAAGAAGGGAATTGGTTAGGGAAGTGGACTGGACTGAAGAACTGAAAGATCTGAATGTGGAGGAGGCCCTGAATTACTTAAGTCCAAAGCTGCAGAAACTATCTGAAGTCTGCATTCCAAGCAAGGGAAAAATGTGCAGGGAAGGGTTGCAGAGTGAGTATTTCAAACAAACAGGTGATTGTGAGAAAGCAGAAGGCCTACAATGAATGGAAGCTCTTTCTTGGAGGTCAGAAAGTGTAGGGATAAAATAAACGCTGCCCAGGGCCCAACAGAGTTGGACTTTGCAAAGAAAATTAAAACCAATAGTAAAAGGTTCTATAGCCATATAAATAAGGGAAGAAGAAGTGGGATTGCTGAGGATAGGGTGGAAATGAAAGATTATCTAGGCATGGTCCAACACTTAAACAAATACTTTGCCTCAGTTTTTAATGAGGCTAATGAAGAGCTTGGGGTAGTGGCAGGGTGACTAATGGCAATGAAGATATGGAGGTATAAATTACGCATCTGAGGTGGAAGTCAAACTCAAATAGCTTCATGGGGCTAAACTGAGGGGCCTGGATAATCTCCATCCAAGAATATTAAAGAAACTGGCACATGAAATTGCAAGTCCAATAGCAAGGATTTTAATGAATGTGTAAACTCAGTAGTCGTACCCTATGTCTGGAGAATTGCTAATGTAGATCCTATTTTTAAGAAAGGGGGGAAAAGGTGATCTTGGAAACTACAGGCCTGTTAGTTTGACCTCAGTTGTATTCGAGATCTTGGAACAAATTTTGAAAGAGAAAGTAGTTAAGGACATAGAGGTGAACGATAATTGATTGGGATAAAATACAACATGGTTTTACAAAAAGTAAATCATGCCAGAGCAACCTGATCTCCTTCTTTGAGAAGATACCTGTTTTTTTAGACAATAGAAATGCAGCAGATTTTATCTACCTGGATTTCACTAAGGCATTCAATACAGTTTCACATGAGAAATTATTAAATTGGAGAAGATGAGGATTAATATGAGACTTGAACGGTGGATAAGGAACTGGCTAAAGGGGAGACTACAATGGGTCATGCCAGAGCAACCTGATCTCCTTCTTTGAGAAGATACCTGTTTTTTTAGACAATAGAAATGCAGCAGATTTTATCTACCTGGATTTCACTAAGGCATTCAATACAGTTTCACATGAGAAATTATTAAATTGGAGAAGATGAGGATTAATATGAGACTTGAACGGTGGATAAGGAACTGGCTAAAGGGGAGACTACAATGGGTCATACTGAAAGGTGCATTGTCAGGCTGGATGGAGGTTATTAGTGGAGCTCCTCAGGGAGCGGTCTTGGGATCAATCTTATTTAACATTTTTTATTACTGACTTTGGCATAAAAAGTGAGCTAATAAAATTTGTGGATGACACAAGGTGGGAGATATTGTCAATATGGGGGAGGACTGTAATATCATACAAGATCTGGATGAGCTTTTAAGCTAGAGTAATAGAAATTAGATGAAATTTAATAGTACAAAGTGCAAGATCATGCATTTACAGACTAACGAAGAATTTTTGCTATAAGCTAAGGACTTATGTCAGTTGGAAATGATGGAGGAGAAAGAGGTGGGTGTATTGGTTGATCACAAGATGACTATGAGCTGTGAAAAAGACTAATGCAATCCTGTGATGCATCAGGTGAAGTATTTCCAGTAGAGACAGGGAAGTGATACTTCATCTGGAATATTATGTGCAGTTCTGGTTGCCCATGTTTAAGAAAGATGAATTCAAATCGGAACAGGTGCAGAGAAGGGCTACTTAGATTATCCAACAAATGGAAAACCTACTTTTAGGAGAGACTCAAAGAGCTTGGCTTGTTTAGCCTAACCAAAAGGCTGAAGGGAGATATGATTGCTCTCTGTGAATACATCAGAGATAAATACCAGGGTGGGAAGGGACTTGTTTAAGTTAAGCACCACCATGAACACAAGAACAAATGGGATATAAACTGGCCATCAACAAGGTTAAGCTTGAAATTAGGTGAAAGTTTCTAACCATCAGAGGGCTGATGTTCTAGAGGCAGGGCCGCCCAGAGGATTCAGGGGGCCTGGGCCAAAGCAGGGGAGCTGTGGCACTTGTACTCACCCGGCGGCAATCTCTGTCTTCGGTGGTGGGGAGCCCTTAAGTTGCTCCACGTCTTTGGCATCACTGAAGGGCCCCCTGCCACCGAAATGCTGCCAAAGACCTGGATCACCGCCAGGCCAGGGCTTGCGGGGCCTGGGGCAAATTGCCCCACTTGCCCCTCCCTCCCGGCCCCCCAGCAGCCCTGTCTGGAGCCACCTCCCAAGGGGAGCAGTGGGGGTAAAAAACCTTGAAGACAGCTTAGTAGGTTTATGGAGGGGCTGGTATGACAGGACTTCCTGCAGTGGCATGTGGTCTATTGGCAACTGCCAGTAGCAAAAATTCCCAATGGCTTGATCTGGGATAGTAGATGGGGAGCGCTCTGAGTTACTACAGAGAATTCTTTCCCAGGTGTCTGGCTGGTGGGTCTTGCTCACATACTCAGGGTTTAACTGATCACTGTATTTGGGTAGGGAATGAATTTTCCCTCAAGTCAGATTGGCAGAGACCCTGGGAGTTTTTCATCTTCCTCTTCAGCGTAAGGCCTGGCTCACATGTAAGTTTAAACTAGTGTAAATAGTGGAGTTTCTGTAACTTGAAGTCTTTAAACCATGATTTGAGGACTTCAGTAACTCACCAGAGGCTAGGCGTCTATTAGAGGGACGGGGTGAGGTTCTGTAGCCTGCAATGTGCAAGAATTCAGTGGTGGTCCTTTCTGACCTTAGTCTGAGAGTCTATGGTTATCGTGTCCCTCACAGATGGGATCTTTTGAGCCATAGCTATTTCAAAGTTAGTTAATCTATAGTGCCTTTATTTTCATTAGGTGAATATATTTTGCATAATTACCACTTTTGTAATGTTAAAACAACTCCCAGTAAAACCCTCTGCAGAAATAAATTAACATACTGATAGAAAATTCACATGGAGTCTGTGTGCACAATGAAGCACACAGTTCCTAAATACACTAAAGGTGTAACACTGGAAAAGTACAGTGCATAACCTGTCAGCTATGCATACCTGTTACCTGCATAACAATGCACAGTGTTACAGGAGCCTTTGGAAATAGGACTCAGAATCCCTGTTTGTGTAAACATGCTAGATATGCACTAGTAACCCTGCAAAGATAAACCAAAGTAACTATGGCAAGGGCAATGCTCTTCCCAATAAACTTTCAGCTGCCCACCATGGACATTCTGGAAAAAACTTTTCACAATAGTTGAACTGTTCTAGCTGTCCATCCCTGTAGAAGACTCATTTATAATCCATTGTGATTTCCATAGGCCCTTGATGTCATAAACCAGTGGTTTGCAACCTTAAAAAATTTCAGATGGAGGTGTGAAACCCTTTGAAATCTTAAGAGACAGTCTGTGGCCCCCCAAGGGTCTGCAGACCACAGGTTGAAAACCACTTTCATAAATAATTGTGCTCTCCTGAATATGAAAATGTAGCAAAAAGCAATTCCTCCTTCAAGGGGAATTAGTTAAAAATGAGAAAACAAAGTTTGAGGGTGGTATTTAATATTACTATTAATTTCACAATATATACGTATAACTTCTGTTTATCTAGGTGATCTTGATGTTGAAGTAGTTTCCACTTACATCTCTAGAATGGGACGTGTTTTTCCAGCAGTTGAAGGACGAGTGAAGTTTTCTGCAGGAAATCTCATCCAAGGAAGTATTATGCTGATTGTTGGCTTATTCACTGTGATATTCCTGCACTTCATTTTTTAAATTCTCATTTGCAATGCTTTTAGACTCCTGCTAGAATGCCTGCACCTCTCAGCACGTGTTTAAATAGGTCTTAGGTCTTGGCATGCATTCAGTAATTATAGCGGAAGGCCAACTGTATGACAGTCAAGATTGAGACCAGCTCTCTTTAAAACATGGCTCTTCTAAATGCTGTATTATGAGCTTGGTTACCAAGGTTGCCTTGAAATTTGGTGTGCTTTGTAGGAGTTTGTGGTAGGAATATTGATCCAAATTTGGAGTCACCTGACTAAGGGTTTCCTGAGATCTCTCTCTGAGGAACAAACAAAACAGCTTTGCTGAAGGTTAACACATTATAACAGTTTTTTGCCCAGATCTGGGTATCAAAACTTGGCTCTGAAAAAAAGCTGAGACACATACTATACACTGGTTTAAGTGCACTTCCTTGATATTTCTACCCTCAAACTCAAGTTCCAAAGAGGAAAGCATTAAAGGAAAATATCTTATTCCATGGAGAAATATTGTATTCTGTTGAAATATTTACAAGCATATCAGTGAAAAATTCTCTCTCCAACTCTTCCCATGCACACTTAAACAGTGAAAACAAATCTTTTTTCAGCAGTGTAAATAAATTCCCACTTATAGATGCATTACTACTTTCCTCTGTTCCCTATGCAGGGTTGAACACAAATGTGAAAACTTTATCCAGTTTTCAATCACACTTATTTTGGCTACATCAGTGGCTGAGATAATTTTCCCCCTCTAATAGAGATTGGTTTAAACACTGAAGCACAGTCAGACATAAGCTCCTCTTACACTAGGAGATTAAGACTGCCACATTATTAGAAAGGTGGGTTCCCAGGAAGTTGCAGTGTTTTTGGATTTCACATGCACGTATTCCTTGAACAGGTACTCTCTTTTTTAGAGAGGCAGCAATTGACATTTTCTTATCTACAAATGGAAGAGGCAAAGACTTCCAGCAGAATAAAAGTTAGTCTGATTAACAGATTGGTGTCATAGAATAAAATCTTAGGGTTAGGGTTAGAAGGGACCTCAGGAGATCATCTAGTCCAACCCCCTGGTCAAAGCAAGACAAATCCCCAGTTGTTGTTTTTTTTTAACTCCAGTTCCCTAAATGCCCCCTCAAGGATTGAGCTCACAACCCTGGGTTTAGCAGGCCAATGTGCAAACCACTGAGCTATTCCCTCCACCCTTTTTAAGCAGACCTGAAAAAACAGCAAAAGGTTACACCTATGGGCCAAGAAGCACTGGAATCTTGTAGATAGCTTCAGCTGTAATTCTGCTGTATCCTTCAAGTTATCCAGTAAGGTGGATTTGGCCAGCAGAATTAACATTTTAGCTATCTTTGTGCAAAAGGCAGGAGGGAGTAAATGGAAAGGGGGATATAAAAATTGTGACTCACAGGCTCATTACGAGTTTCAGATTTGTGTACTTGTTTTAAGCTTCTTGTTAGCTTTGTGTTCTATCTTATTTGGTGTTGACATTTTCTGAAAGTGCTGCGCAGGAGTATCTGTGAAAAGGTATAGCATGGACACGTTATATGTAACTACATAAGAAAGGACTTGTCAATGGGTTTTCTAATGGCTAGTTTGAAGGGGGAAAAAAAGCTTAATGCATGGGAGGGAGGGAATCTCAACATGGAAAGTTTCTTTAAACATATTCCATTAAGAACAGATTGGGGCTCCAACTCCAGTTTTTTAGTCCTTTAAGGAAGACTCTGGCAAGACTTCATATGTGTGATATTTCTAAAATAAAAAGAGCAAAAAAAAGTAACTTAATTATTTCTGAAGTGCTTCATGTTTCAGCATTGCTAGATAAATTGAACACTTTAATCATTAGCTCCCTGTTCTCTACAATATGTAAGTACTTTTCATGCTAACGAAGCATGAAAGGCCAAAAACTAAATAAGCTCTGAGGTAATGATTTACTTGCAACAGATTCATTTTCTTCACTTTCTATAAAAAAAGAGACATGGAGATTTGTTTTGGGGAAAATTTTAGAAATATTTTACAACCTTACTTTAGCAAAGCTAAATTTATATCAAAGCCACTTCCCCACAAAAATCTTCGCAGAGTTTTTCAAAATATCTTTTCAGGAAGATGACCCCTTTGTTTTTATCAGTACACATTTAGGTTTGGTCCTCTACACGTCTGCTTTTCAGTGTACAAGAAACATTACCATATTCTCTCCTATACTGACAATTTTTTGTAAAATGAGTATTTTGTCTATTAGCAATAGTTACACTTTTGAGGAGAAGGGTAACGAGTTCAAATAGCAGACAAAGTTCTTTAATTTCAATCAGGATTAAATCTGAATTAATCTTTATTAAGCAAACAGATCTTCAGAAGTTAAATTGCACTGTTATTTACAAGAAAATATACAGTTCAAGACTAAAATGTTTCACATCCATTAAATTAGTGCACTGCAGACATTTCCATTTGGTGTTCATCCAAGCTCCAGCTTTTACATCCACGATGATACAGAGGTAGCTTCCTTCTGAACCTATAAGTAGTAATTGAGAAAAATTTTGCACTGTAATTTACTGAAGTATGGAAATATATATTTACATAGAAACACAATGAACAAAATATTTTAAACACATTAGAAATCATCATAATAAATATGAAGGTCCAGAAATTAAAGGATAATTTTCATATTTTCCCCCTACTGTACCTTAAATCAGGAAATGTCCTGTCTTTGTAACTCCTGCTGTTCCCAACCCTTAAATCAGCTTTTCTGAACACAAGCCTATGATCTAGAATCCCTCATTCTGAAATGAAATCTTTAGTCTTTACCTCTCATTTCTCTTCATCCCCTGCTGTGATTTCTTCCTCCCTCTATCATCCCAGCTCACCACACCAGAGTTTCCAAGAGATTAGATATACATTGGGTTTGAGACTGAGTTTATATAATGGCATTTTACTGCTCTTCTAAAAAGACAGCTCTTATATAATCTGTTTATGAACGTTTTATTTGGGTGTTAGTCCAGTATAACTGAATTGATTAAATGTATACTGGTCATGATAAGTCTAATTAAATAAGAATCCAATATGTCAGAGATGAAGATTAATGGCTGAAAAGGAAACAGAAGGGCTGGAAAAAAAAACAAAGATAGCTATAAACTTGAAGACTGGGATTATTTCATAGCACCAGTTAAGAACTGGGTTATTTACCACATACTATATGTAAACAAGCTATGGCTTTACAGCATAATACCTCATTTTAAACTAGGTTCAAAAGGGGCAGGTGACAAAAGTCCTGAGAAGGCATAAAAAAAGGCAACAAACAGAGAGCTAGATGTTGGGGGAGGAGGGATGGGGCAAAATTGAAAATTACAACCAGGTCAATAGGAGCAATAAGAGGAAAAAGAGCAGGGAAATGTGCTCAACATCTTAGGGTCGCTTGCTGGTGGATTCTCTGCAGCTTGAGGTCTTCAGATCATAATTTTGAGGGTTTCAATAACTCAGTCATGGGTTAGGGGTTGTTATAAATGTGTTGGGTAGGGTTTGGCTGTGGCCTGCTTTGCGGAGGTCAGACTAGATGATCATATTGGTCCTTCTGACCTATGAGTCTATGAGTATATACAAATGCCAGAACATGGGGATAAATAGGAAAAACTGGAAGTAGCAGTACACAAGATAGATTATGACTTAATTGGCATCACTGATCAGTCTTGGTGGGCTAAACCTCATGACTGGATATTGGTAGAAGAGTAGACCTTTCAGGAAGGACAGGCAGGGAAAAAGGGAGATGATGTGTATTATACTCAAGAACATATACACTTGTTCTGAAGTCCAGAAGGAGGTCAGATGCAGAGCAGCTGAAGTTTCTAGGTGAAGATGAGCGGAGGTGAAGGGGAAAAAGAGTGATGTCATGATAGGGGTCACTATAGACCACCAAATCAGGGAGAGGAGGTGGATGAGGCATTTCTACAACAAGTAACAGCAATATCCAGAATCCAAGACCCCTATAATAATGGAGAACTTTAACTACCCAGACATCTGTTACAAAAGTAAAGTGCAAAACACAATACCCAATAAATTCTTGGAATGTATTGGGACAAGCTGTTCAGAAGGTGGAGGAAGTAACGAAAGGGACAGGGAGAATGGTTGCGAATCTGAAGGTAGAAACAATCTGGGTGAAAGTGACCATGAAACAACACATGATATGCAAGGAAAGGAAGGTGGGAGAGCAGCAGAATAAGGACAATGGACATCAAAAAGAAAAAAAAAAAAAAAAAGACAAAACTTGGAAACTGGCAGGTAAGGTCCCAGGGGAAGAAAACTAAGGAGAAAAGGAATTCAGGAGAGCTGTCAGTTTCTCAGAGACAATATTTAAGGCACAACAGCATGATGAGAATAGCTCAATGTGAAGGAAAGAGAGGAAGAACAGTAAGAAACCAATATGGCACCATCAGGAGCTCTTTAATGACCCGAAAATCCAAAGGGAATTCGACAAAAAGTGGACACAGATAAATAGCTAAGGACAAGTACCAAATACCACAAGAATGTAGAAACAAAATAAAAAATTAAGGCACAAAATGAATTACATCTAGCAAGGGTCATAAAAGGCATTAGTAAACTAAGGGAATGTGGTCTAAATGAAATTACTATAAGGTGGGTGCACAACTGGTTGAAAGCCCATACTCAGTTATCCATGATTCATTGTCAAACTGGGAAGACATATCTCCTGGCATCCCACAGGTGTCTCTGGAGCTTATTGTTAAGTCATCCAAAACGAAAGAAGGACCTTTGAATGCAAGGTCAAGAATGGTCTGGTGGACCTCTGAGGGAGCCTAGAAGACTGAAATCATGAACGTCTTAAACTAATAGCTGATGCCATGATTTGAGCTACCGAGTCCACAACATCCAAACTATCTTGAGGATCAGTTCTGGCAACCAACTTACTTTCTTCCATTATTACAGTGAAGTCTTGCCTGCAGCTCTCTGGTAACCTGTCCTTGAATTTAACGTCTTCCCAAAGCATGAAGTCATAGCGACTCAAGACTGCCTGCTGATTTGCAATCCTAAATTGCAGACTTCACAAGGATTAAAGTTTGCGACCCAGCAAGTCCAGTCTTTTTTAATCTTTCCCTTTACATGTTGATGCTTGGGTGTCCTTACGTCTCCTGCTGGTTAGTAGCTGCCATTACTAAGGAGCCTGGAGGAGGATGAGAATACAAGTCCTCATATCCGTTAGAATGGTCATAGTACCTCCTCTTGGGCCATTTTGTTGTGGGAGATGGGGGGGCTCTACTTAAGTGCCTTAACTGGCTCCATAATTGCTTCATTAATCAGCAGAGCCATTTTAGAAAGTGCCATTAGTAACAGAATGTTCACTAACTTGTGAGAGCTCTCACAGACCTCCTCTGCCTGAATGTCAAGAACAGAGGCTACCCTTCTCAGTAGATCTTGATGAGCCATATGGTCCTCTGGTAGTGGTAGTGAGTCACTTGCCACCTTCACAGCCTTGTCTGGTGATGAAGAAGAGAGCCAACAGGATGCTGAGATAGTGGCTGCTCTGTGTCTTATGGTGGAGAAACCGCACAAGTGACTTCTGGCTGCTTTCAGTACTGGGTACTGGAGAATGTTGTCTGTGGTGCCATTTCTCTTGGTGCACCCTTGAGGAAACCGAACAAGACAGGTGAAGAGAAGTCAGGGGGATGCCCCATAGCATCCAGAATGGCCACAGATATGGGCCTGGGACTCATGCTTGACTGGGCCGTTGCCCCTGAGGAGGCAGCCAGTGCTGTGACTATTGTGACCCCCAAAATCCCTAGTTGTCTGAGAACTGGTTGGGACACAGAAGAATGCACCCCCAAGTCTGACAAAGAAGAGTCTGAGCCTTCAGACAATGGAGGAGCAGAGCCAGTCAGAATTGGGGGTAGATAGCCAGAATCCAGGGATGGCAGTACTGAAGATATCATTGCTGGCTTGCCTCTTGACTACACTGGCTTTTGTGGAAGTGTGGGCTGTACTGGTACCGCATGCTTCTGATGCGGTGACTGAAAGCCTTCCTGTACCACTGGGGATATTGGTACTGAAAGGTTAAGAAGGTCTCCATATGCCTCTGGAGTGGTTGGTAGTGGTAATGATTCCTGACACAAGGATTTTTCACAGGTCAACCTCAATGGACCTGGCCAGGTTCCAGAGGCAGCGATCCCTTCTTTTTAGTCAAAGACTGCTCTAAGGAATCCCTTCCTCCACGTCTTTTCTAGAGCTTCTGCCTCTAGCCGGCTATGGTACTGGTGAACTTGACTGAGGTACCCAGCTAGAGGAGGGTGTCTCCTTCTTCTGGTGCACCACAAAGATCAAAGAGCTGCAGAATCTCTGGTGGGCACTCTGCATCGAAGCTGCATTCCTAACACATTACTAATCCAACAACTCCAATGCAGTGGAGAGTATGTTTATAAAATCTGCAGATGAGACAAAGGGATTGAGACAGCTGGGCCACAGCTGTGTGCTAATTGGGCCACTTGCGGCCCACCGCTTGAGAACCACTGGTCTAGGCTCCCCACATTCACATTTGAGGTCATTAATCAACTTCCACTTGGTCATAGTGTCACCAGGCTTTACCACCCTAGCTCTCATGTGATTTGGGGCAACTAGTTCGAGGTGTCTGGAGAAAGTTGTTATGAAGGTTCTCTGGAATCACTGGAATTTCTTTCCTTCCACAATGGTATTCTGAAGTAAGGGATTTTCAGAGGCAAATATCTTTCTGGACTTCAGCCTCTTGGATGGTGGAATGTATCCACACAATGCGTGTCTTGGATCATGCATCTGTTTTAGTGTCTCCTTTTTACTGAAGGCATCCCACCTCACTGATGTTAGTGCAATCCCCAAAAGTTTCAAAGTCCCTGTGATGATCCTACAGGATTGTCTGAGGTCAGTATCAATTTTGTGTGCATAGACTGAGCATGACCATACTGGTGCACAAAGCTGCAACTGAGCACAAGAAGTGACTTGTTGCTTGCTTGTAGTGTTTGGGGGTGAACTCCCCATTTTGTACTGGTCAATTTCTGGAGTACACAATTCCCAGAGTTCATTTTCTTTTTCAACTGCTTGATATGTTCTTTGTACATCCACATTAGTCTAACATGACTACAGATTATACAATTCAACTTGTCCTGTAAGATTTTTATTTAAGTGTTTACAGCAGTTAAAAACTTGAACCATTTTTTCTATACTTCATTTGGAAGTCTTCAGTTGAGTCTTCATTTCAACTAAGTAAGTCAGGTCTCTCTTTCGTGAAAGTAAACACTATAGATGGCCTTAATTTGTTTCAACCTCCATTACTAGCTTATATTTACCAAGAAAAACTGAAATATTAATTTTGCTCCAACAAGGTATTTTTGTGTTAAGTGCTAAAACTGTGCTTGGCACTGTGCAAACTCTAAGATGCAGCTCCTGTGCTGTGGTGCTTACAATCTCAGTTGTTAAGATGCAAGTTCTATATTTTAAATAAAATCAAAGTTGGCTAACAAAAAATTCATTATTCAATTCTCTTTCAAAAACTTTGATATACATAGTAGATACAAACATGTCACACCCCTCCAGATTAATATGCACTATGTAAATAGTGCTTAGCCCTTATACAGTACTTTTTATCCATCCTCTCTCCTTTATCTGGACACTGGGAACTCCAGAAAGCAATAACCAAAGTTATGTATAACAAAATAGACATTCAATGGAAAAAATTCTGAACCTCAACCAGAATGCAACAAGCAGGATAAATTTCCCAAAGACAGTATCTGCAGAAATTTGAGTCAGTCAGTCAATAAAGACAAGGCATACAGGGATACCCCACTGGCTGCCCTGCACAGTTCCATTGGGGAGGCACCTCTACTTCTAGCACAACTTACAGGCCTCATGAGAAATTTTAAAATCAGCAAAAATTAAAAAGTCTGGCCTTGAAAAATCTGAAGGCATCTTTCAACCTAACAAAATATAGACTCCTCAGTGGAGTTAACCTTTTGATGGCTAATGATAACAGTAACTGTTGGGATTTCATGTCTATCTGCTTGTGATTAATAGAGAGTGGACGAGTCTAAAGTGACTAAGATTAGAGGAGATCTATTCTGCAGCATTTATATGGGTTTGTCATCACATACCTTATTGAGTTCTGGGAACAGTTCTTGTATCCCAATATCCAGCAGAACATAAGTCAACTAAAAAACAGAAAAAGTAGCTGTTGTAAAAGGGTCATGGTCAGTTTTTATGACAACCCTTTAAAACAACTATATTGCTCTTCATTTTTAATAATTAAACGAGAATTTGCATTTACCTGGGATACACAAAAGATCACTGAAAGCCTTTATGAAATACTGCACCAAGCAGTAAGGTTTCTCATATAATTGTTTTCAGAATTAAAAGTACCTGCTTGTTAAGCACTGGCTGCTGCAGTCCATCAAACAGAAGTCTGATGCCTTCATACTTGGCATCTTCTCCAATGCATTTGCCTATCAGATCTAGACCAGATACCAAACACATACCAATCACAAAAAGCCATTACAAATTAGTTATGTCCTATAGTAAAGCATGGCTAGACCAAAATTCAGTTGACCATATCCTCAGCACCTCCAATGGCTCTAAACTTGTATGCTATAATTTTACCTTTGAAATGAATTTGTTTTTGTAACCACAAGTGTCAAAAATCTTTCTGAATCCCTTTGATTATTCTATTTTAGCTAAGAATTAGCCACAGTGTCTACTAAATGAATTTAAAGACATATAAGTGGAAGCCTATGTCTTCAAGTTCTCAATATGAGAAAAATTATTCCTTTGTTACCCAACTCACTGCAGCGATATACACATTTTTTTACTTGTAGTTTTACTTTCAATGGCATAGAACTAAGTCACTGCCAGATTTTAGGTGAAAAATATACATCCTGAGTTTACTGCTCTAATGCTTTGTGTAATAAAACATAGGTTCCTTATCTGTACATGGAAGTTCTTTGAGATGTGTGGCCCCATCTGTATTGCACACATGGGTATGCATGCATTCCATGTACCTGTGACCAGAGATTTCTAGCAAGTAGCATCCATTAGTCCATGCCTGTGCACTTACTCCCCTTCATGCTCCGTACTGAAGATATAAGAAGAGGTGTTGTGATACATGAAGGGGAGGAGCTCCCTTTTTTGGACACCCAGCCAGCCAGTTAGCTATGAAGTCCCAGAGGGTTAAAAAGTCCCCAGGTAAAGAAAAGAGAGTAGGCACCAGACCAAAAGAGCCAATGGGAAGGCTAGAACTTTCTAAAGAGGTGAGAAAAGTTTTCCCTTTGTCTCTCTGCTGGTCCCTCTGGGCTGGAGAGGGAGGCAGCTGGAATGCAGTGTAAAGGTTGGACCCAGCTATGAAAATTAATCGTCCATACCTAGAAGAATTCATTGGGACAGGGAATGTTTAGATAGATGCAATTAGGGTTATATTTCTTTTATTTTCTGTAAGGCTTGTGGACTCCTCTGTGCCAGCCCCAGATGGTTTTGTTTGCTTGAAACCTTTAAGCTGAACCCCCAAAAAAGCTATTTTGGGTGCTTAATTTTTGGAATTGCTCTCTTAACATCTAGCAAAAGCCTAAGTTCCATATATATATTTTTTTGTTTTGTTTTTAATAAAATTTACCTTTAAGAACCTGATCAGTTTTGTGTCTTAAAAGATCTGTGCAATTAGCTGGTGGCAACAGCTGGGTTTCCCTTTTGTTTAATTCTCGGCTTCCCCAAGGGAGGAGTGGAAAAGCTGAGGGGTTTCAGGGAAAACTTTCCAAGTGAGTTTTTCCAGAATTTGCAAGAGGTAGTTTTTCACATGGGTAGTGGCAGCATTTACCAAGCCAAGGTCAGAGAAAAACTGTAACCTTGGGGGTTTAATACAAGCCTGGAGTGGCCAGTATTAGTTTTTAAAATCCTTGCGGGCCCCCACCTTCTGCACTCAAAGTGCCAGAGTGGGAAATCAGCCTTGACAGGTGTGGACCAATGTCTCTCCAGTTCTTTCTCTTACTGCAAATCAGATAGGATCCAAAGCAGAAAGGATGGAGGAAGGGGAGTGGAACACAGCTAGAGACCATACTTCTCGAAGAACCTCAGGCTACAGGTAAGTAACTTTCATTTCTTTGAGTGCTGGTCCATATGTATATTCGACATGTGGGCGATTGGTAAGTAGTATTCAAACAGGTAGTGTGAAGATGCATTTACTATAGATGTCTAGAATACCACTGTCCCAACAGCTGCATCTGCAAAATAGGCCTGGACTAAGGTGTAATGTATCAGGTAGGAATGGAAGTAGCATTTCTCCAAATGCTTTGCAGCAAGCGGCACCAAAGCGGGCATGCTCCAAAAAGAAACTTCATAGGCTCCATGACCGTCTCATTAATAGGGAGGGCCATTCTCCCAGGGGCAGATGGCTGCAGGATATCCAACAATTTATGGATATTCTCCTGCAGGGAGAATGCCCAGGGAAGAAGCCACATATTGCAAAATGTCATGGTAGACCTGAAGTCCTCAGGCACCAAAGGAGAGGAAAAGCCAGGCACTGTTGAATCGTCTTGAGGATGAAGAAGAGGCAGTTAACTGCAACAGGGCAGATCCCATTTTTGGACTGGTGGGCCTCGATGGGACAACTCTGGAGACTTCACAATGGGAAGGCTCACTGGTGTCTGAACCTGTGGAAAGTCAACATCCCCCACCACAGACATGCCTAGTGATCTCGCTTTGGAGCGAGATGAGTGCGACCACCATAACGGAGGAGCCTCCCACAAATTCTATGGAGGACACTGGGCATAATGAGAGGACATTAGTGGCCAGTAGGTGCTAGGACACAAGTGCCAATCCCAGTACCCACGATGCTCCATGAATGGTTCCCAATGTGGGCTACATGATGGAGAATGGAAGGAGGAAAATCCCAAACTTGACACCAAGTCGTCTTGGGTTTCCAGGGATAAAAATAGAGCCAGCCCTGAGAATGTGATCTACTAGTCTGATTCATCTGTTTCCCAAAACCAGGGAGGGACTGGCACTGATGGTAGAAACTGTACCACCAACACCAAGTATGCCTTTGTTGTTTCTGTAAAAGCAGCAGAGAATCCTGTGGCACCTTATAGACTAACAGACGTTTTGGAGCGTGAGCTTTCGTGGGTGAATACCTGCGTCTGACTAAGTGGGTATTCACCCACGAAAGCTCACGCTCCAAAACGTCTGTTAGTCTATAAGGTGCCACAGGATTCTCTGCTGCTTTTACAGATCCAGACTAACACGGCTACCCCTCTGATATTTGTTGTTTCTGGTGCTCAGAGTGGCATCAGCCCTGAAGTCAGCAGCAGTACTGATATATCTGACAATGCCAAAGTGGACAGTGATGAGTGCTATCATGGTAACATCGGTGGTGCAAGATGGTGCATGTAACCTGGAGGATCTTGATTGGTCTTGTGCGACCTTTTCCTCAGTGTACTTGATGGGGAGCAGCCCTTCTCCAGGGCGGACTTACTGATGGCAGCACAACCATGTGGAATTTTGATTTGCAAATAAAGATATTCAACTGACATAGGTTGAGAATAGGTCTCCATTCTCCTTTTTTCTTGGGAGCTATGAAATACAGGGAGTAGAACCCTTTGTCTTGATGTTGAGGTGCAACTCATTCTAAGAGAGTGTCTACCTCCCAAGAGAGGATTTCCTTTGAGAATAGTCCCTGAGGAGGGGCCAGGAAGAGAAACTTGATAATATAGCAAGAGTGGATGATCTCTAATACCCACTTGCACTCCAGTTGTGGGTGAAAGGGGCCAGGTGGCAGTTTGGAGCTGGGAGGTAAGTAGGAAATTACATCAACAAGGGTACGTGGTTCTCAAGCATCCTGTCAAAAGTCACTCCTGGCTGGTGGGTGAGATAGAGCGGCTGCAGCTGAGGTAGAGGAAGTGCAGAGCTGGATCTTTGTACTTTCTGCTCTTTCCATGGCAGTTTGTAAGGGAACTGGCGGTAGAACAGCTGAGGGAGAGTTCTAGGCTTATACACCTCTAACCCGCTATAACACGACCCGATACAACACGGGTTCGCATATGACGCAGTAGCAGTGGGGCTCTGGTGGCGCTTTAAAGGTTCCAGGGCTCCGGCTGCTGCAGGGAGCCCTGGGCCCTTTAAATCACCGCCAGAGCCCTGCTGCCACTATCCCGGGGCTGCAGCAGCGGGGCTCAGCTGGCAATTTAAAGGCCCTGGGGTTCCTGCTGTTTTGGGGAGCCCCGGGCCCTTTAAATCACTACTGGAGCCCTGCTGCCACTACCCTGGGTTCTTTAAATCACTGCTGCAGCCCTGCCACCGCTACCCCAGTATAACAGTGTTTCACATATATTGCAGTACGGATTTTTGGCTCCCCATGACCGCGTTATATCGGGGTAGAAGTGTACTCCTGTTTGTGGTATTTTCTCTTTGGAGCTGGGATATAAATGCCCAAAGGGCGGAGGGTTGTCCTGGAGTCTTTTAGCAAGTAAAGACTTATTAGTCTTTTCATTGAAGAGATCAGACTCAAAAGGCAAGTCTTCAATACTATTCTGGACATCCTTGGGGAACCTCCAGAAGTGGAGCCAAGATTCACACCTCACAACTATTGCTGCAGCTATAGCTCTAGATATGGTATCAGTTTCATGAGGGCTTGGAATTGAGCCGTGTCCTCCTGAGGGAGTTTGTCTCTGAGCTCCAAGAATTTGGAGTAATTTGTGAAATCTATTTTGCTAACAGGGTCTAGTAGTTAGGAATTCAAATACCTTCCTCCCTAGAAGGTCAAGATCTCTGCAGGGGATGCCTTGGTGTCTTCTAGCCTGGATTTCACTGTAGCAACAGAGAAAAAAATGCGGCTACTATTAGAGAGTTGGGATCAGGGTGAGTAAACAGAAACCGCACCTTTAGCAGGTATAAAATATCTCCTTTCAGATGCTTTTGGGGAGAGGGGGAGGAGGGCACATAGGAAACAAGAGTATGCCAAACTGCCTTGGATGATTCCATAATGGCCTCGTTCATTGGGAGAGCCATCCAGCTTGGGCCAGAGGGCTGCAAGATATCCAAGAGCCAATGCTGCATAACATGGATTGCTTCAAGAGGAATCTGGCACTTAGCTACCACCCTCTGCAAGAACTTTTGGTATTGCCTCTAATCATCAAGCAGAGATGGTGAATATGGGATAATTGCCTCATCAGGTGAGGAGGATGAAATACCTATTAGTACCTGTGGATTTGGATTGATTTCCTCCTCTGCATACTCGAAAAGAGCCAGCTGGTGTCAGCTAGGAGGAGAGGGTGCAGTAGGATTCATGTTCAGATCTAGAGTACTTGGAAAGAGATCCTGTGGTGCCTAATAGGGCCAATATGAAGAGTCAACAAGCTGGGGGGACACTGCAAAGCATTGGGTCCCATCAGTCCCCTAGGTTTCATATCCAGGTGGAGAATGGGTCCAAGACTCCTAGAGTCTGTGTCCAAGCTAGCCTCCCTGTGTGTCAGGAACATCAGATTCTGATGAGAAGGTAGGTTCTGGTTCCACTAGTGATACCGGTGGATGAATGTGCCAACTTGTGAATGGGAGTATCCACTTCTCTTCAAAGGGGTTTCTTCCTCTGGTGTCAAGATATCCCTCAGGAGGGCTGGACTCAAAAGGACAGGAGACTGAGGGTAAGGTAGGGTGAAAATATCCTCTGGAGAGGTATAGGTTTCAGTCCATCCCAGGGCACAAGGTGTCAGAGTGATCAGGACTGACTGCTCCAGTGCATCTAATGTTACGGTAGTCAACGGATCCTTCTGGGAGCAAGTTACTACTGCAGAGTTCCCAGTTGCTGTCAATAGGTGCTGATCTTTTGTATAGCTGTAGCCACAGTTGGTACCAATAGATCCTTTCTCTTAAACACCTTACCCTCATGGTTGAAAGGTTTAGGTAGACCTAAGTCTTTAGGACCCACACATTAGGACTCACTTGACTGGACAGAGTCAGGGAGGGATCCTTTTTTGTAGGAGCATATCTGTCTTTGAGTTTATGAGAGTGCCCCTTACTCACATGAGAGGCCCAAGGCATTGAATCCTTGGGCTTACCAGCTCTGGCATCTGCTCCTGAACTCTTGCTCGGAGGAGAACCACTCTTAGACTGAGGCCAATGAACCAAGGGATCAACTTGGCCTGGATCCTTACTGGGTCTCATGGCCTTTTCCAAGGGGTACTTCCTCAGTCAAAATTCTCATGCCACATGAGTCTGGAGAGAGAGAAGGAGGGTTAGATGCTGCAGCTGGCAGAAAAATGAGCCTCCCCAAGGCAGTAAAGGGAGCAATGGTGTTCATTGTTGACTGAGAACAAGCAGGGTCAGAAGGCTGTTCCCTTAAACCTCAGGATTCTGGGCACAGTATTTCTCCCCAGGAAGATGATCCCTGAGGCAGGGGAAAGTAAACTATACTAACTAAACTATAAACACACTAAGAATACTAAAACTATATACAATTATATGTCCAGGTTTTTGAGTGACAATGCAAACATAGCTTTGGACACAGAGGATTCCAACTCAGGCCATGCACCTGTGTAAGAAGGAACTGGCATCAGTTTGCACCACCCCATATATCCCTGATATGGAGCACAAGGGGAACAAGTATTCAGGCGCAGACCAATGAATTCTACTTGCTTGAAATCTCCAGTATCAGACACATGGAGTTCATGCATACCCATATGCTGAATACAGAGAGACCAGCAATCAGAGAACTTAAAATTACACTTGCAATGAATTATTATTCGATGACCTCTAATCACAGGATTTTTTCCCTAATTTATATAGGGAAAGTACAGCTTACATGAGATGCTTTTTCAGGTTTTCACTGCAGCCCTGCTTTTTACCCAGTTTTCAGCTGGGCTGAATGATATACAAAGAAGTGGAGATCAGTGTCAGACTCTCAGCTGGTTCAGATCCCACACTCCTCCTGACCTGCACAGTGTCATTATTTAACCATTACACCAAAGGCCTAGAGGTGCAAGTAACCCTCGTTAAAACTATGAACATTTGAAAATGAAAGTCTCATTAAGCAGCAGCATTTTAGGCAACTCTTTAAAATCTCAGCCAGATAACTATGGATTGGAAAGTTAGCATGCATATTATATTTGGGCTAGGTGCCTGACTGAAGGATTAAAAAGCTTATATAGGTCATATAAATGTGGAACCTGGAATGTATCTCATCATTTCTTCAAAGGTCTGCTTTGCTCGTTTCTGTTTATCTTGAAGAGAGCGAGGTTCAGTATTCTCACAAAACACAGCATCTGTAACAACCAAAAGAACAAAAATGGCATTTAGGAGTTGGCTTTCAGTAAAGTCGTACATTATGTATGTGACTAAAAACTGATAATACGCTTTTGAATGATGTCTTCAGAATAGATTTCTCTTTTCCACATGATCTTAACTGGAAGTAAGTTCTAACCATACCAGTTAATAGCCTGATGTCTTCTGGTCTTCTTGTTCTGCTCATATCCAGAAATACCCTATCTGTTTGGAATACAATATAGTGTTTTGCCAACTCATTCCTTGTGTTAAGCCATTTTAAAAGAGCATCACAATTCTGGCTAAATTCCACTGTAGGTTAATTATATGCTGCTTAACTATAATTCCCCTGTACTTATAATTGTATAAAGATATTCTTCACATTATGTCAAACAGTCCTGCAGTACTGATGGGGCCTATTGCAATGGCCATAATTACTACAGAGGACTAAAAATATTTACAGCATTCACAAGCAGCTACCACTTTTGGTTTCAGTCACTCAAAGCTTCCTCACTTTATTTTCATTCATTCACAATATCTCTTTGGGAGCTGTAATTTTCATAACTGGCCTCCACCCAAGTTATTTTTCTAAATATGCCAATTTTGTTCAGTCTATAGTCAATTGGTACTTGTTAGCTAGCAACTGTGGGCTTCATTTTCTCTGCCTTCTCTCCACTCTTATAATAAAAGGGAAATAATTAAAAAAACCTAGCATTTATTTTCCAAAAAAAGATTAAGATACAACACACACTTTAGGAATTTCCTACACTCAATATATCTACTGCATCTTTAGCTTCACCATGTTGATCATCAGTCTTTTAGTCTTCTTTTCCTTGCTCACTGTAAGCGTTAGTGGATTATTGTTCACAATACATACTTAATTCTATAATAAAATATCAAGGATGTGCAACAAAACTGCCTTTTGGAATCTCTTGACTCATTTATGTTGTGTAAGTGTTCTTTTTCATGTTGCATTATATAGTTTGCAAAGCACTTTGGGTTGCTCACAAAAAAGGTGCTACAAGTATAAAACTAAGTCATCAATATCTTAACAAGTACCACTACAGTTTAAACATGTACAAGAAGCACATGATAAAGTAAGTATTTGCATGACTTTTCACTAACCTCTCAGGAGCGTTATCAGCGATACCAAGCGGTGCTCCTGAAATAGCTGTTCTAATTTGTACTGTAGATAGTAGTCTGTGTACATCTCCAATGTGTTTTTGAAGAGAATTCTTCCCCCCATCAAGAGGTGATGCAGCCAGTCAGGAACATGGAAAACAACTCTACCTGCAAAGTTATTATTACACATATTAAGAAGGCTCCCATCATCGTGGTACCTTGCTTTATTTCTTAAAAAGTGTGCAAATTGATATTTCCAAAAAAGAGAGAGCTAACTTTATGCAACCTGACCCCATTCCCCCTACTCTATAGCAGATCCTTTAGCTTCTAAATCTTTTTGTGTTACATTTACTACAAAAATACGAAGTGTTGCTATTATTTATTTAAGTTAGAGTGGCCACAGGAAGACATGGCCTGCACCTCAAGCAGCTTACACTCTAAATACAAAAACAAAGCGTATGGAGGAGGAGGAGAAGAAAGGGATACAACATGCAAGCAGAGTGATCAGAGTGATACTGCTACATTTGTGACACTCTAATAGTAGGAACTTTAAAAACAGGATAGCGTCCCTAACTGGCATCTTCCTTGTTATAACGAACTGTAAACCAGAGGTTGGCAACCTCTGGCACGCGGCTCACCAGGGTAAGCACCCTGGCAGGCTGGGCCAGTTTGTTTACCTGCTGCATCGACAGGTTCGACCAATGCGGCTCCCGCTGGCTGTGGTTCACCGTCCCAGGGCAATGAGGGTAGTGGGAAGCTGCAGCCAGCACCTGCCGATGCAGTAGGTAAACAAACTGGCCTGGCCTGCCAGGGAGCTTACCCTGGCGAGCCGCGTGCCAGAGGTTGCCGGCCCCTGCTGTAAACTTTAGACAAACTTTTCAAACAGCACGTTAATCAAACACCCTGAACTTTTGCACCTCTGTTATACTTCATAGCAAGTACAAAGAGAAATAATTTCTTACCAACATACATTAAGTAGTCATAGACTCCTTCTACTGTTATCATCTCTATAAAGTAGTTCTGATTTTGTCTTCTCTCTGTATTCTCAGAGCGGTTTGCATTGTTCTTGAACAGATCACTGAAAAGCTAAAATAGAAATATTACATCTTGAAAAACAAACAAAACTAGAGTAAAAACCAGGGGTAGGCAACCTATGACACGCGTGGCGAAGGTGGCATATGAGCTGATTTTCAGTGGCACTCATGCTGCCCGGGTCCTGGCCACTGGTCCGGGGGCTCTATATTTTAATTTAATTTTAAATGAAGTTTCTTAAACATTTTAAAAACCTTATTTACTTCACATATAAAAATAGGTTAGCTATATATTATAGATTTACAGAAAGAGACCTTCTAAAAACGTTAAAATGTATTACTGTCGCGTGAAACCTTAAATTAGAGTGAATAAATGAAGACTCGGCACACCACTTCTGAAAGGTTGCCGACCCCTGGTAAAAAAACAAACAAACAATCAGTACTACTAAGTTCGGACTGGTCAAGATTTTCAATGGAAAAGAATTTAAACTGTTTTTCAGTGGAAAAATTAATTTCAACAATGAAATTTTTAAGAGAAGATGTTTGTTTTCCAAAGAAAATTTCAATATTTTGTTGACTGTTGTAATAGGGTATACTGGCCCTTTAAGAGTACAGGGGGCCAGAAGACTCCATTCCAGGGAGATGGAACAAACAAAGGCCCAGGAAATGGCCTGGTAATGGAGCAGAGGAAGCAGTCCTCGGAAATTAGGAGTTCTCCTGGGGTTTCCCCACCATCCACTGTTCCTTTACGGGCCTGAGGCTGTGCTCCCATCTTCCAGCCAATCGGGAGGAGCTCTTTGGAGGAGGGCAGTATATAAATTGCATTCTCCCTCAGAACTGAGACACCCTGGCAAGAGAAGGAAGCCAAAGCCAGAAAGCTAAACTCTAGGGAAAGCTATGAAAAGTGACCCTCTGAAGAGCAGGTTGTAGCAGATGAAAAGCTCTGCATGGATGGCAGAAGAGCCAGAGATAAGTGTGAACCTTTGGATTATAGTGATGGACTTTTTTTGGTGGGACTGTGTGTGGTCATTAAACCAGCCCAAAGTGGAGGACGACAGGACTTCTAAAAACGGCTGCGGGGAGTCTGTAAGGGGCCCCAACAAGGGAGAATGGAGGAAGGCTGCTGCAAAGGGCACTGTGACTACAAGGGATCACTCATTAAGCAGCAGCCTGTTACAAATGCCTCCAAACCAATACATTCCAGCTAAAAAATAAAATATTTCAATTCAAAACGAGCACTGCAGCCATTTATGGGAATTGTATTTTGATTGCTTTATGATCTTACTCTCCCTTCTGGTCTGGGTTCACTGGAAAAACTACACTTCTCTTTTGTGGCCTAAGAGTCTCAGACAACTTTAAACAATTGCTTTGGATGTTTTAAACTAGCCCCTTTCAAATGAATCACTAGAAATAGCAGGGACCACATGTATAAGAGTGCCTTAAGACAAAATGCAACTTTAGTCTTTGGAGAATTACTTGAAGAGTGATAAATGTATTAGAAATACTAAAGAACCAACTTATGACCATAAATAAATATAGAAAAATAAGTAAGATGTCTTACTATGGTATAACTGGTAGGCCCCAATACAAATAATAAATAATCATAACAGTTATCCATGTCAATTGCTTGCAAGACTGCAAATGTACTTTGTGTTCATTATATTTGGTAAATATGAGCCTATAATGCAATGCATTGACAAAAAGAGCTAATATTCTGAGGTGTATTAACAGGAGTGCAATACAGAAGTCACAGGAGGTAATTGTCCCACTCTACTTGGCACTGGTCAGGCCTCAGCTGAAGTACAGATGTGGACAAACTGGAGAGAGTCCAGAGGAGAGCATGAAAAATAAGAGGTTTAGAAAACCCGCCCTACAAGGAAAGACTGAAAAAAACGGGCATGTTTAGTCCTGAGAAAACATGACTGAGGAGGAACCTCATAACATTCTTCAAATATGTTAAGGGCTGTTACAAAGAAGACAGTGATCAATTGTTCTCCATGTCAACTTTGTGTACTCACTTCAGTGATCAGCTTAATCTGCAGCAGCAGAGATCTAGGTTAGATTTTAGGGGGAAAAAAAAAAAATTAATTATAAGTAAGGCTGTCAAGCGATTAAAAAAATTATGATTAATTGCACTGTTAAACAATAATAGAATACCATTTATTTATATATTTTTGGATGTTTTCTACATTTTCAAATATATTGATTTCAATTACAACACAATACAAAAATGTACAGTGCTCACTTTATATTTATTTTTTATTACAAAATATTTGCATTGTAAAAAAAATAGTTTTTTTCAATTCACCTGATATAAGTACTGTACAAATGTTGAATTATGTACCAAAAAAATTGCATTCAAAAATAAAACAATGTAAACCTTTAGAGCCTATAAGTCCACTCAGTCCTACTTTTTGTTCAGCCAATCACTCAGACAAGCAAGTTTGGTTACATTTGCAAGAGATAATGCTTCCCACTTTTTGTTTACAATGTCATCTGAAAGTGAAAACAGGCGTTTGCATGGCACTGTTGTAGCCGGCGTAGCAAGATAGTTACGTGCCAGATGTGCTAAAGATTCATATGTCTCTTCATGCTTCAGCAACCATTTCAGAGGACACGCATCCATGCTGATGACGGGTTCTGCTCAATAATGATCCAAAGCAGAGGAGACCAATTCATACTCATTTTCATCATCTGAAGATGCCACCAGCAGAAAGTGGATTTTCTTTTTTGGTGGTTTGGGTTCTGTCGTTTCCGCATCTGAGTGTTGCTCTTTTAAGACTTCTGAAAGCATGCTCCACACCTCGTCCCTCTCAGATTTTGGAAGGCACTTCAGATTCTTAAACCTTGGGTCAAGTGCTGTAGCTATTTTTAGAAATCTCACATTGGTACCTTCTTTGCATTTTGTCAAATCTACACTGAGAGGATTCGTAAATCAAACGTTCTGGGTCATCATCCAAGACTGCTATAACATGAAATATATGGCATAATGCGGGTAAAACAGAGCAGGGGACATACAGTTCTCCCCCAAGGAGTTCAGTCACAAATTTAATTAACGCACTATTTTTTTTTTCTTTTTAAACAATCATCATCAGCATGGAAGCATGTCCTCTGGAATGGTGGCTGGAGCATGAAGGGGCATACAAATGTAAATACCTTGCAACGCCAGCTACAAAAGTGCCATGCGAACGCCTGTTCTCACTTTCAGTTGTCATTGTAAACAACAAGCAGGAAGCAGTATCTCCTATAAATGTAAACCAACTTGTTTGTCTTAACGATTGGCTGAACAAGTAGGAGGATTGAGTGGACTTGTAGGCTCTAAAGTTTTACATTGCACTCAAAAACAAAACAGTTATGTAACAAAAAAAAATCTACATTTGCAAGTTACACTTTCACAATAGAGATTGCACTATAGTACATATGAGGTGAAATTGAAAAATACTATTTCTTTTGTTTATCATTTTTGCAGTGCAAATATTTGTAATAAAAATAATATAAAGTGAGTGCTGTACAGTTTGTATTCTGTGTTGTAATAGAAATCAATATATTTGAAAATGTAGAAAAACATCCAAAAATATTTAATACATTTCAATTGGTATTCCATAGTTCAACAGTCTGATTAATATTTTTAATCTCAGTTAATTTTTTTTTGAGTTAATTGTGTGCATTAACTGCGATTAATCAACAGCCCTAATTATAAGGATAGCTAATTGCTGGAACAGGTGACCCAGGGACGTGTGGAATCTGCATCACTGGAGATTTTAAAGAGTAGGTTAGACAAACAAGTCAGGAATGGTCTAGGTATACTTGGTCCTGCCTCAGTGTAGGGAGCTGGACTAGATGACCTCCGAGGTCCCTTCCAGCCCTATGTTTCTATAAATTATAAAGACTCCAATCCATCCAGGGATAAACATGGAGGTCAGCAGTATCAAGATGAGTGGACGCTGGAAAAAAGGAAGAACCTCCATCCACCAACCATAAGAACAGACAACAAACATAGGCAGTCAAACTGTCATCTTTACAGCTTCTCCCCTTTACTCTTCACATTCTCAGGTAAGGGTCAGTATTTCCCCGTCTGTAAATTTACTGCACCTTCTTGTTGTTTTCAGAAGTGGGACTGAGAATTGTAAGCTCTGGTCTACTTGGTTTAGGCTTGGGAGATTCACAGGAGTTAATGAAATTCATGATGAATGGCTCCAAATGCTGACCTTTCTGAAATTAAATACAGAGTGAACAACAGTGATAGTTAAATAGTTTAAAAAAAGTGAGTTTCCAAACTAAAATTTGTGCTGGACCAATATGTAGCAACCTGTCAGTGGACAGTTAAAGATACTAACTATAGTCACAGCATAGGCTACTGAGACACAGTATATACTCACCTCTTTCATTAGCTTTCCTGGAACAGATTTTATAATTTTCCCTACAATTAAGAACAAAAAAGTATACATTACCATATGCCCTTCTGAATATCATATCTGATATTTATCAGTATCCCTCTGTTCTCCTCTTCTATCCCACTTCCCCTTATCTGTTTTGTCTATTTAGATTGTAAGATCTCCACAGCAAGGCCCGTCTCTTACCATGGATACATTTGCTGGGGCATTTAAGAGCTACTGTAATACAACTGAATAATAAGCCATGATATATAATAAGCTATATTAAATTATAAATTTCACTGAAGTGAAGCAAGAAAAAATGAGACTGTGTGTAGGTTATCATCTGAGTCTGAAACAGATTAGCTGACACCACTGACATCTATTGCTTCATTTTAAGTATCATTGCACAATCTTTTGAAAAACATTTGAAAGAAACAAATTACTTTCAAATGATACAGAGTGCATAGAAGAAAATTATGAAATTTTGGATGTATCAGACTGCTTCTATCAACATTAAAAAAACCCAAACAAACAGCTGCCTTCTTGGATTGATTCTTGAAAAATCAAATCTGGGCTAATGCCATTCATCATCTTGAATTACTTGAAGACAGAGGATCTGATCTCCATGAGCAATGGATTTTGGAAGTATTGGGCTTAGATATTCAGAAGGCATCCATATGCAGACTACATTTTCCAAAGCTTCACAATACTTTCCCTCCTGGGAATGGAGAGGAATGTAAGCATCAAAATATCTGACTCTTGGAAAAAAGACTGGATTGTAACAGCTGTATAGCAGAAGAGAGACCTCACATTTCACATACCCAGAACTTATAAAGGTTCAGTCTCAGTATTAATAGGCCCTCACTTAATTTAGTGCATTACAGTCTCTACAAGAGTGCTATTCACCAGAATAAAGAGCAACTATGTTACCTACCAAGATTTACATCAGGCAACATTTTATCAAGAAATTGTGTCTCTCCACCATTGGGAGACAGAAAGTCAGCCAAAAGCTGGCTGTTACTCAGCTCTGGATGTTGCAGAAGTTTCTTTGGGGGACATAAAAGAAACAGTAGATGAAAGAACATTCTTAAAAACTAGGTTCTCTATAGTAACAACAACAGATGTTTAAAACAGTGCTATAGTATCCTAGAAATTATACATTCATCCAAATACTTTTTAAATTTTTATTACATTTGGGAAAAAATTGGTGTGTCTCAATCTTTATAAGCTTCACAATTACACAATCTACTTAAAAAACTGAACGATAGTAGATCGTCTTGTACCTGCAGGTACTCCTGAAATTCTTCCCTCTTTGTCTTTAAGAATTCATAGTTCTTTGGACCAATGATCCTTTTTGATGGAAGTTGAGCATCAGTAAAGGTACCTACAAATTAGTAAAAAGTCAAGCAGATTCATTTATTCTTAAAACCAAAAAGAAAAATTTTAGTATCTTAAATTTCTGCTCAATTCTAAAAAGCAATCACTGAAGTAGGAAGTGAAAACATACCATGAAATTCTGTTAACTTTGACTCAAGCACATAAAATTCAAGGTATCTTCTATAGACAGACCAGCGTTCAGGATCATGTCCAACTGAAAAATACACATACTGGAAGTAATATAGGTTCCTACAACCACCTGGGAGAGTAATAAGGTATGCAACAAAGAGTTAAGAACAGCAAATATACCATAGAGTACAGAGGAAAAACCCTCAAATGTGTATGTAATCAGTACTGCCAGTATTATAAAACTACTCTAGCCACACTTAGCTCTTTAAATAACTTAAGTACAGTAATTCCTCACTTAAGATGGCCCGGTTAACGCTGTTTCGTTGCTGATGAATTAGAGAACATACTCGTTTAAAGTTGTGCAACGCTCCCTTATAATCTTGTTTGGCAGCCACCTGCTTTGTCCACTGCTTGCAGAAAGAGCAGCCCGTTGGAGCTAGCTGGTGAGGGCTTGGAACGAGGGTGGACTGGCAGCCCCCCCATCAGCTCTCCGCTCCCCTAAGTTCCCTGTGCGGCAGCCGCCCAGCAGGCTATCAATTGCCAGCAGTTCAGCTGTCCCTCCTCCCACTGCCATGTTCTGCTCCTGCCTTCTGCCTTGAAGCTGCTCCCGGGAGCCTCCTGCTTGCTGTGCAGGCAAGGGGGAATAAGGGTGCTAATGTCAGGGTGTCCCTCTCCCCCCTGCTTACTCCATCTCCATAGAATGGGAGTGGGGACATGACAGGGCTCAGGGTGGAGGGACCTTACTAGCAGCAGCTGCTGTCTCAAATTGCTGATCTACTTAAAAAGGCAATGTACTTAGATTGGAGTCAGCGTACTTAAAGGGGAAATACACGTCTCTCTCTCTCTCTCACACACACACACACACGGTGTCTCTCTCTGTCTGCCATGCTGTCTCTTCTCCCTCCATTTGTGCTGTCTTGTAGAGTGTGAGGCTACATTAACAACGTGTTAACCCTTGAGGGCTAAGCCCAGTGCTAGTTCATCATTCAGCACTAAGGCATTCCCTGGGAAATATTCCACCCTCTGACTCCACCACCTCAACCAAGCTTCACAATAATCATTGCTGTATACAGTATTAAACTGTTTGTTTAAAAAACTTACAGAGTGTGTGTGTGTGCGCGCGCGCTCTCTTGTGTCCACATTGGTACTGAGCTTAAGTAATTCCTCTCCCTCCCTGATATTTATCCCTCTGAAACATTTATAAAGAGCAATCATATCACCCCTCAGCATTCTTTTGATTAGGCTAAACAAGCCAAGCTCTTTGAGTCTCCTTTCATAAGACGGGTTTTCCATTCCTCGGATCAACTTAGCAGCCCTTCTCTGTACCTGTTCCAGTTTGAATTCATCCTTCTTAAATATGGACTGCAGAACTGCACACAATATTCCAGATGAGGTCTGACCAGTGCCTTGTATAACGGTACTAACACCGCCTTATCTTTACTGGAAATATCTTGCCTGATGCATCCCAAGACCGCATTAGCTTTTTTAACGGCCACATCACATTGGCGGCTCATAGTCATCCTGTGACCAACCAATACTCTGAGGTCCTTCTCCTCCTGTTACTTCCAACTGATGCATCCCCAGCTTATAACAAAAATTCTTGTTATTAATCCATAAATGCATGACCTTGCACTTTTCACTATTAAATTTCATCCTATTACTATTACTCCAGTTTACAAGGCCACCCAGATCTTCCTGTATGATATCCCAGTCCTTCTCTGTATTAGCAATACCTCCCAGCTTTGTGTCATCCACAAACTTTATTAGCACATTCCCACTTTTTGTGCTAAGGTTAGTAATAAAAAGATTAAAAAAGACTGGTCCCAAAACCAATCCCTGAGGAATTCCACTAATAACCTCCTTCCAGCCTGACAGTTTCACCATTCAATATGACCCGTTGTAGTCTCCCCTTTAACCAGTTCCTTATCCACCTTTCACTTTTCATACTTATCCCCAATTTTTCCAATTTAGCTAATAATTCCCCATGCAGAACCATATCAAATGCCTTACTGAAATCAAGGTAAATTAGATCCACTGCGTTTAAACAAAGTACTATTCAAGAAATAGTGAGTGGAGTTTGAAATATATTGCTGGTACATTAAATGGAAAACACATTCAACATTTACCAACATGAATCATAATGTTAACATTTTTGTGGGGAGGGAGGAATTCCTAAGCCTTGGTTTGAATTCTGAATAGACTGGACTCCTTTCAGAAGTAATTTGTCACAAGTTCCAGATAATAAGTGACCATTTTCCTTTATGCCAACATTACCAAAAACTTAAAATTCATTAGTAATTACTTTGATGCTAAAATGGGGGGGGGGGGGAGCACATCAGAACAGATAAATAAAACATACTAGAACAGACATTTTGAGCTACATTTTTAAGAAGTTTTATTTAATCACAAGAAGTCCTACCTGCCCTTCTATCGTTTCTCTCCACATCAATACAAAACACAGGAATTCTCTCTTTTCTCTCCTTCCTTTCAAGGGAGGTATCATCAAAGAAGTCCACATATGGAATGCAAATTTTCCATGCAGCAAGGTTGCGTGGTGTATTGGGAGTGCTAACAGTCTCCACAGGAGAATCATCTTCCATTACCATAATGCCTTCTTCAATCTGCAATGAAAGATTTAAGCATCAAGACCTCCCTGATCTGATTTTTAGTATAAGGCACAATTTTTAATTTTGCAGAACATATGGAAGATCAATCTTTGCATAAGAAGTATGTGTGATCAGGACCAAAGACAACATATAAAAAAAACTCTGGAAGGGGGCATGCTTGCAATAGCTGCTATTTTTAGATCTTCTGTATAAAAATCCCTAGACCTGTAGGTTTGTTTGAAGGTAAAAACAAAATTGTTAACAGTTTCTCAGGTGTCAATCTACTATATCACCAGCTGACTCATAGCATGTTAAAGTTTCTTCCTAGCTCTTGGGCATTTGAAGTACAATATAGTATAAGGCACCATCGAGTTTGGTAGGTCCATCACCAGCAAAAACAAAATAAAATAAATATTTTAAAGATTCTGAAACATTAAAGGCCTTACACCAAAGGTTACATCTTGTTGTTATTCCATTGATTGACTTCAAAAGCTACTTATGATTCTGTCAGCCGTGTTTGGGGCAATCTCTCAGCTGTCTGGCATTTGGCATAGAAACTAAAAAGTGTGAGCAAAAAGAACAACATTTAGATACAGTGTAGTATGTACACTGGGGAGAGGGGGAAAAGGCAGAAATAGCTTTCAGAAGTCAATTTGTGCTTCTAAAATCCTAACCCTGAATAACACAGCAAAAATGAGAAAAGCTGAATTTTAGGGGGGACTATTAGGTAGAATTGGGCAACATTTTTCAGTTCATTTTTTTTTTCCTGAAAAAAAATAACACAGATTTAGGTTGACAAACATTGTAAATTCATGTCCATTTCAGTTAACTGTTTTGGTCAAAACAAATAAGAAAATTTTCAGAAATGTTGATACTTTGGGGATAGATTCACAGGGGGATTTAGGTGCCATTGCAAAAATGTGGAGGTGCCCCCTTATGCCCAATTTTCCAGTAGTTAGGGAAATCATCTGGATCCCGGACGACCCAAGTTTGAATCCCTGTTCTGTAGCAGAGACTGGAACATGGTTGTCCCCCCTCCCAGGTGAGTGCCCTAAGCACTGAGCTATGGAATCACTCTCAGTCTGGCCCAATAATTCTTCAATTATGCTATACAAATTGGAACAGCTTCAACAAGGGAGACAGAGAGACTCATCTAAGAATAACTAATAGCTTGGAGGTTAAGGCACTCACCTGGGATGTGGAAGACCTGGATTCAAATGCCTGCTCTAGAAGATGACCACCTCCTCCTGTTTTATGAATCTAGCTCTTCATTTCCTTCACTTTTACTTAAACAGTTAAAAATACCCCAAACAAAACATTTTGGAGCATATAAAATGACACTTTTCTGACTTTTTCAATATGCAAAAGAAAAAAAATTAAAAATCGATTTTGGTTTGATCAATTTTTTATTTTTATTTTTTCAGAAAGGCCAACAATCCCCCTCTCCCCCCCCCCCCCCAAAAAAAAAAAAAAAAGTATTTGCACAGCCCTACTATTAAGTATGGCAGTTGACACATTCGGAAAAAACACGTCTTTGCCAAGGGCAAATACAGTTTTTAGAAGTCAGTCATGTCTTCCTAAATTGTTCAACCTGACTGCTGCTGCCAGGAAGCAAACTGAACTGGATTGTTTTCTTGAATGGGTAGCCAAGTCCCTTCCCTGGTAGTAGGCAGGTCTGGTCCTGCCTCTTCAATTTCTGAACAGAAGATACACTCCTACAGGAATGGTAAACATGGATATAAGAGAAAGCCTCAAGGCCCTTCATTACGGCTGAGATCATCAGCAAGGTTCATGAGCCTGCTTAGACTCCACTAGTTAGTAATTCTCACTATAAGTTAGTACAGATAGAACTGATCTACATCTTGAACCATGGAGTAATAAGTGAACTAAAGGAATATCCCATTTTAAAAGTAAACTAGAAATCCCCACTTTATAAAATTAAATACAGAAACTTCAATCTAAAAAAAAAAAAAAACGTGTCTGAATATACATCAAACTAAAGTTATGGGTTTTTTTTTCCTCCTCTTTGACTTAAGAAATTAGGGCCGAACCTTCTCACTTGCTCTAAATTCAAGTCCAGTTTTGCTTGAGGGAGTTCTGTAGAAATTGGGATAACTGAATCTATCCACAAAAGCTACAGAGTATACCTGGAAGCAGCTCAGGGGCTGCTACCACAGCTCCTAATCCACTTCTATGGAAGGAGGGCAGAGTTGGCTACAGGATCCACTTTGGCTTTGTTTATAGCAGAGCATTCAAGTGCTCAGGGTCCAGCTAATTGTACTGCACTGGATGAAGCACAAATAGGACCTGGGAATAGGTGACAGGGAATGGATCACTTGATGATTAGCTGCTCTGTTCATTCACTCTGGGGCACCTGGCATTGGCCACTGTCGGAAGACAGGATACTGGGCTAGATGGACCTTTGGTCTGACTCAGTATGGCCATTCTTATGTAAATAACTGAGTACATCATTCCAGTCATCATTTGATTAGTTTAAGATTTGCCCTGCACCTAGCTAGGGCTGCCCTAACTGTCACCCTGATCATGTTCCTTCCCAGCAATATTGGCACATATATGTAACCTCCAGCTCTGCAACTGAACCAGTGAACCACTCACTGTTTGCCAGTTACAAATCTTGCTCTGATGAACCATGTAGTTCACCAGCTAGAACTGCAGAGGAATTGATTACTGCATTCTTCATACCCCATAGGGACAGGGGGAAGTTGGTAGCTAAGAGGAGGCACCAATAAGGGAGCTGATAGCTGAAGGGCTGGGAGGAGCCCATTTACCACTGATGCTCCTCCTGCTGCAGTTCCATGTGGTGAGTCAGAGGTGTCTTGCCAGCTGAGAGCCTCACTCTAATGTACCATCTATGTGCCTCAGAGCAGGACTTATAGCTAGCAGACTTTGAATGGTTCACTGGCTGAGGTGGTGCAAAACTATAGGGCATTATGATGTGTTACCTAGTGGTGAGGAGCAAAGAAAAGTCTCAGCTGGCAATCCACAGCTAGATGACCTGTTGAGCTGAAGCAGCGGGAGCCCTCTCTCAATTGGTGAGCTATGGAGGTTCATCTGAGGGACCATTTCTGCCAGCATGTTGCTTCTATCAAAGCACTCAATCATCTGAGCCTGAACTGAGTGGACCTCTAACAGTGTTTACTCCCTACAAACTGTAGGGTAATCTGAACCAGTTGAAGGCCCACCAGCAATCAACCACAGAACTTTTGAATGAGTGAGATGCAAAGTACATTTCAATCTTTTGAGAGGCAACAATTTTTAACCCCTACAAAAGGTCTCCAGTATGAAGCCTTAATCAGACCCTGCAGCTACCACTGGTGGTAGGCACTTCGTAAATGGAAAGTGATATTTCAGGCCCTGCCATGCATAGTAAGAGCACACCTGTTCCACTGTCTTTTAGTCCCTATGTGCCTGCAAAGCTTGCTTGTTTGTTTTACATTTTGTTAGGGGTGGAAGGGGGTAGAGAAAGGATTTTGCACATTATACCTAGAATATCAAATTTCACCACTCTGTCACACTTTTCCGCTGTTTAAAGTCATCATTTCAGATACCGATCTATTTTATTCCAGACCTATTACAAAAGTAATTCTGGTTATAAACAGGTAAGAGCTAAGTAAGAGTAATCAGAAAAAAAAAAACCAAAAAACTGTTACTAATTTTTCTGTAACTGTTATTCTTTGAGATCACAGAACTGGAATAGACTTCGAGAGGTCATCTAGTCCAGTCCCATGAACTCATGGCAAAACGATCCCTGACAGGTGTTTTGTCTAACCTGCTCTTAAAAATCTCCAGTGATGGAGATTCCACAACCTCCCTAGGCAATTTATTGCAGTGTTTAACCACCCTCACAGTTAGGAAGCTTTTCCTAATGTCCAACCTAAACTGTCTTTGCTGCAATTTAAGACCATTGTTTCTTATCCTATCCTTGGAGGTTAAGGAGAACAATTTTTTCCCACTGGTATCCTTCAGGGCAAGCTATGGTGCCCACTCAAGCGCTGGTATAAGGGACCCGACTGGCCCCGTACCCTCAGTTCCCTCTTGCTGGCTCATTCCAACAGAAGCGCAGGAGGGTGGGTCATGGAATGAAAATGAGCAACACATCTTGAAGAACAGTAGTTATGGAAAGGTTAGAAACTGTTTTTCCTTCAAGTGCTTGCTCATGTCCATTCCATGTTAGGTGACTCACAAGCAGTACACAAGGAGGTAGGCTCAGAGTTCATGGACATGCAGATTAGCAGGAAAAAAAACAAAGAAACATCACATTGCTGAAGCAAGAGAAGCTGTTTCAATGACTGTCACGAGTGGTAAGAAGGAACTGAGAGGGCGCAGGGCTGTCCGGGCCCCTTATATTAGCGCATGGCACCAGAGGGTGCTAAAGCCAGCTCAACGATCCCACTGAGGGAAAAATCTCCAGCAACAGTGCATGCGGCTTACGCACACTAACATGGAATGGAGATGAGCACACACTCAAAGAGAAATACAAGTTATGCATTTCTGTTATCAGCAAACATAGTATTGCTTTGGCATAAGTGGCATCAGTCAACTATCCATAAAGATTTTACAGGCAAGCTTATCAAGTTTCACTAAAATTAGCTTCAGGTCATTTTGCCCACAAAAGCCCTGTAATTCACTCAGATTATTTTCCAACATGAACAGCCTTTTCTATAGAGCATTATCCCTTACATCATCTCAATCATCCGTTTCTAGAATTCAATAACACAGTGAAGTAGTATATTATTTTTTTTTTCTAACTTTGTCTTTAAATTAAAAATAGACTGAAGAGTAACATACATATGTGGAGCTATGTATTTCAATAAATATAAAGAACTTTAAACACAGTCTCATTATACATTTCTGTTATGATCTCTCATTGTACCTAAGATGTTCGGCTCTCTAACAAATGTGTAGTTTTTCCAAAAATCAAACTTGAGTTGATTTACTGAGGAATGAAAAATGCAAATACAACTCCGTTTTTCATGGACAGCTGAAAAATTAGAAGAGAAAAAGTACACTCTTGCTTTATTTCAGCCTAGTAGCATAAGAATTAATCCTTTAAGAACAGAAGACTGGACAATCAGTTTTCTGCCCAGTCCCCGGGAGTATCAGACTACAATCCAATGACAAGTGACATCACAAGACCAAAACTCTACAAGATAGCACAGCAACACAGCTCATTTGAAGATATGATAGTCTGAAGAGCTATCCTATACCTTATGGATCCTTTAAGAAAAAGGGGAAACAGAATTCTGAAATCAATTATTCTGTTTTTATCATTTTGGATACAAGTTGGGTGGGGAGGAGTTATTGGGGAAAAAACAGATGAAAGATTCAAATTCAGGTAAGCCTTTTATACTTTTATTTTCCAGTAGTGGAAAATGGACTAGCACAGCATTAAGGAACATAGCACAAATTTGCTTAAATGTAATGTACTGTGAAACAGGTGCAAGTGCCATAGCAAGTCTCAAATTCACATGACTTAAAAAACAATGTATTTCCATAAATTCAGGAGAAATCACATCAGAAATAAATTTAAATACACCTCTACCCCGATAGAACGTGACCAAATATAACACAAATTCAAATATAACGTGGTAAAACAGCGGGGAGCCCCGGACTGCGGGATCTTTAAAGTGCCACTTGAGCCCTGCTGCTTTACCGCGTTATATCTGAATTTGTGTGGAGCCCCTAGCCCTTTAAATGACCACCCAAGCCCTGCTGCCAGAGCTCCAGTGATTTAAAGGGCCCGGGGCTCCCTGCAGTGGCTGGTACACCAGGCCCTTTAAATCCCCGCTGGGGCTCTGGCAGCCAGGCTCAGGTGGTGATTTAAAGAGCCAGCGGCTCCAGCCGCTGCAGGGAGCCCCGGGCTCTTTAAATCCCCACTGGTCCCTGCTGCCGGAGCTCCAGTGGTGATTTAAAGGGCCCGGGGCTCCCCACAGCGGCTGGAGCACCAAGGCCTTTAAATTACCACCAGGGAAGCCGGACCGGACCAAACCCGATATAACGCAGTCTCACCTATTAGGCGGTGAGATTTTTTGACTCCTGAGGACCGCGTTATATTGGGGTAGAGGTGTAATTAAAAATTCATGACCATCAGGCAGTTCATGACCAACTTAATTTCCCTCACTTCCCATACCATCCTCATATTTCCTTGCCTACATCTGTGCCATGGATACCAGGGCATCAACCTCCTGACAGCCAGTTTGTTATTCAGTTACTGCTGTTACTGTTTGGTGTACAAGAAAAAAAATCTAGTTGCCAAGAGAAGCTTGAAGACTGGCAAAATAGCTGTGGCAAGCATGAATTACTGACCCACATGGTTACTCCAGTGTAAACAGCTCATCTAGGATCAGGGAGATCAAGGCAGTGTGAATGCAGAATATACAAATGAACACGTTAAATTTATTTCCCTCTGCAAAACAGCTGTAGAGAGACCAGGGTTGAGAGATTTTTTTAATGATGATTTCGCCTACTGTATCTTATATCTTACGCAGCTTATTGTGTCACATATCTGTGTTTTTAAGGAACTTGTGACAGATTTACAATTTTAGGCAGTGTCCTATCTGCTCCATGTTAGCCATAATCACTAAACCAATTTTCCATCATCTAGCAGTATAAGTTTGAAAAATGTAATCAAATATAAAAACTATGGAAAATCCAATTAGCTCAGTTCCACCTAGAACTGGGATTTCTGCAACAAATCAAAACTAAGGTTTTTCTTTTAAAATACAAGAAAAATGAATTGTCTTCTAGTCAAGAAACAGCAGAGTAAGTGGTCCCACCATCTGAGCTGAAGTCAGACTAATACTGTATTTTGAATTTTTACATGATTTACTATAAGATGTCACCCTACAAAGCAGATGGTCCCACAAAAAGAAAAAAGTTGGAAGTAGTCTTAATACTGTTAAGCCTTACAGGCAATGTTCCATTTTGCCCATGTGTACAGAGAAAACAATATGGTTCCCTCAAACTTCCATCCTTTAACCTCAAATCCTTGATCTCCTCTCTCCCGCATAGGGTCAGACATACACCTGGCCTTCAGTAACATAGCTTAAAGGCAGCTAACCACTGCCAATTTTTCAGACATCCAGTTTCTATAGCTTTATCATAGGTTGCGTCTACCACTGCCTATCACCAACAGCTGGAATGGAACACTATATATACACATACAAACTAACCCACCCCTCCAGCAATGGTTTCCTCTGAAATGCTACAAAAACATACTCTACTTCAAAAATCTTTGAGAATTAGACTTACGGAGCAAAACACAGTTTTGTACATTTTTAGGGATACTTGTTTATGTACCAATTATGCAACCAGAAAAATATTTTAGCCATTAGTATAAAAGCAGTATTGTGAGAGATATTATTTAAATAACTAACTACTAAAGATCTGGCCCTGAATCATGATAGCCCTATGGACGCAGAAAGGACTGAGGTGTGAAACACCTCAGGACTTTACTGCAAATATTTACTAGATTGAAAAGTAACAGCTGCTTATAAGACTACTTGACAAAGATTACTTTCCTAAAGAGAACATCACTTTTTAATACTTCTCTTTACCCCAGCAACTGACTTTTGGAATTACTTTAACTGGGGAGATAGCCAAATCTTGTGCTCACTGAGTAAATAAATGAGTAGTACTAAGAGAACAAGGAAGCTGGAAAAATGCTGTGACCCCTAGGGTGGCACAGTGGAATAGCCCACAATATACCAGGAGCAAAGGAAAGGAAAAGAAGGGACAGAAGCTGAAACTATTTAAAGATTCTGGAAAACAAATAGCCCTGACATTTAGGTCAAATGTAAAACTTCTACTCACAAAATCATCCTCTCCTTCAGTTAAACCATAGTTAGGTAGCACAGCTCCTTCCATTGTGTTGCTCTTGAATACTCCTCTAATTTTGCTGCCTAATCTGCTGATTGCAAATGATTCTCCTCTTTTCTGTGTGGCTCTAAGGATTATACAAAAACAAAATTCACAGTATAGGCAAATTGTAGTACTAGCCACTGTATATAATTTAGAGATAAGAGTGAGCAATTGGATCAAGTATGGAACTGATGTGTAGGTTTACACTTTTTAGTATTATAGATTCACTGTCTTTATTGCTTATTACAGAACAATTTAAAATTGATCAGTAAAATCCATCTGCTAGGGAGGAAGAAAATGATTTTAAAAAAGCATTTCCAGGACATGGACTAAAATTTCAGCTATAAACTAACACTGATGTTCTTATTGCAGCATTACTTTGGAATGAAACACACAGAACAATCTATTTGCATAACACTAACTTCTTAAGACAACATGTTTAATTAAAAGATTGCAAGGAATGACAATAACCTTTTCAGCAAGTGATTATAGCAACACAACAGCCTGGCATCAAAGTGTTCATCCATATTTGTCAAGTACTGCATGTTTAAACACACTATTTTCTTTACAAACATCAAGGCATTTATACAGACACATGTGATGCAAGATGGACTGTGACTTACTTCAAAGCAGCAGGGAAAGTAGGCAGAAAGCCAGGCAGGAGAGTCAGAACTTATAAAACATGAAGGAAAACAGAAGCAGATGAAGACTCCTAGCTCAAGAAGGCAATTGGCCCTAGAGATGAAGGCTTGATGCAAATTTAAGTCTTGTTCCAAGCTAGAACTACTTATGATAAAGAGTATCCAAAGGCAGCAAGTTCAAGTAAAAAGGGCAGAGGCGTTAGGCATGAAGTCTGCATTCTTCATTATAGACATATGTTACAGCACATCAATGCATGCACGCCATATATACTGCCCTTACACCAGACCTGAAAAAGAAATCTTTTATTTCTTGTACTAGAAATGTACAAATTAATAGTCTAAACAAACCCTATTGGGACAGGAGGGGACATGTTCCTGATGAATATAGCTATCTGAGGTTTTCATAAAGCTTGTTACAAATCTGTAAGATGAACTGCAAAACTGAGAATTGTGAAAAAAGTGGATAGCTCATTTGGGATTCAAAGGAGTAATGAACATTTTAACAAACTAAAAGCATTCAATGTTTATTTTCTAATTATATTTGCTTATAATTTTGCCAAAGTTTAACCATTCGTACTGAGTTTTCTCAGATAGGCGTCTGCCTCAGGCTGAATTTTGTGGAAGAAGTCAGCCAAAACCGTTCTGCCACTTCCAAGAATGAGGCTAGAGGAAAATGTATGGTTTTGCCAATGTTAAAATAATTGAGAAACTCTAGCGCCCCACGTTTTGGAACAGGAACTTGATGTTTGCCATGGGGTTTATGTCAGGAATGTGACTTTCGCTGTCCCTGACAAAATTTGGCCCAAATATAAGTCTTCACAATCATGGATTGAACCTATTCAGCAGAGACTTGCTAGAGTTTCATAGTTAGAATCTCTGAAGATTCCATCAGCACTGAGCATGATCTAGCCCAGGGCTGCTGCAGGCCCAAGTGGAGCTGGGCACCATGACTGAGAGCATAGAGCCTCTCTCTCCTGTGCGCTCAATGACCCCCTGCTCGATGCAGGTAAAGTGGAGGAAGGAGCTGCCTGATATTCTAGCCCCCTCACCGCCCCCCTCTTTTTTTTTTTTTTTTCTTTTTTTTTAAAGTGATAGGATCTGGAGGCATGTGACAAGGAGCAAGGAAAAAACTCTGAGTAAAGTCTACAAAATAAACAGCACACTATCAGCGATAAAGCTTTGAGACATACTATGCTAAGGTTAATATGAGAGAACAAAATAGGTAAAGGCCAGGAAGATTTTGTATACTTTAATATTTGAGTGTATGAGAAATAATCATTAAACCAAGACCAATACACTCTTTGCTAAAAACTTAGAGAATGAATATGCAATTAGTTTGCTGTTTCAGAAAGAGTTGGCATGTATTTAAAAATGAAACAGTCAATGTCTGTGATAAAGGCAGTATGATGCAGTCATGATAGATGCAATTTAACGCTAACAGGCAACAATTATGGCACATTATCTTGACTTACCGAAAGTCATCCAAACTCAGGCTACCTCTGCAACAACAGGTACAAGAAATTAACCCACAAGGAGAGAGAGTCCCAAAGACAGAGACAGATTTATTTAAAGCAAAACCAAACAGCCAAGAACTTTCATTGCAATTAGCATGACTGCTGTTGCATTTATAAAGGTCTCTATCAATTTCCAGACAAATATTCTCAAAATATCATGTAAATATCCAAAAGTTACCAGAGACCAATCAATACACATGTATTTGGTTGGGATAGTTGCATTTGATTTTTAGACCCCAATTCTGAAAACACTTAAGTGTGTTTGTGACATTAAGCATTTAAGTAATTCCAGGATTTAAAAGGGACTATCCTCATTCCTAAAGTTAATTATGTACATAAATGCTTGAAAATTCAGAATCTTAGGCTGTAATTCAGGTTTGATTCATACAGGAATTTACCCTGCTTGATAGAGGCTTTAAAGAAAAAATGTTTTCTGGGAAAAATTTGTAGACATTTTATAAAAGAATTAAACAGTTTGTGAAGAACTTTAAAGATACAAAGGGCTTTTTATGTTGATTCACAGATTTTACGGACTGAAGGGACCATTTAATTATCTAGTCTGACTTTTTGCATAACATGGGCTGTAATATTTTCCCAGTAATTCCTGCTTCAAGCACAATAACTTGTGGTTGAACTAAAGCAAATTCATGCTAAAACCAGTAATCACCAATAACTTCTCTTTAAGAACATTGTTTCTGATATGCGGGAGCCCTCACATACTGGATAGACAGAGTACAGGAAGAAGAAAAAAAAGACTATGCTTCTAACAGTGTTTTAAAAACGCCAACTCATTCTACAATGTCTCAGACTGTTCTTTAGTCATGTTACTTGTGAAACTTGAATTATGTTCAGCCGAATGGAACATGAGACTGAAGTATAAATAGTACACAACATAACTTGACAATGATATTGGCCACCATTTTGGGCCTCCACTTGGCAAATTGGTACTGTATTTTGTTGTGTTTCTGATGCATTAAAAGCCAGCATATCTACATTTTTAATATACTTTTCTGTATACCTCTGCCACATAGAAATAAAGCAGGTACACCCAGAGGTTTGGGAATCTGGGTATACTGTATGGTTTTTGGTTTTTTAAAGCTTAGCCATATTGGAAGCATAAATAAGGCACTTAAAAAAAATCAGAATTGAAAAGATATTATTTTTTTCTTCCCAAACCCCAAGGTCATAGGTATTTTAAAGTAATCAGATTCAGAGCTTAAATCTGTTATATCCATTAAATATTAGTGGAAGAAATTGTTACAGTTTGCACAGGATCCTTTTGAGCTGAAATCTCACATGGCTGGTTTCTACAGTTACTGGAAAAAGTGATTCAACATGGAAGTCAAACACTACAGAGTCAACTTTCTATTTTGCTTTCTCCAAAGCTTTCTGTGTAACTCACTATTGCCATGTTATCTTAATGTTATTGGGCATGTCCTTAGTTTGAGGGGTTTTTTCACTCTGACATATCAAAAATAAAAGGATTGTACTTCTGAATCTCATACCATTTGTTAAAATAAAAGAGCAATAAAAACACTAAGTGAAATATTCCTTCACGTATTACTTGCTGCTCCTGTAAGTAATCTACAAATTTAAAACTAAGTTTAGAAATCGAAATAAGTTAACATTGAACAGTACTGTATTTGGCAGAAGATTCTATCATATAAATGAGATATCGGCAACCTTTGGCATGCGGCCCACTAGGCACATCCCTCGTCCTGCGCCGCTTCCCGCAGCCCCCATTGGCCTGGAGCAGCGAACCGCAGCCAGTGGAAGCCGCGATCAGCCAAACCTGCGGACACGGCAGGTAAACAAACAGGCCCAGACTGTCAAGGTGCTTACCCTGGTGGGCCGCGTGCCAAAGGTTGCCCATCCCTGACATAAACAAACATTTTAAAACTTTCAACTACAAAAATGTATTAAAAGGTTTAACACACCTACCTGCTAAACTTTGAATTGCGTGTTGGGGATTCAGCTCCTCTTAAGAGCTGCCTGAAATACTAAAATAGAACCGTTAATATGCAAGTAAGTGCTGACTAAGATCTCTATTTTTTTCATTCTACTATCTCTTTACTAGTAGTTTACAGCTGTAAATATCAATAGCTAATTATGTTTCTTGCTTCTAACTTCACCTCTCTTGAGTATTTAATATTAGAAACACTATACAAGTCTCTGCAGTTGAGATGTTGTATTTCATATAAGACTACTTACAATCATCAGTTCTAATGAACTTACAACATAATTTATGCTTTCCCAAGGGCACTCTGGCAAGGCTTTCTACTATGTCTTCACTATAAATATTGCAGCACCACAGCTGCACCATTGCAGCAGTGCCACTATAGCACTTCAGTGTAGACAATCACTATAGTGATGGGAAGGGTTCTTCCATCACTGTAATTAAGCCACTTCCAACAGGTGGGGGCTAGATCAATGGAAGACCTACATCGCAGGTTAACTCAGCTTAACTACGTGGCTTGAGGGACTCTTCACACCCCTGAGCAACGTAGCTAGGTCAACCTAATTTTTTAGCATTGAACTGATACGAGTCCTGAAGTGCTATAAGTTTGAAAAACAACTAAGAAGAAAATTGTGTTCCACATGTTTTATATTTCAATTAGTTCTAAATAGAAATTGCAACTATACAAGTAGAAAAAAAGCCTTTTCCTAAAAGAAAAGTTAGTGCTGCAAACTCAACTTAATATCTGAAAAGGAAGTTTTATTCTTTCAGGCTCTTGCATCATCAAAAATTCTGGAGCTGGAACTAACTAACGGTTCTGTTGATGTGAAAGCCACTAAGAATCTAGCTCCGTTTAGGAGGCCATTTCTACTCCACAAACTTATGTCAATGCAAGTTATGTCATCATAAAGTTGTCACTGTTAGCACATCACTTGTGTGACTGCATACTTGGCTCTTTGCATTGGCACTACATGTACTCACAAGGAGTGTTTGCACTGATGCGTGGAGAAGAGCACCATGGGCAGGTATCCCAGTGTGAAACCAATCACAGTGCAGCGCTTTGTCTTTTGGAAGTTTTGGCAGTGCTTGGTGGGGCCAAAAGAAGTTGCACAGAGGTGACGAGGAGCGTGAGGTCTATTTTGCAGTGTGCAACTGTCTCCTCCCATAATGTCATCTGTAAACCATAATTTTTGCACCTTTTTTTCCAAAATCCCACAAACTCGCACAGCCCTCCTTGCTGCCCACCATCTCTGACAGAAGCATGAAGCCTACACAGCTCTGCACTGCCATGAGTGTTGGAAAAACAGAGCACACAATCATGAATTATTTGCAGAGCTGCAAGAAGAACCGAATTGGTGGGGAACATGATGATTTCTTGGATGCAAGATTGCTTTGGGACATAGTGAGAACCAATTCAAAGTTGCTGGCATTCATGAAGTAGCTACAGATGGGCCCAAGAAACAATCACTGACTGGTGGGATTGCATCATAATGCAGGCTTGGGGGGACAAGCAGTGGTTGCAGAACTTTTGGGTGCACAAGGCAATATTCCTGAATCCGTGTGCCGAGCTTACCCCAGCCCTCTACTGCATGGACACCAAAACGAAAGCTGCACTGACAGTGGTGAAGCAAGTGGCAATCACACTGTGGAAGCTTGGAATGCCAGAGTGCTACCAGTCAGTCAGAAATCAATTTGCAGTCAGGAAATACATTGCAGAGGCTGTTGTCATATAAGAGTGCAGAGCCATTAATTGCCTCCTACTGCGCAGGATTGTGACTCAGCAATGTGCTGAATGTAGTGGAAAAATTTGTACCAAAAGGGGTTCCCAAACTGTGGTGGAGTGATAGATGGCATGCATATCCCTATTTTGGCACCAGGACCACCTTGCCACAGAGTACATCAACAGAATAGGCTAATTTGCTATAGTTATGCAAGCACTGGTGGAACACTGGGGGTGCTTCGCTGACATCAATGTGGTTGGTCAGAGAAGGTGAATGATGCTTGCATCTTTAAGAACACAGAACTATTCAGACAACTACAAGCAGGGACTCTCTTTCCCAACAGGCAGATAACCATTGGGAATGTTGAAATGCCAATAGCAATCCTGGGAGATCCAGCCTACCCGCTGTTCCCCTGGCTTGCGAAGCCGTACACCAGCCATCTCGACAGCACCAAGGAATGATTCAACTACTGGTTCAGCAGGTGCAGAATAACAGTTCAATGTGCTTTTGATCAATTAAAGGGACACTGGTGTTTATTCACGAGATTGGATCTCATGAGAAAAATATCCCAATGGTTGCAGCTGCCTACTCTGTCCTGCATAATATTTATGAGGCAAAGGGGGACACTTTTCTGCTGGTATGGAGGGCAGAGATGGAGTGCTGTCTGCTGAGTTTGAACAGCCAGACACAAGGGCTACTAGAAGAGCTCAACATGGAGCTTTACTGCTTAAGGCGGCTTTGAAAGACCATTTTAACAGTGAGCCACAGAAATATATTTAGTTGTACTGTGTTCTACGTCACCCTGTTCTTTTGTGGCCTGTTACGAACTGTAAGGTGATTGCTGTATGTTTAGGAATATAACATTGTCAATACATCTATTAATTTTGTTTGTGTTTTATCCTGTGAGTTGTGTCACACTGTTAGTAAGATATAATTGATTACTTTCAGACCTGTTAAGCACTCGGTAGCAGATGTTGCAAACTAATAAAACAACAGACATTTATTTTGTAACAGAATTCACTGTAAAGAAAAAATCATGACATTTTAAAACAAATATATTTAAAAAACTTACTAATACTTAAGAGAACATAACTTATGAAGCAGACAGAACATTCATGTCTATTTCAGCTATTCCTACATGAACTTTGGTTTTCACAGGTCAGCGTACACAAAGCTGTGATTGTCTTTAATGTGCACAGGGTGGAGTAAAAGAAAAAAAGTTTATTTAACTACAAAGAGATTTTAAGTGAGCACAAGTAATGATGCATAAAAGTTAGAAATGGTTATAAGAAAAATAAAGATAAAATGCTCCCTAGTGCCTACCTTAAACTATACTTGATTCAAAGTGGAGTCCTTACCACATCCTTCTAGCAGCATTACTAACCAAATTTTTCAGGTCAGGCCCCTCCTCAAAGTCAAGCAGCTGTTTCTCAGGTCTTAGAATCACAGAGTATCAGGGTTGGAAGGGACCTCAGGCGGTCATCTAGTCCAACCCCCTGCTCAAAGCAGGACCAATTCCCAACTAAATCATACCACCCAGGGCTTTGTCAAGCCTGACCTTAAAAATCTCTAAGGAAGGAGAGTCCACCACCTCCCTAGGTAACCCATTCCAGTGCTTCACCACTCTGAGCGAAAAAGTTTTTCCTAACATCCAACCTAAACCTCCCCCACCGCAACTTAAGACCATTACTCCTTGTTCTGTCATCAGGTACCACTGAGAACAGTCTAGATCCATCCTCTTTGGAATCCCCTTTCAGGTAGTTGAAAGCAGCTATCCAAATGCCCCCCATTCTTCTCTTCTGCAGGCTAAACAATCCCAGTTCCTCAGCCTCTCCTCAATACGTCACGTGCTGCAGTCTCCTAAGCATTTTTTGTTCGCTACGCTGAACTCCTTTCCAATTTTTCCAACATTTCCTCTTGTAAGTGTGGGGCTCAAAACTGGACACTACAGTACTCCAGAGTGAGGCTCACCAATGTTGAAATAAGAGGGGAATGATCACGTCCTCGATCTGCTGGCAATGCCCCCTAAACTTATACAGCCCAAAATCCGTTAGCCTTCTTGCAACAAGGGCACACTGTGACTCATATAGCTTTCTCGTCCACTGTAACCCCTAGGTCTTTCTGCAGAACTGCTTCCTAGCCATTCGGTCCTAGTCTGTAACATGTGCAATGGGATTCTTCCATCCTAAGTGCAGGACTCTGCACTTGTCCTTGTTTGAACCTCATCAGGTTTCTTGGCCCAGTCCTCTAATTATCTAGGTCCTCTGTATCCTATCCTACACTCCAGCGTATCTTACCACTCCTCACGTTAGTGTCATCTGCAACTTGCTGAGAGTGCCGTCTACGCCATTCCTCCAGACATTCAATGAAGATATTACAAAACTGGCCCCAGGAACGACCTTGGGGCACTCCGCGTGAAACCTGCTGCCAACTAGACATGGAAGACGTTGATCACTACCTGTTTGAGCCTAAGATCTAGCAGCTTTTCTATCCACAATTATAGTCCAATCATGCCAGCCATATTACTTTAACTTGCTGCAAGAATACTGTGGGAGACTGTATCAAAAGCTTTGCTAGTCAAGGAATAACACATTCACTGCTTTCCCTCATCCACAGACCCAGTTATCTCCTCATAGAAGGCAATTAGGTTAGTCAGACATGACTTGCCCTTGGTGAATCCGTGTTGACTGTTCCTGATCACTTTCCTTCCTTTAAGTGCTTCAGAATGATTCCTAAGGACCTGCTCCAGATTTTCCATGGACTGAGGTGAGGCTGACTGGCCATGTACTTCCCCAGATCCTCCTTCTTCCCTTTTTAAAGATGGGCACTACATTTGCTTTGTCCAGTCATCCGGGACCTCCCCACTCGCTATGATTTTTCAAAGATAATGGCCAACAGCTCTGCAATCACAGCTGCCAACTCCTTTAGCACCCTCGATGCAGCACATCCGGCCCCAGGACTTGTGCTGCTCCAGTTTTTCTAAATAGTCCGCGAACCACTTCTTTCTCCACAGAGGGCTGTCACCTTCTCCCCATACTGTGCTGCCTAGTGCTGCAGTCTGGGAGCTGACCTTGTTTGTGAAAGACAGAGGCAAAAAATCATTGAGTACATTAGCTTTCTCCACATCCTCTGTCACTTGGTTGCCTCCCTCGTCAGTAAGGGACTACTCCTTCCTTGACTTTCTTCTTGTTGCTAACATACCTGAAGAAACCTTTCTTGTTACTCTTAACATCTCTTGCTAGCTGCAACTCCAAGTGTGCTTTGGCCTTCCTGATTTCACTCCTGCATGCCTGAACAACATTTTTATACTCCTCTCTGGTCATTTATCCAATCTTCCACTTCTTGTAAGCTTCTTTTTTTTGTTTAAGATCAGCAAGGATTTCACTGTTGAGCCAAGCTGGTCATCTGCCATATTTACTATTCTTCCTACACATCGGGATGGTTTTTTCCTGTAACCTCAATAAGGATTCTTTAAAATACAGCCAACTCTCCTGGACTCCTTTCCCCATCATGTTATTTTCCAAGGGGATCCTGCCCATCAGCTCCCTGAGAGAGTCAAAGTCTGCTTTTCTGAAGTCCAGGGTCTGTATTCTGCTGCTCTCCTTTCTTCCTTGTGTCAGGATCCTGAACTAGACCATCTCATGGTCACTGCCTTCCAGGTTCCCATCCCATCTTCTCAAGCAGAAAGAGTGAAATGGCCAGGGAGAGAGAGGTCACCTGTGATGTTTGACCCTCGTTTTATAGTTTCAGGCCCCCTTTCGAAAAGCATTTCCAGCTAAGCATAAGGAGACAGCATGTCTGGTGTGGAAGGCGGCTTCCTGCTGGGTTCTTTCACCTGTGTATGTTCAGAAGTAGTTTTCCTCTTGTCTCCTCTCTTCCCCTCTTTCTGCTTGATGACTACATTTACTGCTTAAATGCAAATTAAGGCAAATACTTTCCTTTGCTTAGGACAGCCCTGTTTGATGACTTCTCCCTGGGGCTAACATCATCAGACAGGGGAATTTTATAACTTCACATACAAAGTTCCTACATATATTTTACCAAGATAAGACTGACCTGTGAGTTATTAGCTTTTAAATGATATCTTACAGGGCATGTTTTGCACAAAGATTATTACAGTGGTGTGTAGGTTGTGAATACACCTGTGCATTCCATCGTGAAATCCCAAGTCCTCTTCTTTCTCTTTCTTATTCTGATTAAACGTTCTGCAAGTATGGAGGTAGAGTCCCTCAAGGCTGCAATAGCAGCAGCTGCAGAAAAAAATACAGAGATACTACTGTCAGTATATTTACTACAGAAAGCAAAACTGCAGAACTCATTCTCCCTGCTCCCCTGAAGTTTCAAGCACTACATGCTCCTTCTCACTTTTGTTTGCAATTGCTTGTGCATGGCACTAGTCACAGCATCAGCCATTGTGAGTATGGCCAACTGGGGATGAGGGAACTGCTTGGTTGCATGAAACTAGTAGCATAGGGCACTAGCACTGAATGCTGGCAACATTTTCCACAGGGGTTGGTTATTTTAGCTGATATCTCACTCCTGAGGGTAACAAAGGGAGAAAGAACACAGCTGCTGCTAGCGTCCTGAAGCTGCCTGGCCCATATGCCGCTAGCGTGTGTACTGCAATGGTGTACTGCAAAGTTATTGCTAACTGGCATGGGAAAGTGTCCTATCGCAGAAGAAGAAATAAGGCAGTCCTCCCTAGAAACCTTCAGCAGAGGAGTACCTCCATGAAAGTTTCACTGAGACCTCTCAGGAGGATACAAGGGACATCCTATGTACATAAACAAACTGCTCCACTTGGTCCCCCCTGCCTAACTCTAGAGAGGATTGAAAAGCAGATAGCAACTCTACCTCTTTTGATTGTTCCATTACCTCTTTAACACAAGTAAATTAATCAAAAGTCAAAAGCTGTGTCCTCCTATTGTATGGGGACGGGAGGGGAGTGGATGGGAGTGGTATCCCTGTAATGAAAAAAAATACACACTTATCTGAGGTTCCTTCCCTTGCATCAGACTTGACCATGCTCAATTGGCAGGACTGTGGTAGATCCCCTAGTCCCCTGTCCCACCTCCTCCTCCTCGCCGTTCATGACCGAGGCCTGGGACTCAGGCTCGTTGAAGGTATTGCAAGTGTTGTGCTAGGTGGTAGTCGGGTCTCCGCCAAATATGGCATGCAGTTCTTTGTAAAAGTAGCAGGTCTGTGGCTTGGCACCAGATCAATGTTGGCCTCCCGGTATGTCTTCCACAGCTCCTTGGCTTTTAGGTAGCATTGCTGCTGGTCCTTGTCATACTCGTCTCCTGCATCCCTCGAGCAATCTGTCCATGCTTTTATGGCTGGTTCAGAGCTGTGCCAGCACAACCTTTTTGTCCCTACAGGCCCAAGAAAGCCAATATCTTCTGTCCACTCCAGGGAGGATTATGTCTGGAATGTGCAGCTGACACGGTCAGCTGGGCAGCTGCACTCAATAATGGAGAGTTGCTAGGTGTGATTACCAAGCTGGGCATTCAGGAAAAGGAATTTCAAAAATTCATAGGGTTTTAAACAAGGGGTGGGGGGAGGCTTTCGGTCCCTGTGACCCATAGGTAGTGGAGTTCACAATGGTGACCACAGCAGTCACCGTGAGGCACTGTAGAATAGCTGCTGGAGGGCTGTTAGGGATTGATCTAGGTAATGCAGCATCTACACGCACACTGCATTGACCTCCGTACATTGACCTTGGCTCAATTACGCTCAGGGAGGCAGTAATATTATGTATCAGAGGGATATCCGTGTTAGTCTGGATCTGTAAAAGCAGCAAAGAATCCTGTGGCACCTTATAGACTAACAGACGTTTTGGAGCATGAGCTTTCGTGGGTGAATACCCACTTCGTCAGATGACATGCATTCACCCACGAAAGCTCATGCTCCAAAATGTCTGTTAGTATTATTATGTTGGCCTAATGGGCAATTTACATCAGGGTGAGACAAATTTAAACACAGAAACGCAAAACTAGGCCAACACAAGGCAGCTTACATTGACATAACTTTGTAGCGTAGACCAGGCCTCGGTTATATTGACTCTACCCTGATAATAGGAGTAAAAAATAATAAACCTATTTTTACCAGTTAAATAGATAAAATTTGGAATATATACAAGGAGCAATGTTTAAGCTGTCACATTTACATTGCCATTTGAAAAAAAACAACTGTGCTTAAAGGCAAGACTTCAAGTCTTTCATGCTTACCTCATCACTGTGACAGAACATAGGGGTAAAGACATTCTCTAAGAGGGAAAGAACATGTTCATATGCTTCAAAAAGACATCGCATAGTTTGAAGTTTCACAACATCTACATATTCACCTTCAGCAACTGCAGAAAAAAAATCCAGTTGTGAATATTAATTGGATGTGCCTTTGCTGTTCATAAAGTTTTTCTGACTTTTACAGGTCTCAGTCTCAAATTAGTCTGTATAAATTCAAGCAGGAAGCATCCAAAATTTTTCCAAGTGCTTGATAAAGCAGGATTTAAATACATTATCATTCACAGAGAACAATATGCAGGGGCCATCCAGTGATAGCAGATAGGAGTATATGCATTCTTGAACACCACTGGTTTGTTAATGAGGTTGCATGGTTATGATAAAATAAAAGTTATTTATTATTTGGATCTATTATGATTTTTTTTAGTCTGACAGAATGCTTTATAGATTCCAGTATAAATTCTTGATCATTCCTTTCAATCTCAAACTTACTTCTTTGAATCTCTTCCACGATAAAAGGATCAAATCTAATTTTGTCAATACTTTCATCCAAACAATAGGTTTTGTAGATTTTCTGCACCTCCTCATGAAGAGACATTTTTTCAGTATCTGATAATTCTGGTTGCAAAATTCTGTCATTAAATTCCTCTGGAAGGTGGGGGAAAGAAAATGCATTTGTTGATCAAATTTAGCTAATATAAATGGTGGCATCTTAAAGTGGCACACAGGTCAGCCATCAGGGTATGTCTACACTGCATTCAGGATGTGTGATTGCAGCATACCTGAGCTACCTTTGATCTAGCTAGATGAAGAACAGCTAGAGTAACAACCGTAGTGAAGCCATGGTAGTGCAGGTGGCAGCACAGGATAGTTCTGTCTGTGCAGGAACCTGGGTACATACTCAAGTGGCTGTTAGCTGCCTTGGTTACATCTACACCTGCTGCAATCATGCCTCCCAACACCAGTGTATATCCTCAGATATCTTTCCAGCAGATATGGCTATACATAAAACCTTACAATGTTTTAAAACTTATGACCAAGCTGATAAACTGCATTAAAGATTTTAGTGTTAAGTTGTATTAATACTTATGGTTTAAATCGAAAGTTATATAAACTGATCCATAAAAATAAGAGCTGCAATAAAAACTAATTATTCTCTTCCACATAAAATTCACAATCTTCCTTTGGAAGACTATGGGTTACGAACATTTTCATTATTTCCCTTCTGGAAAATAATCTCTACAAGTGAGACTTCTGGTTGTGCCTCCTTGTTGAAAATCTTGCTTACAAACCACAGCCATTGCCCATTCTCTACTATTTGATTCTCAAATGAGTGCTTAGAAAGCTGTGTAACAAAATTTGAATAAGTAATGGCAAAAGGGACACAGCTGCTGAACAAGTTTCAACCTCCTTTACATCCTGCAAAAAAGGAGAGCACACACAGAAGTCAGAACTTTCAGAAATGGCATAAGCTATAACAGAGATTCTCAAAGAATTTTCATAGTCTGCAGTACATTTTTTTAGAGAGATTGTAGCAATGGTAAATACAATAGTTTTCTTTTAAAGGAAAATCAAGACATTGTATAATTGACAAGTGCATTTTACTCCTTGTGATGAACATTTTTTAAATAGTCTTTTCAACTAAATAGAAATCCAATTAAATGCAAAAAACCCACAATGAAGCAACATTGTTGCCAAGTTCAGCATTAAAATATCCAGAAATATCTAAGTAAAAACTGAACATAGAACCTCAGCTCAGTCCTTTACTTCAAGATGCAGTCTTTGACTGCAGAATCCACTAATGGACCAGTACCTAAATCACTGTTTAAGTTCAATGAGTACACCTAAGCATACTAGGATAATCTTACCTACAGTCAGACAAAACTGCAAGACGTGTACAGCCCCTTCCTGTTTCAGAAAATTCATGAAGCGAAACAAAAGATCTTGCTGTTCTCTAATCTCCCTCAATTCCAGCTTCAGGACCTAAACATGAAGTGGAAAATGCAGTTAGCTTGGAGGATATTTCTCAAGCTTTCATTAAAATAAACCTTTTCTAACAGAAGCAATGAAAAGAGCACTGGTAATATGTACAGCACATACAATACTTATTCAAATTCTGTATATAGTGAGTATTTTCTTCACTTACAGATGGTTTTTTATTGCGAGGGTCTGCAAATTTCTGCAAGAATGGAATCAAAGAAGCAGCAGGCTCAGTTGCTTTTTCAGGCTGTAAAAAGAGTGTTGACCTACTGAGTAAGATTGACACTGACATGCGTGAATCAATTATAAATGTTCTCATTTTGTCAGTACTCACTGGGCTATCATCAATGAATTTGAGAAGCAAATGGTTGACAGTATCCTAATGGAAAACACAAACAAATTACAACAAACCAATCTGTTTGAAAATCATTCCATTGTCATCCCAGTTTCTAGCAATGATGACAATTTTCATGTCTTAAAATTGCAAACATAAGCAGAATAATTAAATAATGATTCTAGCAATTTCTAGATGGACACTTGAATAATCTCTATATCCAGATTCTTAAATCAATGAACTTCCCAAATGAGACATGCACAGACAAGTTCTCCATCTTGCAAAGATAAGAGCTCTGTTTGTCATTTTAATGCCAATGCAGGTCAGGTGAGTTACAGCAGACTACGGGCAGTTCCACAAGCTCAACTATTCTTTGCCTGCAACCGAGCAGTATTCAGACAGTTGTGACATTTTCTTTCAATTGAAAACCAAAGATCAGACAAGTGACTTTCTATCTAATCTTTATAAATGCAGTGCCACTTATCTACATAAGCAAGAAATAAACAAATTTGCATCTCTGGGGAGTGGCTTTTAGAAAGGCCTGGTCCACACACAAACATTGTAACTATACCAGTATAGTTAAAGTGGTACAGTCCCAGTGTGGATTAATGTATATAGTTATAAAGGTACTTACAACAGCACAGCTTATTCCATACACAGCTATTGTAAGTATAACTATTCTGGTAATAAATTATACCTCTAACAAATACAAAAATCAATCTGTAGACCAAGCCTAAGTGTTTTTTTTAATTAATGTAGCCAAATAATCACTAAAACCAAATTAACACTGTATCACCAAAAAGATAAGAGGATTGGGTATGGGGTTATTTTTCTCTCTCTAAACTATGAAGCAGTTACCAATGATAAAACCAATGTGAAGTACATGTTTCACTATAAAGCACCTCGTCATCGGACAAAAAGGAAAACAATGATAGTCAGAGTAAACAAAAATTATTTCTACTGCTCCAGAATCTCACTGGGTCAGCTAAGAAGTCCATGGAGGGAAGGAAAACAGAACCAGACAGGATCTCTCTGATAAGCAACGCCAGGGATCTGAAAGGGAAAAAAATTGTATTACATTTTCATAGTAACTCACATTATTACATTCATAATTTGTAATGGGATGAGATAGGTAAAGTTAATATTTTTGTACTAGAATTTATTTCCTAGTTTAATAAAAACGTGTTATTTTAAAGATATTTCAGCACTCCACACATTCAGAATCACAAGACGTGTAAACTGATTCAACGCATGGAAACTAAGGGGCAAATACTTATCTTTTCACTCAACACCTCATTGCTTAATTCTCAGCACTCCCTTTCAAAACGGTCATGCTTGTGTTTGGAAGCAGGTCCCTTATCTTAACATGCACGTTGACTTATTTTCAATACTGAGACTCTGCTGACTACCCCATCCTCCTCCTCTAGTATTTAAACACAGGTTTTCTATTGTGCCAATGAAAGAAGTCTAGATAAGGATCATGTAGATCAGGGATTGGCAACCTTTGGCACGCAGCCCGCCAGGGCCGGTTTGTTCACCTGTCGCATCTGCAGGTTCAGCTGATCGTGGGTCCCCACTCCATAGGGCCACGGTTTGCCACTCCAGGCCAATGGGGGCTATGGGAAGCGGCGCGGGCCGAGGGACGTGCTGGCCGCTGATTCCCACAGCTCCCACTGGCCTGGAGCAGTAAACCATGGCCAGTGGGAGCGACAATCGGCCAAACATGCGGACGCAGCAGATGAACAAACCGGCCCGGCCTGCCATGGTGCTTACCCTGGCGAGTCGAGTACCAAAGGTTGCCTGCCAGTCCCTGATGTAGATTCTTAACTCCACCAGCTGGGATCTGATATACATTCTTCCTATAAAACTTTCCATGGTACACTTTGACAACCTAAAACAAATGTTGCTCTGAAGATGAGGTGCTTGTGAAGAAGGTGGTCCACTGTTCTATAATCGATGATGCATCCAAGCACTGCTTACAGAATAAAAGCCTATGTAGTATGAGTGAGTCTGGAGGAAGTGGGGTCAGATTTCAGGAGAGACCTAGTTTGACGCCACACATGGAGCTCAGAAATGCAAGTTAGTGGCCAGTCTGCTACCAGTTGAACATTTACCAAAACTTGCTATACTGATAAGCAATTTTATACTGTTATAACTGCACCACATTAAGGGGTTCCACTGATTTAACTAAATCATTTTTTTCAACATATTCAGTTACATTGGTGCAAAAACTGCACGTATAGACAATGTCTGAGACTTCAGTGCTGTCATCTATCTATGCGAGCACAGCTACCGATGCCTGTCAAGCTGTCCCCTCCACCCCAAGTCACCAGCTTGCATTAACACCTCCCATACCTGGAGTCCAGTTTTCAAAAATCAACATTCTGTAGGAACTGGACATATATGCATGCATTGTGAATTTCTCACCAACGCTAATGGGAGACTCATACAGAACAGCAAAAATCATATCTTTTAGCTTTAATAAAGACATTGGTGATTTCCAACTGTAAGAGTGGGTAAGTTGTTGAGAAGCAGCTACTTTTCATTGCTGTTTCCTGCATTACAATCATCATTAGTATACTGAAACAGCATTATCCAGTCCAAATACCTTATGATCTCAATAAGCTTCACCTACTTCAGTGCACCCAAACAGAACCTTTCCAACATCTAGAACGAGCATACTAACATATCTGCAGTGGGTCCCAGGAAGCAACAAATTATTCTTTTTTTTTTTTTGTATTTGGAGTTTCACTTAAGATCACTAATGTAGAAGCAAGGAAACTGAGCAAGTGCTGCTACTCCATCTCAATTCCTTACCCTTCCCCCTAGTTAACAGATACCACAGAAATATACAATCAACAAAAACATTAAGTAAGAATTCATTCTTTAAATTATACTTAATATGCTTGGTACTTACACAGAAAACAAATTCAAAGTTCAAGCTGACACTGTTCTTTACCCACTTTACTACCATTACGAACTACAGTGCTACATGGTATGCAACTGTTGTAAATAGTACAACTTCTAATATATTCGATACCTGCAGTCTGTTGCCTTCGGGGGAAGAATATAAGGGAAAAGAAGTTCAGTAAGTTTTCTTAAATAGTGAAGTTCATCTCTTCGACTCCTCAGAGCCACATGGAGTTCTGGTCCATATTCTTCTAAAGCAGCTTGCTGTAAAAATTCTGCATTTTTCACTGCAAGAAAAAAAAATGTTTAGCATGTTCTACTCTTTTCCTTCTTACCCTTGTCAAATAATGAGTGAGGAGATTTCTTTCCACTTCAATATGTGACAGCAGTTTTTAACCTTTTTCATCTGCGGACCCCTAACAAATTTCAAACGGAGGTGTGGACTCCTTTGGAAAACTTAGACATAGCCTGCGGACCCGCAGGGGTCTGTGGACCACACACTGAAAACCACTAACACATGACATTAGCAAGGTAATATTTTTAACATATGCCCAGGTGTCAAAGATATACAGTTATTACTTTGTGTAAGAAAAAGACACCTGGACATAGGCTTTTTAGTATGGCTCTACTGTGAAAAGACTACATAAAATTTCCACCTTTTTCTGTAAAAAACAGTAACTTCTTCACTGGACCAATTCAATATTGTATAGTTTTCAGGATATTTTCACTTACCATTTAGTGGACAACTTACACCTGGTTTGATTTTTAAGTATACAAGAGCTTCTCTCCATTTGCCCTTACCTAAGTTTCACTCTCCAAGGCTAGGCCCTTATTTATTGGTCTGCTCTAAATATAATTTGGAAACATCTGAGACCAGAACTTTTAGTTATGTGATGTGTTTCCTACTTAAGTTATACTCCAAAGTTGCTTTGGAAGCAAGACCGAAGCAATACATCTTTTGTGCTGCTTTTCACTACGTTTAAATTAAAGTTGACCAGGGACTATTATGTCAAAAGTATATCATTAAAGTATTCACATATCAGTAGCTGTTCTGAAAAAAAAAGAATACTTTTTTCCACAGATAAAACCTCTGCACCCTAATTAGCAATAAACATTTTATAATCCCTTAAATCACTTTAAGTGCCAGGACTAAGTTGTAATAAGTCAGCACAACAGGTATTAAATAATTCAGCATAGGCCCTGTGACAAGAAATACACTAAAAATGAATGAATTGCAGAACAGAGCCTGTGAATTAGAGGGCTACAGATAGGTGCATTTAGTTTACTAGAATCTGTGTACAAAACAAATCTCAGTTAACGTATGACTTCACAATCACAAATTATGAAAGTGAGTTAATTGCTATAGATCCTTATACCACCTGATGAGATGTAGCTAACTGGCACTGCTGAAAGCAGCAGGAAGAGACACTCTGGAAACTATAAATAAGGAGCCAACATAGGAGATGGTAGGGAGCAGTCTGAAATAGAGGAGAGGAAAGAGGGATAGAAAGAGACCTTGGAGATGAATGGTGTAGAAAGAGGAAAAAAGAAAACAATGGGAAGAGGCCAAAAGACAGTGGGAACCAAGGCAAGGCTTGAAATTCAGATCTCTGAACCATGGTGTTGTATGTAGTAACACTTCTGGGGAAGGGCTTAGGAAACCTTCACATTATAAGGAAGGAGTTATTTTCAGCTATTTACACATTTCCTAATTTCACATTTTCAGCTGAAATTGGATATATCTGCTCTCAGTCAGATAGCAATTTTTTTCCCAAAATCTCAAAAAAACCCACCCACAATATGCCATTTGCAAACACAGAAGTGAAAAAAATGCAGCTCTTCTGGTAAGAAAAAATGTTTGCAATTTTTTTTCTGAACAGCTTTAGCACCTTAGCAAGTGGCCCTGGAAGCTTTACATTTACTATGATGCACCACAAGATGTACCTTTCATTGTTTGGCAAACGTTAGATTTGATTTGTCTAAGTTATACTTCATGCAAGCTCCCAACGTTCCACTGACACTCTGCAAAATAGAGTACACAACTCAAATGGAAATTTCCACTGAAGGGATCATCAGGATTCCAACGGATGTACAGTAACTCCTCGCTTAACATTGTAGTTATGTTCCTGAAAAATGCGACTTTAAGCGAAACGATGTTAAGTGAATCCAATTTCCCCATAAGAATTACTGTAAATGGGGGATGGAAGGGGTTAAGTTCCAAGGAAATTTTTTTCAAATATTGGAACACAGCGACGATGGAGAGAGAGAGAGAGATGCATTGCTCCTTTAAGTACGCTGACCCCATCTAACTACACAGTCTTTTTCAGGTAGATCAGCAAGCTGAGATGGCAGCTGCTGCCAGGAAGGTCCCTCCATCCTGAGCCCTATTGTGTGTCCCCCCTGCTCTATGGAAGATGGGGTAAGCAGGGTGCAGGAGCAGAGGGGAGGGGGACACTCTGACATTAGCCCCCTGTTCCCCCCACCCCGCACAGCAAGCAGGAGGCTCCAGGGAGCAGCTCCAAGACAGAGGGCAGGAGCAGCACAAGGCAGTGGGGGGAGGGACAGCTGATGTGCCAGCAATTGATAGCCTGCTGGGCAGCTGCCACACAGGGAACTTAGGGGAGTGGGGAGCTGATGGGGGGCTGCCAGTCCACCCTAGTTCCAAGCCCCCACCTGCAACAGGCTGCTCTTCCTGCAAGCAGTGGACAAAGCAGGCGGCTGCCAAGTGACATTATAAGGGAGCACTGCGCAACTTTAAACAAGCATATTCCCTAATTGATCAGCAACATAACGTTAACTGGGATGACTTTAAGTGAGGAGTTACTGGACTCACTCATCCTTAAATGAAGTGGAGTGAAATTGCAGCGTTTAACAGAGAAAGGATTGTGGAATATAACCTGAGAATATGCATATGAAAGAAGGCAAGACTCCATGGTCCTGCCTTCTTCCATAGGCTATGGACAGGTGCATAAAGAATGAGGCAAAGGTCTCCATCACACAGATTACACCACTGTACTGTACTGAGTATTCTGTTGCTTCCAAGCAAATAGCCAGACATGGCAGAGTTTTCATTTTTCTTTTTAAAGAGCATAGGAAGTTCCATACATAAAGACCGCATTTAAGAGAATGTCAAGATTGCAAAGCGAAGCACTGAAAACTCAGGAATGGATGAAGTTAAGGTTGTCTGTGCCACCTTAACTCTATTCTCTTTTGATTATGCAATACAATAGTCTTTAGTAAAGTGATTACATATTACTTTTTCTGCAGAACCTGTGCTTTATTCAGGCCCCAATTCAGCAAGTAGGCCTATCTAACTTCAAGCATGCAAATAGTACCACCAGCTTCAACAGCACTACTCACATGCTTCAAGTTAAGCACATTCTTAAGTACCTTGCTGAATCAGAGCCTTAGTGCACACACTGGATGGTGATGTGGTAAATTTACACAGTGAATGGGTCGGGGTCCAAAGCATCCCTACCTCATTTCACTCTAATAGTTATACAATCTGTGGAGAATGAGACAAGAACCTGGTGGAGATGAAGAATGGTGGTGCTGTTAAGACACGGGACTAGAACCCGGATTCTAGTTCTAGTCCTGCCTCTGCTATACATTTGGTGTGTGACCACGAACAAGAAACAGCCTCTCTATCCTCATTTTACAGATGCAGAACAGAGGTACAACACTTGCTAACCTCGCAGGGTGACAATAAATTCAGCAAAATCCTGAAGAATAAGTTCCTTATTCAATGCGGGTGTTGGATGGTGTGTAGTAGCTAAGGTGTGGCGGGGCGGGCAACAATAGATTTGAGAATGAACAGATTAGCCAAAGTACTGGCAAATGTGAAGCATCAAAAGTTTTAGGTTTAGCATTGTAAACTTACAAACTATTTTAAATTTACAAAACATTAAGATACATACAAAATGTTTCACAATACCTTTCTGCCTGGCTTTAGCTATGACTTCTATATGTTTTATTGCTGCCTTTAGCATTTTCTTTGTTATAACAGATGGAATATCCACCTAAAAGAATAAATTTTAAGTTAAGAAAAAAACCAGTTCTCCCTAAGTTATTAAAATAGATTACTATGAAAAATATGGTAATGCAATTTATTAGTAAAATTAAAATACCCATCAATTCAAAAAATAAGATTTGTTTTTAGCAAATGTAACCACAATAATTGACATGCTCATTTTCATGGTTAAGTAAGGTACATACAATTCCCAATTAATACAGTAGAATCCCTATTTTATGCACCATTTGGGGAATAAGAAGTTCATAACGTTAAAAAAAGCAAAATATTGAACTTTTCAAATTTAGTTATAGTAGATAAGGTGCATAAGTTAATTTATTACTCGTTCAATGATAATGTACATAAATGGTAAAAAATGTATGCAGTGTGCGTATTACGCTCATACATAGGCTTGGCAGAATTCAAATTTTTTATAATTTCAATATCAAAGTTCAATTTTGAGCATTTTTATTTTTATCTATTTAAATTTTCACAGTTGGAGGAACTTATGGGATGTGTTCAGACAATGGGGAAAGATCAAACAATTATTTAACCACAGCAGATGTTGAGATTCAATTAGTTAAAGCGTTTTCTCTGTTAAAAAACCATGAATTGTCAACATCACATGTCAAAATATACGAAGTAAACATCCTTAAATAAACTTTAATAAGTTTTCATGGCACATTTTTCTTATTTTACTCATCTGCAATTTTCTATTATCATCGATGGAAATACTTTTTTGGCAGTTTGTATATGGTGAAATCAATGTTTACCAATATTTATCGATAAAAATCTAATCCTTCCAAGTCTTGTCATACAGTACTGTATGTACATACTGTGCTGTAGTGTCCTGTAGTAACTAGTGAAATAAATCATTGATTTTTATTTGGGGGATAAAAATGGTTCATATAACTGGTTGTTCATTATGATTGCTGTTTATAAATTTGGGGTTCTACTGCATTTAGGCCTGGTCTACACTGGGGAAGGGGAGATCGATCTAAGTTGCACAACTTCAGCTACTTGAATAACGTAGCTGAAGTCAACATACTTAGATCGACTTACTGTGGTGTGTTCACTACAGTGAGAGTCGACTGCTGCCGCTCCCCTGTCGACTCTGCCTGCGCCTCTTGCCAAGCTGAAGTACAGGAGTTGACGAGAGAGTGCTCAGGGATCGATTTATTGCATCTGGACTAGACGCGATAAATCGATCCCCACTGTATCAATCGCTGCCCACAGAGCCAGCCAGTAGTGAAGACATACCCTTAGAGTATCCAATACAAGTCCTAAACATCATAAGCATATTTACTATCAAAATGGAAATCTGTTGAAGTGTACATCTGCAGTAATAATAAATCTTAAATCTATCATTTCAGAATCAATTTAAATGAAACCTCAAGTTCTATTCCACAAGGGCTGTTCTGGCCACTATCAAGGCAATACGCAGTCTCCAGTTTTGGCTCCTGAGCATTAAGGCCAACAAGGACCGGGAGCAAAGTGAAGGCCACATTCAGTCCACAGGCAGAGGGTATCCTGTGTCACTCATGCAAGTTCCTCAAGCCAACCAGCCACAGAGTTCCAAGTCCAGCCCTCCTCATGCACAAAAAGAGCATTTAGGAGAGCCAATAAAGGGGGGGAAAAAAATGTGAGTGCTACCGTTCTCCTGACATTTGAAACCAAGATGATTTTACACTGCAAAATCTAAGCTAAATAAAAATTTCAAAAAATGCAAGGGGTGGGATTTGTCCTTATTGTCTTGTCTCCACCCATTTTAACTCTTGTGTTTAAATACATTTAATCTGAGATTTAGAAATATTTATTCCAAGCAATTAAAAACAAGCAAAGTCTTATCAACTAAGGCACAGCGCTTCAAAAAGTGACTGAGGCCATGTCTGCACTACAGAGTTAAATCGACTTAAGTTTTGTCAATGATCATAAATCGCTTTAACATCGGTGAAGCTTGCCCACACAATGCTCCTTGTGTCGGCTGAGCATGTCTACAGTCGTTGCTCTTGCATCGACAGAGAAAGTGTTGAATTGTGGGTAGCTATCCCACTGTGCAACTCATTACCCTCTGTCACCCTCGGCTGCTGGAAGCTCTGCGAACAGATCACAGTGCAGGACTGGACTGTGCTCGCTGCCCCATGATGCAGGTCTTTCCATCCCATCATTCCATGGGCTTCCTTCTTTGTTTCGTGCTATTTTTCAATAGACCTCCATCTCTGCCCGACAACACGGATCCTGAGCTGTTGACCATTGTGATGAGCATTATGAACACAATGTGGCTGGTCCTGCAGTATTTCATGAGCTGAGAAACAGATGCCCACCCTGATGTCTGCCATGGAAATGAATCATTCATGATTGTTGCTGACATTCATGGACCAGCTTGCCATGGTGGACCATCAGCACTGGACTCAGGAAACAAGCACTGAGTGGTGGCATCGCATCATGATGCATGTATGGGATGAGGAGCAGTGGCTGTAAACTTTCAGATGTGCAAAGTCACCTTCCTGGAACGGTGCCGTGCTTGCCCCAGCACTGCAGTGCAAGGACACCAGAATGAGAGCTGCCCTCACAGTGGAAAAGCGAGTGATGATTGTCGTGAGGAAGCTGGCAACTCCAGTCTGCTACCAGTCAGTTGCGAATCAGTTTGGAGTTAGAAAGTCCACCACAGGGGCTGCAGTGATGCAAGTGTACATGGCCATTAATCGCCTCCTGCTACAAAGGACTGAGACTCTCAGTAATGTCCAGGAAATAATTGATTGCTTTGAGGCAATGAGATTCCCTACCTGCGGCAGGGCAATAGATGGAACACATATCCCAATTTTGGCCCCCAACTCTCTCGTACATCAACCACAAGGGATACTGCTCCATCGTCTTGCAGGTACTCATGGATCACTGAGGTTGTTTCACTGACATTAATGTGGGGTGGTCAGGGAAGGTGCATGATACATGCATCTTTCGGAACACTGGACTGTATAGAAAGCTGCATGCTGGAACACTTTTTCCAGACCAAATGATTCCAATGGGAAACATGCAAATGCCCATAGTGATCCCTGGAGATCCCGCATATCCTTGCTCCCATGGCTCATGAAGCCTTACCACTGGGAACCTAGGCAGCAGCAAAGAGCACTTCAACAACAGGTTCAGCAGGTGCCAAATGACCACTGAATGTGCCTTTGGCCGATTAAAAGCTGCTGGCACTGTCTTTTTGGCTGGTTAGACCTCAGTGAGGAAAATATTCTGATGGTCATTGTGGCCTCCTGTACTCTCCATAATATTTGCAAATCAAAGGGGGAAAAGTTTCCCCAGGGGTGTGCTATGAGGCTGATCGGCTGGCCGCTGATTTTAAGCAGCTAATATAAGGGCAATTAGGAGGGCACGGCAGGAGGCTATTCTAATCAGGGGGGCTTTGAAGGAGCATTTTGACAACAATTCCCAATAATGTGCCCATATGAATGCATTCGGCCAAGCAATGTTTACTTGCTATCACGAATTATCTGGGTCATGCTTGCTTCTTCAGCATTAATTGCAAGGAGCAAATATTCTTGCCAATATGTTTCAATGTTAGCACTGAATGATTTACATATGTATCTCTGTATTTCACAAATAAAGACATTTAATTTCAAAGACACAAGTTTAACAACAGGATCAAACAAATGTTTGGTCAAACAGGGGACATGACAAAGAACAATCTCATGGTTAGGGCTCTCACAGCTGGGTGTAACTCCAGCTTTCATTGGGAAACCAGTCCCCAGACATGTAGTGCACAGGTACTGTGAGGGACTGGGAACAAACGATGAATGCACTGGGGGAGTTTGTGGAGGGCATGGACAGGAGTTCTGTCATGGCTGAAGGGGGAGTCAGGCACAGATTTGTTGTGACTGCAGGCTAATGAAGGACTTCAACATCTCTGTCTGGTCACTGAGGTGCTTTATCATCTGCTCCTGCCCCTGCGTCCTTTCCTGGCAATCCAGACTCAGTCTTTCAGTGTCTCTCTCCATGCTCTTGTTTCACTCTGTGCTGCAACTGTTGAATGCAGCACCTGGAGAAACATATACTCCTCTTGGGTCGGTGCCTTATCTGATGGAGGTGCTCCGCTGGTATAGAGGAGTGTTCTCAAGGGCACATCTGCAGAAAGCAAAGAAACAATGAAAAGAGACAGTATTGTGAGTGCACTCACAGCTATGCATCACAAAAATTACACCTCTTTCTCACTGTCCCTCGGCTAGCACACAGGTCTCCGCAAGTCCCAATTATGGTTAGTACGCGGGGAAGAAGGAAATTGGCAAGGGGGAAGGGACAAACGATGGTTTGGGAAAAGGGTTACTTTAAGTGGCTAGGGAGCCTATTCTGAATACTGGTATCCTTTTCCACAGGCTAGGGAAGTGGTTCCCAAACTTGTTCTGCCGCTTGTGCGGAGAAAGCCCCTGGTGGGCCAGGCCAGTTTGTTTACCTGCTGCATCTGCAGGTTCGGCCGATCGCAGCTCCCACTGGAAGCAGTGGCCAGTATGTCCCTCAGCCAGCGCCACTTCCAGCAGCTCCCATTGGCCTGGGGCAGCGAACCGCAGCCAGTGGGAGCCACGATCAGCCGAACATGCAGACATAGCAGGTAAACAAACCGGCCTGGCCCACCAGGGACTTTCCATGCACAAGCAGCGAAACAAGTTTGGGAACCACTGGGCTAGGGTAATCAAACCCAATATCTCACTCCTAAGGGCCATCTAATATGTAAGGGAGCATCTCCTGCACGTGTGTGGCTTCAGACTGGCTCCGTATACTGCTCGCCTGTGTGCCGCTTTAGTCCCTGCAGAAATAATTGCTGGATAGCGCGGCAAAGTTTCCTACAGTGGGGGCAGAAACAAAGCACCTCTCCCAAGGAACTTTCAGCAGAGGATTGCAGAATACCTAAAGGAAAGTTTCCTAGAGAGCACTATCAAGGATTCCTCAGACATCCCTGTGTACATTAACAAAATTTTCCACCATGGCTTCACTGCATAGATGGACAGGCTGTTATTAATTTCTGTCCTTTATCCCTCTTCTACAATATAACAAAGTACATGAGAGCTCTATCTCCTCTCACTGTGCAATATCAAAGCAAAATGCACGCTTACCAAAGCTCCCCTCTCCTGCTTCCTGCACGCAAGAGCCAGAGTGCTGGGACTGGCTAGACCCCTCTGGAGTGGAAAAGAGGTCCTGACTCGCCATGCCACCAGATGACCCTGCCGTGGGCTTCACATCATCCTCGAGCTCCACCTCCTCGTCCACCACTTCATCAGAGTTGAGTCCACTGGCTGGTGCCTCCAGTTCCCGTTAAGTATCCACGGGGCTCTTGGTCGTGAAGGTGGGATCACTGCTGAGGATGGTGTGCAGCTTCTTATAGAAGCAGTGTGTCTTCGGCACCTCACCAGAACGACGGTTGGCCTCCCTTGCCTTCTGGTATGCCTGCCTCAGCATCTTGATTTTAGCACAACACTGCTGAGCGTCCCTCTCGTGCCCCTTCCCTTGCATGCCACTAGCAATCAGCCCATAGGTATAGAAATTCCTACAGCTGGTGTGAAGCTGTGACTGCATGGCCTCCTCTCTATATATACTCAGCAGATAAAACAGCTCGGGTGTGCTCCATGCAGGAGCACATCTGCTGGGTAAAGCTGATGTGGTCAGCTGAGAAGATGCTGTGTCAACTGTACCGAGCAAACAGGAAGAGGAATTTCAAAAATTCCCAAGCCTTTAAACATGGAGGGGCACATACCTATGTAACTTCAGGGCAGCATAACCAAACTGCTGACCAGAGCGGTAATGATGGGCATTGTGGAACACCTTCTGGAGGCCAATTAGGGCAACATAACCAAATGAGGTGTCTACACTGACGCTACATCACAAAAAGCTCTGTGCTGCTTCTCAAGGTGGTTTTATTATATTGGCATAGCAGGGGAGTTACATCGGCAGGAGCAGCATTTTAGTATGTACACGTCCACTGTTTTGTTGATATAACTGTGTAATGTAGACAAGGCTTTAGGAAAGCAATGTAAATCTTCTACCTTTCACAATATATTGAATTCTCTCTCCTTCCCCACAAAATAAGTCTACAAGAAGCATTACAGTACACCTGAAACCTTCCAAGAAGAAAATGAGTTCTATGTCATTGATCATTTTCACTTGGCTTTTGAGGCATTCAAAATAGATTGCTACAGGAAGGAATTTGACAATTTTCTTCATAAGTTGCTTACCCAGTCAGTTTCTAAACCCAGTACATTCAGTGATCTACACATCACAAAACCACCACTCCAGTCTGTCCGCTTCCATGTATGTAAATTCTCACACTCTTAATTATATACAGTGAAGTTGTAGCCCTGTCACTCCCAGGAGATTAGAGAGACAAGGTGGATGAGGTAATATGTTTTATTGGACCAACTGTTGGATAGAGAGACAAACTCTCGAGCCACACAGAGCTCTTCTTCAGGTCTGGGAAAGGTACTCCCAGCATCACAGCAAAATGCAAGGTGAAAAATTGTTTAGCGTAAGTAGTTAACATATATTGTAACGGACCATTCCGGGTAGAGTATCCCATTAACACCTCTACAGTCATAGGACAAAGAGCAGGCTAGTGGGTTGCAGATTGTTGTAATAAACCATAAATCCAGTGTCTCTGTTTAGTCCATGATTTTTAGTGTCTAGCATAATAACGAATCTAAGCTCCCAGGCTCATCTTTTGAAACTGTTGTGCAGCTTTCCTTTGAGGATGAAGTCAGAGGTCAGATATTGAATGATCGCTTTGTGAAAAGCATTCACCTACAAGTGACAGGGTGTTTTTGTCCTTTATCATTTTCCTGAATAAGTTCATTCAAAAGCATAGTGATTACTGTATCTTGTTTCACTCATATAGTTGTTATTAGGGCATTTAGTGCACTGGATGAGGTACACCACATGTTGTGATAGGCCTGGATCCTGAAAGGTGTGTTGTGGGGGATGTTGATTACTGTAGCAGAGGAGATATGTCTGTAGGTTTCGCATCAAATGTTGTGGCACGGTCTGGTACCATATTGAGTTGGCATGTCCAGGTCTGTGTGGAGCTTGCTTTTGTTGATTAGCCTGGAGAAGTTGGGGGGTGGTTTGAAGGCCAACAGAGGGGGTTCAGGAAAAATTATTGAGGATAGGTTGTTGCAGTTTGATGGTACTCTGTATGAGTTCCAGTGTGGGATGGCACTTGACGGCTAGCAGTGAATTGTCACAGGGGGTTTTATTTCTGTATTGAAGCAGTTCTCTTTCGGTATTTCAGTGGCCTGTTCTATGATGCAATCTACTTCTCTGGTGGAGTGTCCTCATTTGGTGTAGGCAGTTTTAACTGTGTTAAGGTGTATAACCTGGACTTTCTCCTTGGAGCATATTCTGTGGTCTCTGAGTACCTGGCTGTAGAAGAACAGTTTTCTTGCTGTTTAGGATGGTTATTGGATCTATGAAGGTAGGTATGGTGATCCATGGGGGGTTTCTTGGATATGGTTGTCTGTAGGGTTCTATTGCTGAAACTGATTGTTATGTTCAGAAAGTTGTGGGTGTGTTCCAGAAAGCTTTCAATGGACAGGTGGTGCTTGCTGAAGTTGTGGTGAAGATTATGAGTGAGTTTAAGCTGTCTGTCCAGAGGACAAAAATATCAACATCTCTCAGGTATTTGTCCAGAAATTCTTCTTCAAGTTGGCCCATGATGAGTCTGGCATATTGTGGAACCACCTAGTACTCATGGCTGAGCCCATGGTTTTGACAAAATGTTTGTTGCTGAACGTAAAACTGTTATGGGCGAGGATGAAATGGATGAATTTGGTGATGTGTTTGGGGTGAATATCTGAGGGTTGTCCATTGTTTGGAAAGTATTTGAGGCAGGCAGCTATGTGTCACTGTGAGGGATGATGGTGTATAAGAAATGACATCCACAGTGGTGAGGATGGTGTTCTGAAGAAGGTTGCTAATACTGCAGAGTTTATGGAGAAAAATCAGTTGTGCCCTGGAGAAAACTGGCCCTTTGTGTGGTTTGAGGATAGTTTCTAAAAGTCTTGATATACTTTCAGTAAGAGTGCCGTGGTCCTATATGATGGGTCTGCCTGGGATCCCTTGTTTGTGTATCTTGGGAAGCATGTAGAAGGGCACCGGGGAGGTTTCATGGGGGAGGAGTTTCTCTAAGTTGTTTGAGGAAGGATTGGATATCATTCTTAAATTCCTGGATAAATTGTGGTTTGGGGTTATCTTTGAGTTCTTTATAGTAGGTGGTGTTAGAATGCTGTCGGTTGGCCTTGTTAACTTAGTCGTCACAGGTGAGGACTACAGTGGTGACTCTTACTACTGGTTTGATCAGTATCTGGTGGTTAGGTTTCAGGGACTATATGGCTCTTTTTGTCCTACGATTGCAAAGATTTTTTAACAGGCCATTCTACCTTGAATGGTCCCTTACAATATGTGCTAACTAAACAATCTGTTCCATCTTTCGTTTTGCTGTGATGCTGGGAGTACTTTTCCCAGACCTGAAGAAGAGCTGTGTGTGGCTCAAAAGCATGTCTCTCTCATCAACAGAAGTTGGTAAAATAAAACATTACCTCACTCACCTTGTCACTCTGAATTACACTTTTGTGAGCTCCAAGTATTCTGTCATCTCACTCAGGTACACAAACCTTATCTCCCAGGCATAATTCATACAGCTCAATCTATCATGATGTTGTCTAAATTTGTGTTATTTACAGATATTCACAAAACTCTGCACAATAAAACACAGAAAATAAGTTTAATGATATTACATCAGATACAATCTTAATACAACATTTATAAACTAAAAATGTATAAAGGGGAATGTGTTTTGATTAAACTCTGGTACCTACTAAGGCTATGTCTACACTAGAGACCTTACAGCGGCACAGCTGTACTGCTGCAGCTGCACCACTGTAAGATCTCCTGTCTAACCACTCTTTGCCAACAGGAGAGAGCGCTCCAATTGGCATAATTAAACCACTCCAACAAGTGGTAGTAGCTCTGTCAGCAGGAGAGTGTCTCTTGCCGACATAGCGCTGTCCACACCAGCGCTTCTATCAGTGAAACTTATATTGGTTGGGGGCAGGTTCACAACTCAATTGACAAAAGTTTTATGGACAAAAGTGCTAGTGAAGACATACAATTCTCCACACAGCATCTAACACTTACACAGCTTACATGCCACAAAAGATCAAATATATTTTTGCTCTCAGTCAAGCCTGACTGAAAATATTATAAATATTTTGTTCCTGACAAGAAAGGTGGGGGAATTTGGATGATCTTCATTATTCTAATTCACAAAGGACATGTTTAAAAGAGGTTATATGCTAGATTATTTCAGTTCACATGTAACCTCCTTCAGCTACCTGTGTAAGGTATTATCACTATCATATTTTATCTTTCAATGTATGATACCAATAGATCAAGTCAACTAATAACTCAAGTATGCTCAAGTTACATGAATTAAAATTCTTAAAAAATGTTAAGACTTATGCTACATTTCCATTTTGACACATTTGCTTGATTTATAAACCTTTATGCTTACAATACAAAGAGCATTTACTGATTGTCTTTTAAACCATCTATAGTACCATAACCAATGTTAACAAGCAAGACATCCAGATCTGATATTCAGCTAGGATTGAGTCAGGTTGTTCATCAGTTACGTAGCATGTGTGTATATCTTGTAGCTCAGGAAATAAAATGTATTAATAGTTGTTACTGAGGTGGAATAACACCCTTGTGTAGCTGTGTCAGCAGAGGGGCCAGCATTGAATGGGCATGGAAACGGAGCTAGCTTCTAACTCCTATTCTGCATACAACAACTAGAGGTACTTAGTGGTAGTTCTCGCAAAAGGCACTTGAGGCATATTACCAGAGAGCATCAGGAAGTTTCCATTGCACATACTGTACCTATTTAAAAGGACACAGGGTGATCAGTCCAAATTTATCACAGGAACTAAATTCACATACAAGTTGCCACAACATGCCCCTTCCTGGACAAACATCTTGTTCAAAACTGGTGTCTGAGTTATCAGTACAGCCCTTTTACCCCTATAATCTTCCTCTCAGGACACTTGCCTGTGAATATTGGGAAATGCTGAATGTTTTTTATATTTCTATTTCAAGAGCCCTTCAGATCTCTTCAAAACCCCACTAATGTATTCCAACTCCAAAAATCTGTTTTTTTTTTAAATTCACTAAACATTTACAGTGGTTAAATACAAAAAAAAAAAAAAAATCAATCGAATCCGTCGTATCTGGTAATACCTCCACTTCTTGTTCTCACAAGGAAAACCTGATCTTATAAAAGTCTGGAAATACTCCCTGATTGCAGACCAGCTCTCCCACCTGCTCTGTGATCCTGCTCCCTCTTCTCAGAAGCCAACTGATGATCATTCAAATTAATAATAAAAAAAAAAGTTCTGAATGGACAGTTCAGGTGGAGTTTCCATACAGAAGTCTAAGGGTATGTCTACACTACAGGATTATTCCGATTTTACATAAACCGGTTTTATAAAACAGATTGTATAAAGTCGAGTGCACACGGCCACACTAAGCACATTAATTCGGCGGTGTGCGTCCATGGCCCGAGGCTAGCGTCGATTTCCAGAGCGTTGCACTGTGGGTAGCTATTCCGTAGCTATCCCATAGTTCCTCGTAAAAGCTATACGCAAATAGTTTCCTGCGCCTCCCCACTCCTTAGGAATTCTGAGTTGAGGAGTCCAGTGGCTGATGGGCAAAAATCATGTGTCGCGGGTGTTCGGGGTAAATGTCATCAGTCATTTCCTTCCGCCCCGCCCTCGGGAAAGCAATGGCAGACAATCATTTCGCAGCGGCCGTTTTTCCCTGGATTTTTGCCCCTGGCTAGATCGCCATTAGGCAGCGGCAACTTTGTTAGGAGTTTTCTCCGAGTTCAGTTCTTTTTTTTTTTTTTTTAGGGGGTTCAGTCACCGTTTTTATGTGTACTGGATGTTTCTCGCGGACAGAGGCGATACTCCAGAGCTAGCCAGCAGCATTCATTTGCTTTTGCTGATAGCAGAGACGGTTATCAGTCGGTGTCTGTACCGTGGCTGCTGCAGGCGTAAATTGGCAATGAGACGGACAGTTATCTTCCTTCTGTACTGTCTGCTGCTATCATGGGTGTGCCCCTGGCTGAGATCAGCCGGGGGCGCAACAAAGCAAAACTGGGAATAACTCCCCAAGTCAATCCCTCCTTTATGGTTTCTAAAAATAGAGTCAGTCCTTCCCGCCTCCCCCGCCCAGCCTGAATAATGGGGCAAAATGTACTAGAGAACCAGTGTATCAGAGAGCACAGCTGCTCCGTGTCAGATCCCGCAGATTTTAATGATGAGCTACATGGTTCCATTCACGGGGGTGCCCCTGCCTGCAACAACCCCACCCGTTGCTTCCCTCCTCCCCCAACCTTCCTGGGGGGGGGGCTACCGTGGCAGTGTCCCCCCATTGCTGTCATGAAGTTATAAAGAATGCAGGAAGAAGAAACAGTGACTTGTTAGTGAGATAAAATGAGGGGGAGGCAGCCTCCCGGTGCTATGACAGTCCAAACACGACAGAATCTTTTCTTGTTTACACAGGAAAGGGAGGGGGCTGATGGAGCTGCGGGAGCCCCCAGTTGCTATGATTGAAAGATGATTACCAGCATTCTGCTTACCATCTACTGGGAATGACCGGGAGTCATTTCCTATTTTTACCCAGGCACCCCCCGGCCAGCCTCCATCTGCAAGCCAGCCACGGACGCACTCACGGGGCTGATGGTGATTGATGGATAGCCCCAGTCATATTGTACTGTCTTCCACCTAGGGAGGGAGGAGAGGAGTGGATACCTGCTCTTCACTGGCTGCAGCATTGCGTCTACCACCAGCACATTCAGAGTAGAACACAAGGGTGACGTATTGAAAAGGGTCAAGAACAAAACAAAAATACTCCTCCTCCCTCTCCCTCCCCCTTTGCCTTCCCCTCCTCTTCCACACTTGCGTCGGCCCGGGACCCCGCGCGACCGCTCCACACATTCTACTTCTTCGAGCTACACCCTGAACCACGCTGCGACAATGTGTTGTTTTGAACCTACAGGCACAGCGGAAGCTTCAGCAACGAATGCAATTAGCTTTTGGAGGACTGCTGTGTATGGACTGTGGGATAGCTGGAGTCCCTCAGTACCCCCTCCGCTCCCTCCATGATGCGTCCATTTTGAATTCTGTTGGCTTTCCATTACGCTTGTCACGCAGGCCATTTGTGTAGCCCCTGGAGATTTTTTTTAAAACGCTTTGGCATTTCGTCTTCTGTAACGGAGCTCTGAAAGAACAGATTTGTCTCCCCATACAGCGATCAGATCCAGTATCTCCTATACAGTCCATGCTGGAACTCTTTTTGTATTTGGGACTGCATTGCCACCCGTGCTGATCAGAGCTCCACGTTGGGCAAACAGGAAATAAAAATTAAAATTTCACGGGGCTTTTCCTGTTTACCTGGCTACTGCATCTGAATTCAGATTGCTGTCCAGAGCAGTCACAGTGGTGCACTGTGGGATACCGCTCGGAGGCCAATACCGTCGATTTGCGGCCACACTAACCCTAATCCAATATGGTAATACCGATTTTAGCGCTACTCCTCTCGTCGAAGAGGAGTACAGAAACCGATTTAAAAAGCCCTTTATATCAATGTAAAGGGCCTCGTAGTGTGGACAGGTACAGCGTTAAATCGGTTTAACGCTGCTAAAATCGGTTTAAACACATAGTGTAGACCAAGACCAAGCCTCTGTGTTTCTGTGCACCCACCAATATAGAGTATGTGCTCATTGGTCTTTGTTCGGCAACATACCCCTATCACTCAATTTTACTTAACACTTATAACATATCATGACTCCAAGTTAGCATAGTCCCTTCTCCACACTAGTCACACCTACTGGGATTCTTAGAGTGAGCTATTTCAAGCAGTTGTCCTCTTAACAAGTATAAAAATATCTTTAAAGAAAAGAACTTAAGCACAGATGGAGAACCAGGTGGTAGCTACAAGGACTACAGCTCCCCAATATCTAGTAATTCTTTCTACTCTCTTAAAATGAATCACCTTAGAAACAGCCAATGCAACACAGAAGATAGTCTTAACACAAAGCATTACTAAAAGAGCGGGAACAAAGACTTTCATTTGCAAGGACTCTATAGGATTGGGCTGTGGCCAACAGTACCATGGGAGAAAAGTTTCAGAGGAAGGAAGCAAGCATAAACAGAAAGAAACTGTCAAATGTAATTCTACATAGAAAATACAGTACGTTTCTTTTGGTAACATAATTAAAGAAAGAAGATTTACTTTGGCATTAGATACCACTTCTTACATATAAAATCATGTTCTCTCTCCAAGCCATTTTTACCTTGTGAATTCTGTGAATTAATACAGATGCAAAAAACCTCAATGTTACTCTCAGCTCATCTACGAAGGACTCATCATCAGTTACATCCCTGCAAAGTTTTAAAACAAATCATGATGAGTAAACCAAGAAAAATATTTAGTTTGAGCTTTAACCCATCCATGTCACATTTGACATTTATAAAAAGAAAGAATAAAAACATTAAAAGTGGCACTTGAAAGCATAAGAATTATCTCCAACCTAAATGAAAGCACAAAAACTGGGCACGGCCAGCTGGTGACTGGTCCTCTATTCAAGCATAAAAACACATGGACACTTAATTACAGTAGATATATTTGCACTTCTAATTAAGTGTGACTTGAGAGGCATGGTCGGAGCATAAGACTAACAGCCAGGAATTATGTTCTAATTCCTGTCCTAATATTGACTAACTGTATGACTTTGAGCAAATAGCCTCTAATTCACTTTCCCCGTGTGTTTAAAAAGATAGTTACTCCGTTAGGTGGGACGGAGTGAGCCTAAATTAATGTTTGCAAAGCTTTCTGAAAGAAAATGCAGTAAGTCTTCAATATTATCAGTAGAGCTCACTGAAATTTTGCATTCCTATCCAATGAGAATGTCTGAAATTTCAAAATGTTTTGTTTTGACAAAATGATCAAAATGTTTCTACTTTTATATATTGTAGCATAGTTCTGATGATTTCCTGCAAAAAATAGATGAAATTGGTACATTTCGAGAAAACATTTTGTGTGGAAACAGCATTTTCTGACAAGAGTTTTCTCATCAGAAATTTTTTGACTAGCTCTAATTAGAATACAATATGCATGTTACCTACAATACAGCATTTTTTTAAAATTTTCATTTGTTAAAAATTGACCAAAAGTAGACCTTATTGCCCTCCCAAGTAGGCTCTAATATACAAAATATGCATGATGGTAGAAAGGTGGCATCAGCTGGTGGGGCCAAGGAAAAAAATCCTGTTATGCCCAGTTCCCATTTTTCCTGCCTAAAAGGGCCTACCTGGTGTCAGGGAAGTCTGTGCTCCTTTCCCTGACAGAAAGATGTCATCCCAGCATCCTCTCCCACCCTAAACTCTTGTCCAGCTGTTCTAGTCTGGGAAAGAAAGAGATTCCAAACCTGTCCCATCATTGAAAGCTGCCCCTTCCTACAAAGCTGTATCTGTTTAGGGTCTCATTTCCCTGTTTGGGAGAAATGGATTTCCCCAAAGACGCAAACAGAGAGAAGGGATGGAAGAGTGGAACGGGAAGAGAAAAAAATCCTAGAACATTAGACAAATTCTGCCCTAATGACAGTCAAACATATTGAGATGATTTGCCCTTAAGTAAAAATAATTCTCCATTTTTGTATATTGCCCCAAGACTTTAGGCAATAAGCCGTAACTTCAGAAAAAGTCCTCCACCTCGAAGTGCTAGTTCACTGCTTTTTATTATCACTATGCTGAGGTGTTCAGAGGACCCAGTTATGACCAGGACCCACTGTACTAAGCACAACACAAGAATTTTTTTTGAAACTTGTGATTCTTAAATGTAAATATCTTCAATCTAAGTTCTCTCCGTCAGTCTGATGTAACGTAAAAGATAGATTCTCCACCAATTTTAAATTATAAAATATTAAAAACAGCCACCTATATGGCCTCAAATTTTATTTAAAAGGAGCTCCGCAAAATGTCCTCTGGATTTCATATACTTTAAAGTTTACTCAGCTAATAAGCACCCAAAGGTTATCCATTTTGGTGACGTACAACACAGTGCTCAGGCTCCCTCTGCTGTCCTGCAGGTAAGTGTATAGCTTTGTTCAGTATATTCAAATAGATATTGATACACTCAAAGCAAAGGCATAACTAAATGAAGACATGTAGACATCTGTCATATTTAAAAATAAACTGGATAAAGAGAATGCCTCTAAAAAAAATTCTGAACTTCTAGTGGGTAAGACAGACAACGTAAAATAAAAGATGAGAGTAGCTGACTGATTCTTTTAACGAATATCACCTTTAAGAAAGGGAGAGTCAAATTCAGAGTTGAATTAGGTGAAATCCAGTGTCTTATTTGTTTTAGAAATTAAAATAACCTTATATCATGGCATTAATATACACCAAGAATTGAAATACACCTCTACCCTGATATAACACTGTCCTTGGGAGCCAAAAAAAATCTTACTGTGTTATAGGTAAAACCATGTTATATAGAAGTTGCTTTGATCCACCAGAGCACACAGCCTCACCCCACTGGAGCGCTGCTTTACCACGTTATATCCGAATTTGTGTTATATCGGGTCACGTTATATTGGGGTAGAGATGTATTTAAGTTATTTTCCTTCAAAGTGCTTAGAGTAATATACCTTTAAAGTTAAAAACAAAACAAAACACAAGAAACCCATACAGGCCCCAGTCTTGCAAAGACTTATTCATATTCATACTTAACTTTAAGCATGTGAATAGTCTCATCTGAGTTCAATAGAACTATTAAGGCTTAAAATTAAGCATGTGTAGAATCTTTGCAGGGTCAAACCCTGAGCTCATATCTTGAATGTATTTTCCTTATCTCATCCTTTTTAAAAACAAACAAAAAAAACAAAAACAGTTTATTTTTATATTAAGACACCACATGAAATACAGGGTCAGAGGAATAATTATAGTTTAGAACAGGGGTGGCCAACCTGAGCCTGAGAAGGAGCCAGAATTTACCAATGTATATTGCCAAAGAGCCACAGTAATATGTCAGCAGCCCCACATCAGCTCCCAGCACCTCCTGCCCACCGACAGACCCTCTGATCAGTGCCTCCCCCTCCTTCTCGATCAGCTGTTTCGTGGCATGCAGGAGGCTGGGGGAGGAAACAAGGGCACGGCAGGCTCAGGGGAGAGGGTGGAAGGGGTGGATTAGAGGCAGGTCCTGTGGCAGAGCCAGGGATTGAGCAGTGAGCACACATACCCCGGCACGCTGGGAAGTTGGCAACTGTATTCCAGCCCCAGAGTCGGTGCCTATACAAGGAGCAGCATATTAACTTCTGGAGAGCCGCATATGGCTCCGGAGCCACTGGCTGGCCACCCTGGTTTAGAATCACAAACTCATAAAAGAGGCTTTTTAAAGTTCTTACAGTTTCTGAACCTCTTATTATGGTTGCAGCAAAAATGGGTCTTTTTCCAGGAAAGCCTCACTAAGATACAAAGGGTTTTTATAATTTCAATACAAATTTCACAAAAATCTTTGTAATATTTTAAATTTTAGAACAAATTGATCCACTCTACTTAACTAATAAGATATAAAACAAAGTAAGGTGATAACACAAACTGAGAAAGTAAAAAAAAACCTTTGTATTTTATTATTTTTAACAAAAACTAAATATGTATTTTGCAAAGGACTGTTTCCACTAAACTGTTTTGAATGAGGGGTTATTATTAGAAGAAAAAGTAATATTTGTAGAAAACTCATACCTGTACCATGGATAAACAAAATTTTCCAGCACCAGTTCAAGCACCTGTGTAGAACAAAGACAATCACATTACAAAGTAAGGGATATATTTATTCTACATACTTGTTCGAAGAGCTGAAAGAAAAAATACACAAACATCTTTTCTAACCTCACTAAACATGTACATTATAACTCTAAAACGACAAGAGATTAAAGATGGAGAAACAAAATGCATTGGCTAGAAAAGAATATGTTAAAAAAAAGGAAGGGGGAAGACATCTGAAGAAGAGGAAGAACATATTTCTAAGCAAACACTGTAAAGCTGAAAGCCATACAGTCAAATGCTCTCTGTAGGACGAGCTTTCTGTGGGCCTTCAAAAAGGGACCAAGGCTGCCAGGAAGAGGAACTATGAGAGTATAGGTCTAAGAATGAAGCATTCAATAGCAAGCAAGAGTAGTGAGCCTGGGGATCGACTGAAAGAAAGTGAGACCTTGGAAAGTTAATGTGCAATCAATAGGAGGAGAGAATTAGAAAGCAGTAATCGGATGGCCAAGATGATCTTTGCCTCTGAGAAGAGCAGCTGATCCCAAGTGATAGAGAACATACCCAGCCATGCCGCTGCTGCATTCTGGATTGCCTCAGGGGCCCAGTCTGACCATGTTACATAATATGATGCCTTATAAAGTGTTTGTCAATCAAACTGACGTAGGGATGAATTGGACTGACAGGTGAAAGAACCATCCCTCCCCTCCTGCCCAAGTAAAACAAAACATTATCCCCTAGGTTTCTTCTTTAACAACATGGAACCAAAAATTTTTAAACAAAAAACAGAAAACTAATGATAAATTTGTAATGATAGGAGTTCTGAACCAGGAACAGCATTTTCTTTTGTGATGCTGGCTACTGACATCTCTGATCAGCTCTTTCACAACGACACATTGGCATAGTTTATGCCACAAAGTCTCATAAGTGCATTGATCAAGAGCTAAGTAAACCTACACTGTAAATATATTATTGGTAGATAATTCAAGTAAGTAATTTTTCAGTTAGATTCATTTTATGCAACTTGTAACATTTAAAACCACATTACATATCACATCTTGAACTCAGTCCAAGATGAATGGGACAGCAGATTTCATGCAATTTACATGAGTTGCAGCATCATTCTATAACCCAGAGTTTACAGGAGAAACGTGGAAAGTCATGCCACACTCCAGCACCAAGTCTTCTCCATTCTGTCTTCTTTCACACTTAACTGGAGTAGTGAGGGCTGTAATACAGTTTCATGATTCAAGGCACGTGGATGAAGTACTGCCATACAAACAGCAACTCTGAATACCATACACCACCATCCTCCAGCATATTCTCACTGCATTTATTTCCAAAAAGATGTACTTCTTAAAAAAGGTTCTACATATGTTAATCTCTTGATGGAATTGAACTACAAGCACTAATATGTTTGCTAATCAGAGCTCTTCAACTCATTCTGCTCTCAAGATACTCATTGTGCATTGTCAGGATGCTGTAAAAAAAAGTCAGCTATTGCATAAGAAACTGCAATATTTTATTTTTTTAAATATGCACTCACATTTAGGAAGGAAATAACTCTAGGCGATAGGTAATAAATAACTTCTGTGGGTAATCATGGCACATCTTAATTACTGGTACTATTTATTATTTTAAAGAACCCAAAAACATGCTGGCTCCTTCCCATAAACAAACGTTTTAGAGAACTTAATCTAAATTTAGGTCACAATAGAGTGCACAATAGAGTACACTGGAACAAACATTGGATAACAAAGGACAATATTTTATTATTTAGTATTGGTGGAATTGTAATGACAGTCCTGGACCTACCTTGGAGCTTCAGTTTCAGTATGCACTCATTTTCATAGATAAGGACCCAAGACACTATTGTGATAATCTAGTCTGACTTCCCGTTCCTATACAACACAGGGTCATACAATTTCCCTGAATTAATTCCTGTTTGAAGTAGAGCATATCTCGATTTTATAAATGCCAGAGATGGAGAATCCACCACAATCCTTGGTAAATTGTTTCAGTAGTTAATTACACTCATTTAAAAATCTGTCCCCTATTTCAATTCAATTTCTCTAGATTCAACTTCCAGCCACTGGCTCTTATTATACCTCTGTCTGTTAGATTGAAGACCCTTTTATAATAAAACTTCTGTTCTCCGTCTAGGTACTTATAGTCTGTGATCAAGTCACACCTTCATCCTGTGACACACTGTACCTCGGGGGAACACCCTGCACTCCCATGTTCATCCTTATAATATGATTGTGTAGTATCCAATACAAAGTTTGCCATGTTGGGTGTCTTCGGAAGGCTCATGATACACTGAGCATTGTTGTTATAATAATGTTACAGGTTGCAATTTCATGAATATAGTTATGAGACTGAAAATGCGTCCTCGTGGCTTAAAACAAGCCCAGGCAAAACTCCCCAGGAGCAGAGGGGCATCATCTGGGCATGTATGGAATAAACCCAGTCCAATCTCACAGGAAAAAAGGACATTGGCCTAGATGACAACAAAGGATCTATTGGACTATCATGCGAGTCACCCCCCTTCCCTTGGTCAGTTTGGCACTACGATGAGATAATCCTCATCTGACTCTAAAAGGGAAGGGGGCAAAGCTAAGAAGGAAGAAAGAACATGATAAAAGGGAGAGACATTTGTCATGCTCTCTCTCTTCCACATCCATCTACAGACACCCTGACCAAGCGACTGAGTGCTGATCAAAAGGGGAGAACCTGGCTGAAGGGCAACCAGCCAGCCTGTGGTGAGAAACATCTAAGTTTGTAAGGGCAATGAAAGTGTTAAGATCAGCTTAGAATGCATTTTGCTTTTATTTCATTTGACCAAATCTGACTTCTTGTGCTTTGACTTATAATCACTTAAATTTATTAAGTGCAAAAGAGAGATTTTGTTTGTTTATTCCATCTGAAGCAGTGTGTTTGGTTTGAAGTGTGTTCGAGACTCCCCTTGGGATAACAAGCCTGGTACATATTAATTTCTTTGTTAAACTGATGAACTCATATAAGCTTGCAGCGGGCAGTAGGCATAACTGGACAGTGCTAGCCAGAACCCTAGGTTCCTAGGGTTGTGTCTGGGACTGGAGATATTGGCTAGTGTCACTTGGTTGCACAATCCAAGCAGCAACTGGCCAAAAGTACTCATTCACATAGCTGTGAGCAGATTACATGCTAGAGGTTGTGTGTGAACAGCCCGGAAGTGGGAGTTCTCACAGCAGAGCAGGGTAAGGCTGCCTCCCTGAGTCGAGGATTGGGGTGACCTAGCAGATCACTGGTCCAGATAACACCAGGGGAACGTCACACTCTCTCTGACAAGATAAGCTGATTGAGCTCCCTGAGGGTCTCATTATGCTTTCCAGTCCTTTAATCGTTCTTATGGCTTTTCTCTGACCTCTCCAATTTTTCAACATCCTTTTTTAATTTTGGACACCAAAATGGACCACAATATTCCAGAAGCAGTTGCACCTGTGCAAAAATTCAGCAGTAGTATAATCTCTCTATTCTTCCTTGATTTCATATTTTTAACACCTACAAGAATTGTGATGGACTCACTCCTGATGTCCAAAAGTAATGATGAGTCTTAAGGAGGAATCTGAATGACAAAATGTTAGTTGCTTTGGATTTCAATGCACTGAAATCATGTCAAATAATTAACAGTAATTGATGATTAAATAACAGTTACCTCTGAGAGAGAGGCATCAACCTTGGAAGACACTTGTAGATCCAACCATGGCTGGTAGTTTTCCAGAAGCAATGCAGGTCTGTAAGAAACCAAGAGAGATAATACAACATTTAACAGAAGGTTCTCCCATCCCAAAGTACAAAATGTAACAACTGTTATGATAAGACATGCCAAATATTTAACTTACCTATGCCTTTTGCATTTGACATTACCACATACAGCACAGCTGTGACCTTGGGGAAATAGCTCCTGCAGTTCTAATTGCTAAGAAAGAGAAAGTATTTAACAAGTCTCAGTTTTTCAAAATCCTCTCTCTCAATGCACTTATGCGTTAGTCAGTTTGTTTTTACTGTATGTGATTAAAGTAAAATTAAATTGCACAAAATATCACAGATTACTTGATTTTTCTTTTTTTCTTTTTGAGTGTATGTGGGGTGAATACAAAGATAATTAAGTTAGTAAAGTACCAAATGGAAGCAATTGAATTTAAGAAAATAACTTACAGATTAAAATTAACTTATCAACACAAAACATTCTAAATTCATCAGAAAGATGATTTAGAATTGATGTTTCATGCTCTGAAACTTTCAAATTCATGTAAAGGAGGCTGAGTATGGCCAGTAAGATATATTCTGAATTCATTTTGTCAAAGGAAATGCATCTCTTTTACAAGCATCATGTTATCATGCATGTTTAGGATTAAAAAAAAAATGCAACTACTACAGACACTCTAAAAGCATGATACAAGCAGCAGTTGAACTGCCAACACTGACAACTGCATATTTCAAGCCCTTAAGTAATAAGGCCCTAATCCTGCAAACATACTTACTTAACTTAACACATGTAAACAGTTCCATTGGGTTCAACCCAAATATTTGCAAGATTAGGGCCTTCATTTGTATATGAAGACTGTACTCTAAAGGAAGTTACAAGTTAATATCAACTGCATTCATCACTGTTACATTAATAGAGCATAAAATTTTCTAAAATTACTATTTGTACATATTGCTACAAAATAAATGGAGAAAAATTAAACAAACACTACAAAGAAAAAATTAAATTTACCTTGGGTTTATATTTTATTGTAAAAAGAATATTTGGTAAGAGAGAATCTGGTCCTAATGAGCAGTAGAATGTGACAATGCCAGCAACAAATGACCAGAAGATCATTAAAATGTGAAGATACCTTGTAAACAAACAGAAAAAAAACCTGTATAACAAAGTAGACAATACCATATGGTATGTTTACAGCAGAATTTTTCAGAACAACATATAAACATAAGTATTTCTTTTAGTGACTACTCTACCAAAAATCACCTAACTATCTCAGGAGTTCTCAAACTGGGAGTCACAACAGGTCAGGAGGTCAAGAAGCGGTTACATGGGGGTCGTGAGCTGTCAGCCCCAGGTGGGGTTGCAGTCAGCCACTGGGAGAGGGGGAGATGTTGCACTTAGAGGCTTGCCGTGTGAAAGAGGTCACCAATACAAAAAGCTTGAGGACCACTGCTTTGTGTGTTCATGAGCAGAGTCTTATCTCAATGATTGGAGCTGTCAGTTCGTAAATCTAAGGTGAACTCATTCACAGACAGGAATAATAAAACAGCAATACTAATATAGTACATTATTTCAAAGCATATTACAAATATAACTAATCCCCACAACACCTCTGAAGTGGGTACTGGCCTGCAGATCTATGTTCAGACTAGATAACACTTAATCTCTTCTTGTTCTGATATTGACTTACAAGCCAATAAGTTAATATAATATTTTACATTTACTTAATAGTACCTTTTAAGCATTCAAATATGAATTTTTTAACCCTCCTATGATAGATGGCGAGTCTAAATACTAATTTTTTATAGGGACACAGCACTCTCTACCTTAGATGCTCTATGGGAATTGTTTACATTTTTTTTTCAAACAAGTAGTGAATATAGTAATGGATGCTGAAATAAGTTTTTAGTCAGTATCATAATGACCTCCTGTAGAGTTGTGCTGGATGTCGCTGTCAAATGTTTTTTTTTGTCAAATGTTAAGAAACCTAAACTAGCACTCTCCTCTAAGGGCACATTTTCACTAGCAACATTAAAGTGCAGCTACGGTAGCGCTTTAATGTGGCTGTGTAGTCACGGTACCAGCACTGGTGTATTGTCTGCACTGCCACTTCACAGCACTGAAATTTGCAGCGCTCGGGGGTGGGGATGGGGTATTTTTTCTGAGTGAGAAAGTTGCAGTGCTGTAAAGTAGCAGTGTAGATAAGGCCTAAGTCTCCCAGTAAGTCTAGTTTTATCAGGAAATCTCACGCTGAAAATGCCTCAGGGCAAAAAGTAAGCATGTGTGTCCTGCAGAGCTTTGGAGCGGAGCCCAGAGCTGGAGCGCAGAGCAACTCTGGAGCAGTGGAGCTGCAGGTTTTTGCCTGGAGCTGGAGTGGAGCCGAAGCACAGCTCCAAAGCCCTTCCCTGTACAGCACAGAATCAGCACCAGGACTTTATTAAGTCTGTACTCATTACTTTATAAATACTCTTCCTCATACCATATACAATTTATGTTTAATAATTTGGGGATGGGTATGTTGCTATTCTGGATTGTAATGCACACACTCTGGAGATTGAGGTAGGAAAGGAGACCGACCAAAAAGCAGAGTGAGCCTCTGCAATCACTGGCTGTGAGCACTATAACACCACACTGATATTGACACACACACACCCAAAGTTATTTATTCACAGGATAGGTCAAGAAAAAGGATGTTCCCTCTCCTGGCTGAGGAGAGTATAAATGGGGATGTGAAGCAAGCCTGGGGTCATGGAAGGGTAAAGGCAGAGGGTGTCGCTTTCTGGCTCCCTCTTCCCCACACAGTCTGGCCCCTACCTATAAACTTTGCCTTGAATTGCTAGCCGCTAACACGTTGTCTCTGGGAGGGAAGAGGACGCTGTTTGCCGCCTCTCCTCTAAAACCGGAAACCATCTGAACTAAGCCCTCATGTTCCCTGCTTCCCAACGTGCCAGGGCTGTGTGGATACCGGGGTAAGGCTGAGCAGTCAGAGCCTCTCCCCGCCCCCGCCACAGCAGCCAGGCTGACCGCGCCACGCAGCTACCTCGGTGGGGCGCCTGTCACTCTTCCCGGGCAAGCTCCTGCCAGCGCAGCCCGTGGGACGGAGGAAGCCAGTTCCCATCCCGCCTTCCCCAGCCGGGCCTGGACAGCTGTCCCCAGCGCCGTTCGCAAACAGCCCCCACGGGCCCCGGCCAACGAGCAGGGGAGCGTCGGCCCTGCTCTGCCCCGGGACCGGCCTCCCCCCTACACCCTTCCGCGTCGTCCCCAGCAACGGCCGCTCGGAGGTCGCCGCCGCCGGCTGTTGGGAAGGGGGCGGGCAGCAGGGAACCAGCGGGACGGACGCGGGCCCAGGCGGTGGCTGTTACCGGTTGAGCAGGAGGGTGGCCGCGCTGAGTCCCAGCAGGATACAGCAGAACAGCGGGTACTGGCGGCAGGTCTCCCGCAGCGCCTCCAGCCCCCGCGCGCGCTGCCTCAGCCTCTCGCCCGCCGCGCGCACCCACCCCCACCCCATCGCCACCAGCGGGGGAGGGGCGCGGCGCACCCAGCGCGGGGACCCTCGAACCCACACAGTGGGGAGAAGAAGAGGGAATCGCAGCGCCGCTTCCGCTCTTTGTCACGTGATTCCACCGCCACGTGATTGTATTATCGTGCGTCGCGTCCGTGAAGCTCGGAGCGCCGGCGCCATAGTGATGGGGGCGGGGCACGGCGCGGCGCTAGGACCCAGCCGGGCTGGAGGCGGATGGCAAAGCTCCGATAATGAGCGTCGAGCCGAGTGGCCCCGGCCCCAGCCCCGGCCCCAGCCCCGGCCCCGGCGTACCCCTAGGGGTGGATAGGTCCTGCTGCCCCGGGGCCGCGTTGGCTGCGCGCCGCCGCCGCGAACACCTCAGCCCCACCGCAGCAGTCGGGGCGAGGCTTGGGCTGCCCTCAAGGTGGCTGCGCGGGCGGGAGGTGCGGGCTCAGCCCGGCGGCGGGGAGCCGGTTAGCGCGGGAGAAGCGGCCTGCTCCCCTAGCCAGCCGGGCTCGGGCCGGGCCGGGCCGGCCTTGCAGCGAGAAGCGGGGCGATCGTAGCGACGCCTGGGCAACGGGCCCGGCGCAGGGGGCAAATTCTGCGCTGTGGCGCGAAGTAGCGGGAGCAAGGCCGTCGCGGTGGCGGATACTGTTGTGGCGTGTGCGGGGGTCCGGGAGGTGGCCCGGTGGAAACAGGGCTGGGGGAGGAGCAGGGGAAACCGACCCGCTTCCCTTTCTTAATCATCCCCCTGTCAGCAGCCTCGGACCACGCGCGGCCAGCTCTGCGAGCCGGTACCGAGTGTCGGCCGTTACTGTTTCCTGTGATACTTTCCCCCTTTTTTGCATTTTGTTCCCGTTAGGAGCCATCTAGATTCTTGGCTTGAGGCATCCCCGTGGGGGGAGATTGGTGTTTGGGGAGTCCCGTTAGTGCTCTAGTTTCACTGGGGGTGAATGGTTTTATTTTTCAAATTTGACATTTTCTTGAACCAGCTATTGAGGAAAAAAAGGCAGCAGTTTAGAAGAGTTTTAAACTAAGTCTGATTTGGGGTAAGAACTACTCCCGTTGTATCTTATGCATGAAAAGATCCTTTCCAGGAAGTGGCCAGTGACCAACCTAGGTGACATTTCAAGCCCTACTGTGTAACATGCTGTCCCAAGCCCTGGAAATAGAAGATCCCTGATGGCAGAATGCTTACATAGAGTTATGATTACTCACGTTCTAATGCAGCAGGGATCTCTAGCCTGCGGCATTTGGAAACTGTATCTGCTATATCTTATTAAAGTGGTGTGTGCATATGGTGACTGAACTGAAGAAGCTGATTAATCAGGGGAGTAATGAAATACAAATAGTGTATTCCAGCTTCTCAAACCCTTATTTGCAGAATAAGTACTTGGGGGGGGGGGGGCGAGGGTCGCTTGAAAAATATTTTGTAGGATGGAAATTAGCTGGTGAATGCATAGTTTATGCTGTTGTCTCTAAGGCAAAATAAGTCTGTAAAATAATTTTTAGGTCATAGTAGCTAAATTTTAAGGTCAAGCTCACATTAATAACTACTGTTAGCTGCAAAGTAAGTCATAGACTTTCTAATATTAATTGAATGCACATCTGTACTTACTAAGTTACCATGAAATTGAGAGAGATGATGGTACAAATCATTGTTTAGGTGAAGATAAATCAAAGGTAAACTTCAACCAGAAAGTTATGGGGAAACAAACCAAAAAAGACATGAACTCCTGAACAAGTCTTCATCTAGGATGTGCACAGGAACAGTTGGATTGTCTTGCAAAAGATCTGCTTCAGGAGGACTGGCTTCTTCTGCTCACTCCTTGACTGGCTAAGAAGCAGGTGCTATTTTTAATATTCTTTCTTATTGCCTTGGGGACACACTTGGGTAAGAGACCAATAAGTGCACTGAGAACCCTCACATGCAATATAAGAGCCATGTTTTTAAATCTAGTGATAAAGTCAAGTCATTCATGAAAAATCCTGCTTATATCAACATCTAGGTGACTGAAGATGAAGATGGCTTTAAATATTTCTCCAGCATATCCGTCTGCCATAAAATACAAAGCTTTTATTGATCTCAACAGCAGGTGAAGTGTCACAATTTGGTATGTTGATCTTTTTCAGGTTTGGCAAAAATCCGAGTATGGGATTGAATTGCTGTAGGAGCTGCTGCTAAAAGATTACATGTCACTATCCATGTTAGTAACGTGTGTGTTTTATTAAGAAAAACTATGTCTGACTAGCTATATGCAAAACAAGTGGTATGTGATCTGCTACCCAGGGTCACAGGAGAAGCATTTATTTCCCATTGTCTTCCTACGCCTTCCCTATCTCTACTGCTCTTGCACAGAGGGAAGGGTTTTTTTGTGCTCTTAGTTTTATTATATGTTAAATTACTTAGCCCCTTATATTGGGCTTTTTAGCCATAGCTGTCAAAGTGCTTTATGAAGATAAGAAGTATCATCCTCATTTTACAAAAGGGAATATTGAGGGACAGAGGGAAGTCACATGCCCAAAATCACATAGCAAACCAGTATCAGAGGTAGGAACAGAAATCAGTTCTTAACTTTACTTCAGTGTCTTAGTCATTGGTCTATACTGCCTCCTTAATTAAAATGCATTAAGAACTGTGTTTGTGTACCTATAAATTTCTGGGATTACAAATAACTTGTCATCTAAGAGGCAAAAGTTTAATTTCTTCAAGCTCACACAAAAGAGTCAGTCCTAGAATATGAAGTATGATTTAGAAACTTTCCTTAAAGTTTACAAGTGTTCACTAATCCCACTTGTGAATAAGTGAAATCTTTATCAGCCCCACAAAATCAAGTAAACAGATTTTGTGTATGTAACCTAGCTGGCGGTGAGGAGATGCTGAGTATTTATAGCCCATACTGTCTCAGAAGTAGAGTGTTTTTCTTACCCATTTTTGTCCAATTACACACAGCGATCACATGCACCTCAGCAAGCTGCTTCTCTTCCACTTCTTCCCATCCCTCATTGCTGCAGACAGCCATGCATGCCCCTCTAATCCCACAAACATTCAACAAAATAAGTAGTTCTGCTAGATTTCAGCCCTTACACTATCACACAAAGGGGTACACAGTTAGAATTTGCTTTCTACAAGAATTTATGAGCAAATAAGATACTGACATCCCAAGACAACTGTATTTTAAAATGTTTCCATAGAGTAATGTCCTAGGATGCAGGAGCACTACCTGTTTACCAGTAAACAAGGGGACAGCTTTAGTAAATCTTTTTACGCAGGTGCTTAAGGAACACCTCTATGCTTGCAGCTTGGGAGACAGAGGGGGGAAATCAGGTCATAGGACTCCTTAAAGTCAGCCAGATGCGGAATTTTCTCTTTTTTTTTTTTTTCTTGTTAAATTTTTTAAGAACCCTTTGCTGTCCTTTCAGGTTGAAACTAGTAATCAAAGTAGTTTGTAGGTTTTTTGGTGGGTTTTTTTTGGGTGGGAGTTAAAAAAAATTTCACTTTAATTATTTGAGTTAACGATGAAAGGGGAGAGCAATTATATGTATTAGTACATTTTTTGCATTATAGTTTTGGCCTTCACAGCATCCCCTGGCAACGAGTTACACAAGTTGACTGTGTGAGACTTTGAGTCCAGGAGATGAGAAAAGTACCTTGTAAGTACCACCCCGGAACAAAACATGGGGCATTTTGTGTTCTCTTGTGGCAATTAGATCCAGGATAGGGGTAACACACTGGTGGAATATTAGTCTGATGGAACCCTTCAAAGATCATGCATGAATGATGAGAAAATCTGCTAAATTGTTGAGTGCCAGGAAATGAAGGTCTTTTGGAGTTATCCAGTGGACTTGATACCATTTCTAAAATGTGACTGCCTCTTCGCATACAAACAATGAACAAGCACCTCCTTACTTGTTTGCACAAACACTATTGTCTCAATACCATGCCAATGTGCTGAGGGCTAATATGGCGAAATTCTTTAAGGCTGAATGGAAAGTTTTGCATACTAGCCTGAATGTCCTGAGACCACACACAAATGTCTTATCTGTTGCTTAGACCATGTATCTGACATTGGTCCAGGTGAGCACACACGCTGTACTGGAAGCATCTGTGATCGATGACTTTATACATGGAGAAGGTTGGGTCCCCTTTGAAGGTATTTTGACAGTCTGTCCACAAGTTGAGTGCTAGATTAACTGAAACTACAGCATGCATGAACATCTGATGTCTTGAAGGGCAATACCCCCCAACCCTCAGCTATCCCTATAATAGTCTGGCTAGCAACATCATATAAATGCAATCTGTCATGTGGCCTAAAAGTTTGAGGCAAGTTCTTAATGTGATAGATGGAATTAGTTTGATGGTGAATATTATTGTCCGGATAGACTGAAATATCTCCTGAGAAAGGTATGCATTTGCTGGTTTGGAATCATTAGAGCTCTAATGAATTCTCATTTGTGATGGATAATTTGCTATAGTTTCTCTTTGAATAGAAAGAATCAAGGGCCATGGAGAACTCCTGTTGAGGGAATGCCTTTGATTAGCCAGTCATCTAGGTATGGGTAGACATGAACACCCTATGTCCAGATGTGTTGCTAGCAGGGCTGCCAAGAGTGGGTTCGGGCCCCGGTGAAAAAAAATTTCGGGCCTCCCAGCAAGGGCGGACTGGCTAAACAGGGCCGACGAAGCTGGGCCCTGGATCCCCTTTCGGACCGCTGGCCCCAGTAATTTGTACCGGCTTCCTCCCTCTCTAGTCGGCCCTGGTTGCTAGCACTGGTAAGCACTTTGTGAAAACTCTTGGTGTTGTGGAGAGACCAAATGAAAGAGGAGGGACAAGAATTGAAGAGCATACTCTTGGGAGGTGACTTATTGTGCCCATTTGTCATTAGTACTTCCAGTGTAAGATGGAGAAAATAAAGAAAGGCAGCATCTGAAGGTTTGCAGAGGGGGGGGGGGGGTCTGGTTATGTACTGGCTGAGTTGTGACTTCCTGTATGTCAAGCCTGGTGCCTGGATGATAAAGCAGGATGGCTAGTGCTGCAGATGATAGTACTCCCCTTTGGGATAACCTAGGCTTCTTCCTTAGGATAATCAGCAGGTTGTTGTTAAGAATGGTGGGTGTTCTGACTGGTCTGTCTTAGATATTTGAAGGGTTTTTTTCCTGGAGGCCCAGACTATAAATATCAAGGGATTGTCAAGCAGCTCTGGAATCCTTCAGTGAATGCAAATCATCTTCAGAACAAGTGTTAAATAAGTCTGTGCCTTCAAAGAGCAAGTCTTCAATGTTATTTTGTATCTCCTTTGGGATACCTGACATTTATAGCCACAACACGTTCCTCATTGTGACTACCATGGCCATGGATCTAATTGCCATAACCAAAGCATCCATGGCTGCTTGCATGTTTTTACCACTAACTGACCTTCAGATATTATTGCCTTAAGTGGCTCACTAGCATCTTGAAGTTAGACATAAAGGGTTGCTTTGTCACAGTTTTTCATACTGATCAAATAGTGCTTGCTAATTTGCTAGTCACAACTAGAGTGAGTCAGTGGAATAAGCCTTTTCCCACAAAGATGTTGAGCTTTTTAGGGGCTGTCTGTGGGAGTAGACTTCATTGGGCAAGCTGGTTTGGATTTCTCGTGGACTGCTGAGACCAGCAGGGATCTATGACTCAAGTTGAGAGTAAAATTATTCAAATCTTTTCTGCATAGCTTGAAATCTGCTTGCTTGGCAAGTGTGGACTAAAGCAGCTGAAGTATGCCAGAGATTTATGGGGGTCCCAGTATGCTTTTAATAGGTATTGCTAACCTAGTAAGCAGTTCCTGAAAAGGTCTAAAATCATGTCAGCTGTTGTTGGAGCAGAGGAGAGTACTTCATCAGGCAATGATGATGAGGGATCTTTGAGTAGAGATTGGCCTATTCTGGTCTAGAGCTTTGGAACCTGCCTCTTCCTCATGTGGCCCTCTAACTATCTTAAGGCCTGGGTCTTGGGCGGTCTCAGAAAGGAGTATTGAAATTACAGAATTGTGCAACCTTTGCTTGCACAATGAGTGAGAGGGAGATCTACTTCTAGACAGTTTTGAGGGTGGATGTCAGTAAACCCAGAATCACCATGGTACAAGATTGTAAAAGGTAGGGCTGGTTGGACTGTTTAGATCAGTGCCAGAGGTATGGAGGATAAGCTGATGCTTAGAAATGAGTGGCCCTCATCTCAGGTGAACCGTTTCCTGATCTCTGTTTTTATGGTGGAATATTGGGCAGGAGGAGAGGAGTAGATGTGTTCTAAAGGTGGTAGTGTCAGTACTCATTTACTCTTGGCACCCACTCCTTCTAGTATTCTTGGTACAGAGATTGGTATGAGAGAAGTAGCAACTTCTGACAACATGGATGGATGGAGTTTGGGGCTTCTGTTGTAAATGCCAGCTCAGGTGTCAATATTACCAGTTTTGGTAGTGAGAAAGTAGTAGCAGATGAGTAGCAGGATTTTGTTACCGACAGATACTAGGTTGGAATTCAATCCCTTGTCAGCTGCCCTGTATAATAATAGGGATTTATACTCTGTTTACAACATGGAGATTCTGAAAGCAAATGGCTCTTAAGCCTTTCTGTATAAGCCTTATTTATCCAGTAACTAGCCCCTCCAGGGAGTTTTCCTTGCAGCTGGAGGCATGGGGAGAATGGAAAAAGGACCAAGGTGCTCTGTTTCTTCTACCTTGTCTTCCTCTAGCTGACCATTCACCTCTATGCTGAAGTAGTATTGTGATTTGTGAGTGACTCAAAGATTGCACAGTCCAGACCTCACTCTTATATGACTACATTGACTATAGTAAGCCACCACTGCTTGTGTTCAAGTGCTGCACTAGTGAGCTGCACGCAGCTGGTACATACTCCTTTCTTTCCATGGTCTCTGCAGAGCAGGCACCAGCTCAGTAAGCAAGTACTTGAGGTTGCCAAGGGGAAGGGACAGCAGGTCCCTCTTGGAGGGAAGGACCTGCCCCTGAAGAAAAAGCAGCACAGGGGAGCTGCTGCTGATCACAGCTTTTTTTTTTTCTCCTCCCGCTGCTTGGGGCGGCAAAAACCCTGGAGCCAGCCCTGCTCTCTATATTGCTAGAAATTGGCCACAAATACCTACTTATAGGTTAGAAGAAGGCAGATGCCAAGTAAGTTGAAGGGAAGGAATGGTGACAAGTTTCCTTTTGAGGGTGGATATCTTCTGCCTGCGTGACAGCCAAAGATCTGCAGGGTTGTATTCTGCTTGCAGGTAAGTGAAGTCAATGGCAAAACAATCTTATGTACATGAATGGAAGTAGGATAGGATATAGCCATCTAAAGTAATCAGCTTTACTTAAAACCCATTTCATGTAGTGGATACATTTGAGGAAATGTGGCTTATAGGTCAAAGGGGCACTAACTAGCTAGTTGAGCATGAGGAAATAGAATTCTATAGAAAGAGTGGGGTACCTTCCCCAGGACAAAATACTGGATACGCTAAAGGGCTCCTTAATTTAGCAGCAAAAGCCATAAGAATCAATGGATGGAAGCTAAAGCTACACCACCACAAATTGGAAATAAGGAGCTCATTTTTAAGTGAAGGTGACTAACCATTAGAACAAATTACATAGGGAAGTGGTGGATTCTCCAAATAAATACTGGATGCCTTTCTGGAAAGTCTACTTAAGCTAAATACAAGGCCTATTATGGGCTCTGTAGTAGAGATAAATTGAGTTAATGAGCTGTGAACTATACAGTCAGACTAGATCGAGTAGTCCCCTCTCTTTAAATTCTACATAATATTTGAAATCAGGCTTTATTTCAAGTCACATGTAACACAAAACAATGAGTCTTCAAGCCTTACATAAGTACTATTACCTTCACTCTGACAATCAGACCAAACCAATTTTCCAGACTAAAATCAATAGGTGTGGTTAGAACATGGCTTTATACTGGAAACTAGTTTCAGCCTTTGTTAGCCTCTAGAAAAGGTCTACATTAAATTAAGTTAAACATTTAATATAAAATAAATAGTTATACTGGATTAACCCTCAATGTTGGTTTAGCTTGCATCAGTATGATCAGTTTAAGCTAAGCTAGGCAAGAGTTAAGAGGTGTGTCTTCGTTAAATCTTTTTAGTTCAAATCTCTAAAATTTAATTAAATCTGTGCAACTTTTTTAATATGAACACCACCTAGTGGACCTCTATGCTGTATTTAATACTGAATAGCTAGAGGGACCTTTCAAAAAGGTGCCTCTTTGTAGGCAATCTGCAAAGTCACTGATCCTTCATTACCCATAGGGCTAAGATTATTTTCTTCCACAATACCTTCAGGCATGTTAGTAATTTACATAGTTTCAAAATATAAATGAGCATGCAGTAGGGAGTGATGCTCCCTACCAGATCTACTTTAAGACCTTAAATACCTCTCCAGGCAGGGAGTACATAATGTAGAAAGGAAATTTAAATTAAACAGTACACTTTTTGGTCTATTTCTAGACACACCACAGGTACAGGCTTTGGAACTCATCCTCTTTGTGTTACAGCCTAAATCTACTGACATCAAGGCCCATTTATTGAGGCTTTTGAAGAGCAAAAAGACACCATGAGGGTGAATTTGTGAATAAGGCAGGTTACAGTGCTGGTTTGACTTTTTTTTGGTTATTTTCACATTTTGAGAGATGTCTGTTGGTGGTTTGACTATTTTAAGAATTTATCCCAGGGGTCTTTAGATTATGTGGTATGGTCCACATTCTGAGCAGTAAGCCATAACACGTAGTGCTAGAGTTTTACCAGAAACAAACAATTCACAGGGTTTAACAGGTAGAAGCAATGTGATCTAAAAGTATGTGTACTTGAAATAGTTTTTGTTCAACAAATGTGGCGCTGCAGTGAAAAGTGACTTAATGTTCTGTTTAAAGTTAGATTACTATGGGCAGGTCTAAGCTACAGCCCGGCTGAGATTGATCCACTGCTGGTCAATTTGGTAAGTCTAGTGAATACCCTCCAAATCAACAGCAAATAGCTCTCCAGTCAACTCCTGTACTCTACCCCTGACAAGAAGAGTAAGGTAAGGTGACAGGAGAGTTTCTCACATCGACCCCCTGTGGTGTAGACGCTGCAGTAACTTGACCTTAGGTACATCAACTCCAGCTACATTATTCACCATAGTGCAGACATAGCCTATGGCATGAAAAATTTCAAACTATAAAACAATGTCACATACACACGTCCATTCTAGTGTAGGTGCATGTATGCTCTGAGCACAGTTACTGGAATTTTTTTCCCTAGTGATATCAGTGACTTATGGTGTTGCATTCTCAAAGCGCTGATATAAAGAGCCCCACCAACTTTGTTCTTTCTTACCAGGTGTGATGATTGCTGGAAGCCTTTTTTGCTCAGACAGGCTTTAGTGTAAATAGTTAATGTTGGTAGTTTAATAATTTTTAGAATTTAGATAGTTTGACACCTCCAAGCTTAACTAGCAGGGTCTGCTTCCCCAGTGCTGGGGCATGCCTTAGTCACCAGGTTTTAAGTCCTGCATGCCTCCTGTGGTAAGTCTGAGAATGCGCTGAAGTTCTCTCAAGTGCTTGGGGGAAGCTCATAGGAAAGACTGCTGCCAAATCTGTAGGGGCTTCAGATCCCAGAACCAAAAAGGTGCAAACAGCAAGACTGCAAATTATCCTCATGGAGGCAGCCTTAAAACCTGCCTCTGAGCTGTGCTGAGACTCGACACTGAGCACCTACCTCAGCCTTGGTGCAGAGCACTCTTCCCATGACTTGGGATTGTCGGCACTGATAGGCACAGGGGAAGACAAAGAAGCAGCACCATAAATATCAAGAGAAGAGTTGCTCCCTGGTGCCAAAGGCAAAAGGAAACAGATAGAATGAGACCCATGTTGGGACTCTTCTCCTCTGGCACAGCATCAGGTGCCTGCAATCCTGGTGCTATTGCAAGCACCACAGACTTCAGCACAGGAGCCTCCTCATCAGGGCAGACAGCGTACCAGCCAGTTTGTGGTACCATCAGCTCTTGAGGCATTTTCAGCAGCCCCGGACCTTCTTACCCTATTGGTACCAGCATGCCCAGAAGGTCAGTACTTAACTCACTGCTGCTTGGTGGCACCAGTAGTGCCATCTTCAAGACTTCACTCAGTGCCACAGCCACCATGGTGGGAGGGAAAGCCCTGTTGACAGTCTCAAGAGCTCCACCCCAGGGCCCATCTCTGGCAACAAGGAGTATGACACAGCCCATGTTTCTGCCTCACAGCTCAACTTCATCAGATTTGGAGGAGGTGGGATCTTATTCTCATCACCACAGAGTAGCTTGCTGCTCCCTGGGCTATTCCTTTTCCACCATAGCTCAGAGGACAGCAATTCCATGGGGACCAGCAGCTATGCAGTGGCCATTTGGAACTCTTGGAGGGGTCCCAAACATAGGGCACCTCCTCAACACAATCACATGCTTGTCTGAGCCTAGGGTACCCTTGTACTGTGCTGAGACACCAATGATCTGGGCTCTGGTACTGAGCCTCAGGAAGAAACCTCACAGGCCCCTGCAGGCAGCAAGGAACCAGTGGAGGATCCTCAGCCCATTATAGACTCCTCCTCCTCTCAAGGCAAGGCGGTAGTGGCACCAGGCGTCTCCCTGCTACAAGATCCCCACAGGGCGCACTAGGACTTCTCAAAGCAGATAGCCTCAAACTTGGGGATCGAAGCAAATGTGGTCAGAGACAACACACAGTCTCAGAGATTTTGTGACCTACAGGCCCCTCTAGAGTGATTTTACCACATAATGAAGCCATTATGGATCCAATAAAAAGGCCCTGTGGCAAACCCGTCTCTCTCCTGCCTACAGCAAAGCACAAGTACTTTGTACCCACCAAAGGGTATGAATTCCTTTGTTTTGCACCCTCCTGTGGGATCCCTGGGTTAGCAGCTACCAACAAAAAGATTGCCAAGGATAGACTGATCCTACGCTCAAGGTGAAGGATCTAAAGACATTGGACCTGTTCAGATGAAAAGCACATTCCACAGGGGGCCTTTAGCACCACATAGTGATTCAGCAATGCTTGCTGATTTGCTATGAATTCAATATGTGGGAGTCTGTGTTAAAATTTAAAGATCTGCTCCCCCAGACTCTAAGCCTTAGTCAAAGAAGGGAAGACAGTAGCATGATCCTCTCTTCAGGTAGGCCTGGATTCCACAGCAAGACAAATGGCTACAGTGGTAACGATGTGCAGAGCTTATGGTTATAGTCCTTGTGGCTCCCACATGAGGTGTAACAATACAAGACTGTCCCTTTGAAGGGTCATTGTTCTTTTCCAAGCAAACAGATGCTAGGCTGCATGGTCTCAGCACTTGACAGCAACCTTGAAATCCCTGGGGCTGTACAAACAAGCACTACAGGTTACTTCTCATAGTCAGATAGGATCAGTAGAAGAGAGAGCAAGGAATTGAGGTGCAGACCTTCTCCCCAAATCCTCCTCAGCAGGTCCTGCATAGTTCAGCCCCAGACATGCAGGATCTTCAAAGCACTTGTTTTGATGAGACACAAGATCAGCATTGTAAACCCCTCTACATTGGATTCAGCTACCCCCTTCTGCAACTGCCTTTCCCACTTCCTGGATGTCTGGACTGAGATTTCTTCAGATCAGTGGGTTCTCAGTACAGTAGAACTGGGTTACACTATCTAACTTCTGTCTACCCCACTCCCCCTTCCTTGCCTCTCTTCAGGGACCCTTCTCACAAGCAACTGTTGGATCAAGATGTCAAATCCCTCTTTGGGGTGAAAGCCATGGAAGAGTTTCCATTTTGCCTAAAAAGAAAGGGGTTCTAGTCCCCCTAATTCTGAAAGCAAAGGGTGGTTCATTTTAGATCTGTGTCATCTCAATTGCTATCTCAAGAACTTAAAAGTTCCACATAGTCTCCTTGGCTTCCATCATTCCCTCACTGGATCCAGAGGACTGGTATGCAACCCTTGATCTAAAGAACATTTACTTCCATATTTGATATTCCAAGGCCACAGACATCTAATATTTGTAGTGAATCAAGGTCAATACCAGTTTGCTCCCATTTGGGGTGTCAGCCACCTGAGAGTTTTCACCAAATGCATGACAATAGTAGCAGCCTCTCAGAAGAAAGCCCACATTTTTCCCTACCTTGATGACTGGCTAGTCAAGGGCCAATCCACAGCTCAGGTGGAAGCAGACATCCATCTTATTCAATTGACCTTCAGTGCATTGGGTCTTCTGCTGAAGGTCCAAAAGATACAGTTCATCAGTGCCATCCTCAACTCTGTGCAGGTAAGCCCTGCTTCCAGACAATCATTTTCATAGTTACATCCCTGATAAGGTCACTCCAGGCTCATCCGATCATGACAGTGTGAAAGTGTTTGAGCCTCTTGGGCCACATGGCATCACGCACATATATTGCAACATGTGAAGCTACCTCTCAGACTTCTCCAAGCCTAGCTAGCCACAGTATACTCCCCCTGTCTTCATCTGGACTCAGTGCTCATGGTGCCTGCTGAGGTCCTCAGCTCACTGACCTGGTGGCTGAATCACCACATGCTATGTGCAGGGGTACCTTTCTCAAGGCATTACTCGTTCTCTGTAGCATCTAACGCATCAGCCCTCGACTGAGGAGCCCATCTAGTGTCCCTCAGGACTCAGGGTCCCAAGAGCTCTCTGTCTGCATCAATGTCAGGGAGCGCAGGACAGTTTGTCTAGCCTGCCAGGCACTTTTGCTTCATATTACGAGCAAGACTGTTCTGGTTCTAATAGACAATACGACAGCCAGGGTCTACATAGGCAGGACAGCATGTGTTCTTCCCTTCAGGAAGCAGTCCACCTGTGGGAGCTCTGCATTGCTCATTCCATCAGCTTTAAAGCATCCTACCTGCAGGGAACACAGAACCAGCTGGCAGATCACCTCAGCATGTTTTTCTCCTCTCACAAGTGTTCTGACTGGACATTATGAGGGACAACTTCCAATGGTGAGGGAGTCCCCTTATAGACCTGTTTGCCACCTGCAACAGAAAATGAGAGTTCTGCTCTCTACAAGTTCAGAGCCTGAGGTCCCTCACCATGGACAAGACACCTGTATTACACATTTCCTCCTACCCTACTAATTCACAGGGTTCTGATGAAGATCAAGCAAGGTCATTCTCATAGGCCCAGTGTGACTCGGGCATCATTGGCTCCCCCCACCCCTGTGGTCTCAGTGAAGGCACTGCTAAGGCTTCTGCTGCAGCTGGATCTGGTCAGCTGTTCTACCCACCTCAGCTCCCTTAATCTGATGGCCTGGAAGGTCCATGGCTGAATCCGGAGAACCAAGCTTGCTGGGAGCAGGCCCGTGAGATCCTACTGGGCAGTAAAAAGCCCTCCACCAGGGCCACAGCCTTGCAAAATGGAAGCGCTTCTCCACCTGGTGCTCCCAACAGCAAATTTCACCCTTGCAGTCCTCTCTGCAGCTCATTTTAGAGTACCTCCTACTGCTGAAACAAGATCTAGCCGTCTCTTCAGTCAGGGTTCACCTAGCAGCCATCTGTTTTCCATTCCAAGGTTGACAACTAATCAGTTTTTTCATGAGATGGTGATCCATTTTCTTAAAGGCCTAAAGAGGGTGTACCCCAGGTTAGAGATCCAGTCCCTCCCTGGGACCTGAACCTCATCCTGTCAAAGCTTAAGGGGTCCATTTGAGCCCCTAGCAAAGTGTTTGTTGTTAACCCTTATCTGGAAAGTGTCCATCACTTCAGCCAGAAGATTCTCACAGATCCAGGCCCTCACATCTGAGCCCCCATATACAGTCTTCAAGGACAAAGCTCAGTTATGATGGTGGTCTCAATTTCAGTGCAAACAAGCAATCTGCCTACTGCTGTTCTACCCTAAATCACGTGAGCAGAGAGGAACAGAGCCTTCACTCTTTAGCTGTTAGGAGGGCCCTGGCTTTCTACATACATAGGACGAAACCATTCTGCAAATCTACTCAACTGTTCACAACAGCAGAAAGAATAAGGGTCTCCCCTTCTCCACACAGACTCATCTTGGATTAGGTTCTTGCATCCAGGGAACTCATGGGCATGTTGT